>NC_091989.1:4251080-4551080 GCF_044704955.1 Pristiophorus japonicus | reverse complement strand
ATCAAGTCTAGCGGTAACAAAGGCATGGATGAGGGCTTCAGCAGCGGATGAGCTGAGGCAGGGGCAGAGCTCGATATTAAGCAGCAAAGAACAAGCTGTGTTTCCAATGGGCCATGAGCTCTGCTTACAGTGGTGTCCAGTGACTCTGAATCCAAGCAAACACCCAGCGTACAAATCCCCCCCAAAAAAACATTCTCACAACATAACAGAGAAGAGCCAATGAGGTCTGCTCCACACGATGGAAAAGCAAACCTAATTACAATAGCATCATTTTACATTCATTTGGTGTACTCGTCAATTACAGCAAGCCAAGAATGTGCTCTCTTATCTACCTTCCACAGGAAGGGCGGATAATATTTTCCCATCATTACCAGAACCCCGTAAACATGAGAACATAAGAAATAGGAGCAGGAGTTGGCCATTTGGTCCCTTGAGCCTGCTCCACCATTCAATAAGATCATGGCTGATCTGTTCACGGACTCAGGTCCACTTCCCTGCCCGCTCCCCATAATCCCTTATCGCTCAAAAATCTGTCTTTCTCTGCCTTAAATATATTCAAAGACCCAGCCTCCACAACTCTCTGGGGTAGAGAATTCCAAAGATTCGCGACCCTCAGAGAAGGAATTCCTCCTCATCTCAGTTTTAAACGGGCGACCCCTTATTCTGAAACTATGTCCCCTAGTATAGATTCCCCCACGAGGGGAAACATCCTCTCTGCACCAACCTTGTCAAGCCCCCTCAGAATCTTATATATGTTTCGACAAGATCACCTCTCATTCTTCTAAACTCCAATGAGTATAGGCCCAACCTGCTCAACCTTTCCTCATAAGACAACCCCTTCATCTCAGGAATCAACCGAGTGAATCTTCTCTGAACAGCCTCCAATGCAAGTATATCCTTCCTTAAATACAGAGACCAAAACTGTACGCAGTACTCCAGGTGTGGCCTCACCAATACCCTGTACAGTTGTAGCAGGACTTCTCTGCTTTTATACTCTATCCCCCTTACAATAAAGGCCAACATTCCATTGGCCTTCCTGATCACTTGCTGTACCTGCATACTAACTTTTTGTGTTTCATGCACAAGGACCCCCAGGTCCCTCTGTACTGCAACACTTTGTAATCGCTCCCCATTTAAATAAAATTTGCTTCCTTATTTTTCCTACCAAAGTGGAGAACGTCACATTTTCCCACATTATACTCCATCTGCCAAATTTTCGCCCACTCACGAAGGTGAAGGTGAAGGGAATAGATGGTTAAGCTGAGAGAGTTAGATGAGAAAGGAACGACATTTCAAATGTTCAAGAGGTTGAGAGGAGATTTGATCGAGGTGTTCACAATCATGAGGGGTCTGGACAGAGTAGATCGAGAGAAACTGTTCCCATTGGTGGAAGGGTCGGGAACCAGAGGACACAGATTTAAGGCGATTGGCAGAAGGTCCAAAGGCGACATGAGGGAAAACGTTTTCACGCAGCGAGTGGTTAGGATCTGGAATGCGCTGCCTGAGAGGGTGGTGGAGGCAGACTTAATCGTGGCTTTCAAAAGGGAATTGGATAAATGCCTGAAAGAAAAAAAATGTGCAGGGCTACGGGGAAAGGGCGGGGGAGTGGGACTGGCTGAGGTGCTCCTGCAGAGAGCCGGCACGGGCTCGCCGGGCCGAATGGCCTCCTTCTGTGCTGTAACCGTTCTGTGATTCTCTAAAGAGGGGAGGAGGCTCGAGTGGAGCATAAACGCCGGCATGGACTGGTTGGGCCGAATGGTCTGTTTCTGTGCTGCGTATCCTATTGATTAATCCTTTTGATTAATCCTGCTCCCCCTCTTCTAAACTGGCAAGGTACCAGAATTGATATGGAAGTGACATTAGATACCAGAGATGCCTGTAAAAGAGCATTAATTGCCAGAAACACTTTCACAGATTGATCCAGCATTCGTCGCAAAATCTGAAAGAAAACCCGTTCCCAGGATCCCTCACACAAGGGAGGCGTTAAGGATCCGCGCAGAGATTGGTTTGTGAATGAAATGTTTACAAGTCAGAGCCTGTGGGGCCAAGGCCAACACTGCAAGGGCGATCAGTGAAAGGGAAGGCCAGAGAAATGAGGGCAGCAGGCACGGATTTGAAAAGCCTGTAGGTTGTATGGACAGAAGCAAACTAATCTTCTGCCTCCCAGATTGATCAGTGCCGACAGAGCCAGCGTGGAAAACAGCCCAGATTTTTAGAAAAGAATCATGTATTCAGAGGCTAAACCGGGACAAATTCTCCAAAATCTGTTCCCCATCCCTGGCCATATCGTATGTGCCGCACACAAAGGGGACACAGATTGCAGAGCCCCTCGGCACGAGGATAGCACGAGTGGAAACCCCAGGCATCATTGAACAGGCAGTCACAGAGGAGCAGCCACATGCTAATTACAACTCACGCCAATCGGTCTTTGTGGCCACCATGCAAAGCTCAATCCTCATTACTTGGTATTACCCCGGCCCATATTCATCCCGCAATCACTAAAAGCAGATTATCCGGTGACTAGCACATCGCTGTTTGCGGGAGCTTGCTGTGCGCAAATTGGCTGCAGCCTTTCCGACATTAGACTGAAAGAAGATACAAATAGCCTTCTAAAGGTACTAGGGGACAGTGGGTCTAGTGAGGAGGAGGAACTGAAGGATATCCTTATTAGGCGGGAAATTGTGTTCGGGAAATTGATGGGATTGAAGGCCGATAAATTCCTGGGGCCTGATAGTCTGCATCCCAGAGTACTTAAAGAAGTGGCCCTAGAAATAGTGAATGCATTGGTGATCATTTTCCAACAGTCTATTGACTCTGGATCAGTTCCTAGGGACTGGAGGGTAGCTAATGTAACACCACTTTTTAAAAAAGGAGGGAGAGAGAAAGCGGGTAATTATAGACCGGTTAGCCTGACATCAGTAGTGGGGAAAATGTTGGAATCAATCATTAAGGATGAAATAGCAGCGCATTTGGAAAGCAGTGACAGGATCGGATCAAGTCAGCATGGATTTATGAAAGGGAAATCAAGCTTGACGAATCTTCTGGAATTAATTTTGAGGATGTAACTAGTAGAGTAGACAAGGGAGAACCAGTGGATGTGGTGTATTTGGACTTTCAAAAGGCTTTTGACAAGGTCCCGCACAAGAGATCGGTGTGCAAAATCAAAGCATTTTGGTATTGGGGGTAATGTACTGACGTGGATAGAGAACTGGTTGGCAGACAGGAAGCAGAGAGTCGGGATAAATGGGTCCTTTTCAGAATGGCAGGCAGTGACTAGTGGGGTGCCGCAGGGCTCAGTGCTGGGACCCCAGCTCTTTACAATATACATTAATGATTTGGATGAAGGAATTGAGTGTAATATCTCCAAGTTTGCAGATGACACTAAGCTGGGTGGCGGTGTGAGCTGTGAGGGGGACGCTAAGAGGCTGCAAGGTGACTTGGACAGGTTAGGTGAGTGGGCAAATACATGGCAATGCAGTATAATGTGGATAAATGTGAGGTTATCCATTTTGGGGGCAAAAACATGAAGGCAGAATATTATCTGAATGGCGGCAGACTAGGAAAAGGGAAGGTGCAATGAGACCGGGGTGTCATGGTTCATCAGTCACTGAAAGTGGGCATGCAGGTACAGCAGGCGGTAAAGGCGGCAAATGATATGTTGGCCTTCCTAGCTAGGGGATTTGAGTATAGGAGCAGGGAGGTCTTACTACAGTTGTACAGGGCCTTGGTGAGGCCTCACCTGGAATATGGTGTTCAGTTTTGGTCTCCTAGTCTGAGGAAGGACGTTCTTGCTATTGAGGGAGTGCAGCGAAGGTTCACCAGAATGATTTCAGGGATGGCTGGGCTGTCATATGAGGAGAGACTGGATCAACTCGGCCTTTATACACTGGAGTTTAGAAGGATGAGAGGGGATCTCATAGAAACATATAAGATTCTGACGGGACTGGACAGGTTAGATGCAGGAAGAATGTTCCCGATGTTGGGGAAGTCCAGAACCAGGGGACACAGTCTTAAGATAAGGGGTAAGCCATTTAGGACTGAGATGAGGAGAAACTTCTTCACTCAGAGAGTTGTTAACCTGTGGAATTCCCTGCCGCAGAGAGTTGTTGATGCCAGTTCACTGGATATATTCAAGAGGGAGTTAGATATGGCCCTTGCGGTTTAGGGGATCAAGGGGTATGGAGAGAAAGCAGGAAAGGGGTACTGAAGGAATGATCAGCCATGATCTTATTGAATGGCGGTGCAGGCTCGAAAGTCCAAATGGCCTGCTCCTGCACCTATTTTCTATGTTTCTATGACAACAGTCTGCACTCCTCTAATTCTGGCCTCCTGAGCATCCCTGATTTATAATCGCTCAACCATCGGTGGCCGTGCCTTCAGCTGCCTGGGCCACAAGCTCTGGAACTCCCTCCCTAAACCTCTCCATCTCTTTCCTCCTTCAAGACGCTCCTTAAAGCCTACCTCTTTGATGAGGCTTTTGGTCCTCTGCTGTAATTTCTTCTTTTGTGGCTCAGTGTCAAATTTATTTGTTTTGTCTTGTAACACTGATGTTTTACTACGTTAAAGGCGCTATATAAATAAATGTTGTTGCTGTTGAGTTCAAGGATTTTGACCCAGCAACGATGAAGGAATGGCCGATATATTTCCAAGTCAGGATGGTGTGTGACTCGGAGGGGAACATGGAGGTGGTGGTGTTCCCATGCGCCTGCTGCCCTTGTCCTTCTAGGTGGCAATAGTTGGTTTATTAACAAAGGTTTAATGATCACACTACACATTACGAGTTCATCCACTCGGCTCACCTCATCGTGGATGACCTGGACCCAGCTGACTGGGATTTTATTGAGTCTTGTGAACATCACGTAACCTGGCTAAACCATTCACAGTGCAACAGCTCTACAAACCCGAGAGTTATTATACAATGACTACATTTCGAAAAGTAACATACACTGTATACAACAATTACTCACACACAAAACAAAAAGTTCTATTTGGCAAATAAGTAAATGTGGACTGCTGTCATTCCAAGACCTCTGTTGCTGTTTTCCCACTCTCAGCTGATCCATCAATAATTTACAATCCGTCGCCAGTTATTTCTTGCCTGGGGAGATGCGTGGGTTTCCTGTGAGCAGATCTAGGGACAAATGAAAAGCAAGGACTCTGGGGGCTGTTCGTCCTGTAGCAATCTATTCGTTGGGCGGTCGATACTGAAGGATGAGCTGGAATCTGTGGAGTGACTCAAATCACAACATTCACAACTCACCGCGCGCAGACAATGAGTTGTGTAATGCAGGATTCCCGACAGCACCATGTCACGGGGTCAATTCACTGGCCTCTTTTGTAATGGTTAAGCCAGGCTTTGTATTCAAGCTCATAAAAATAAAAGTTATTTCTGTAAACGGCACGGAATGGAACGCTCCGCATAGTTTTAACAGTTTATTAACCATCGGGATTTTCTGCCAAGTGATATTCAGGTAGTTTTGGCAGCGATATGAGGAGCAGTCATCCCTCCTCCCAGTGGCAGCAAGGAGTAAAACACGGGTTCGGTAATGTAGCGGGTATGTTACTGCGATCATAGACCAGAGGCGTGGATTAATGGTCCGGAGACAAAAGGTTCAAACACCACCTCGGCAGCTGGGGAATTTTAAAGAATCTAGTAATTACCGGATTGTTAGAAAAACCCATCTGGTTCACTAATGCCCTTGAGGGAAGGAAATCTGCCGCCCTTACCCGGTCTGGCTGATATGTGACTCCAGACCCACAACAATGTGTTGACTCTTAACTGCCCCCTGTCTCGCTGGGCCATTTCACTCAGTTATAAAAAAAACACTGCAAAAGGTGGCTCACCACCACCCTCTCAAGGGGCAATTAAGGATGGACAATAAATGCCGGCCTTGTCAGCGACGCCCACATCCCAGGAACAAAAAAAAAAGTTGCTGCTCATAACTTCAATTTACATCGGTTTCACATCTAACGGGTGGCTAGGAGGCGGGAAGGAATATTCTATATCAGGTACCCTGTCCCAGCTAACATGGCTTGTATGCCATTTGGCCAGGTTTGAGATGCTCAATTATTTAATCAAGGTCTTGAAATATCACCCTGTGCTTATTAATATACAAATGCTGAATGCATGGTACTGAAATTCATGCCCACTTTAAATGAATGAACGGTTTGAGAGCAGGTTGTCTGGCCACGAGCAGTTCGAGAGCGATGGGTCAGGACCTTCGGACACTGACGCCCCTCGAAGACCAGGCGTGCGCTGAACCGTTGGGGAGAGCTGGCATGATGGGCTTCACCTACCTGCCCAGACCAACCAATGGGACCCTGTCAATAAGAAACTTGACTATTGCCAATGCATTTTGCCGAAATAAAAATATGAGAGTTAAACTTTTCAAAAGAACCGACATGCTCACATGTCAAGCTGTTGCAGCATTCAGATCCTGGTCTCGAGGGTCCTTCCAAAAGGTAGAGTAGCGAGGTTCTTGGTCCCTCGATGGTGGGTTTCCTCTCCGTCCTGGACGGCGTGCACAGTTCTTGAAGCGGAGAGAGAAGAGAGAGAAATGGCAGTTAACTGCCTTCTCTTATACGTTATAGTCCATGCTGCTTCCTGCCAAAAGAGAGTATTTCCTTTGTCTGGGGTGATTGTCTGAATGGCCCACCATCCCAGATCTTACGTTTGTGTATTCTGTTGATGGTTCCTGCTTCCATTGGGTCTGGGACTTAAAGGCAGTTCTTGGTTCGGTTTCCTGCCTTTCATGGCTCTCACATCCAGGTAACGGCATCAATGGGTTTCTGCTTGGCACCTGATCTTGGGCTAAGTGGCTTCCCATCACTGAACAATCCGGCCAATCGCCTGGGATGAGTTTTCTCTCCTGGCCATTGTTGCCCAGAGACCTCTGCGTGCTCCAGACATTTTCAGCAAACAATGAAACACAATCTGTCCAATATCCTTTAATATCTTCCTGGGGTCTGCACCGATGCTTACACTGTCAGGGCCGGATCAGCCGCCCCTTGTACACTCCGGAAAATCTTACTATCCACCGACTTCAATGGTTGGTCCCGTCAGTTTCCCATCCCGGGTATTAGGGGAAAATTATCCCCAGTATTCCAGTTAAAATCATATAGAATTTTTTTTGAAGAGGCGCCCTGGTTCTGAGACTGGGTCTTGTAAACCCTGTGCATCGCTGGGGTGCAGCCCAGCGTCGGAGCAGTGACCGCGGGGAGTGTTGATGCAGATTGTGTCCCTGTAGCAGCTGTTGCTGCAAACACAGCTGTATTTCTTTTTTTAAATAGAGAATTTAACTTCACTAAAAACAAAGGTTGGAATTACACTTCAACAGGCGGGAAACTGAAGTGCTGAGAGAAACCCACCAGGAAACGTTCTGTAAAGTTAAACTGTATTTATAATTCTCATCTTACATCACTACAATTGGAGAAACAGTTTGCATCAACAGGACAGGCAATATCATATGAGAATTAGGAGCAGGAGTCAGCCATTCGGCCCCTCGAACCTGCTCCGCCATTCAATGAAATCATGGCTGATCTTCGACCTCAACTCCACTTTCCCGCCCGATCCCCATATCCCTTGATTCCCTTAATGTCCAAAAATCTATCGATCCCAGCCTTGAATATACTCAACGACTGAGCCTCCACAGCCCTCTGGGGCAGAGAATTCCAAAGATTCACCACCCTCTGAGGGAAGAAATTCCTCCTCATCTCAGTCCTAAATGGCCGACCCCTTATCCTGAGACTGTGACCCCTGGTTCTAGACTCCCCAGCCCGGGGGAAACATCCTCCCTGCATCTACCCTGTCAAACTCTAAGAATTTTATCAAAAAGCTGAGAAAATGTTATCAACACTTGTTTGGGTTGCAATAAATCACCACTGTCGCCTCCTCGACCAATGACTGAATTAAATGAATATTGAAAAGCTGTGGTTCTCAAACTCAGGTCCACAGAGACTTTCCGGGGGAGTCCGCGGAGTAACACGAGTATCGAGCAGGACTCGGGCAGACTGGGGGCGACGCCGTGGTCAAGAGTAGCGAATGAGCAGCGGCCGGAGGCGGGCTTGGCACGAGCCGGGTGCGGAGTGCGGACACCACGTGTACAGCGCAGAGCGAGCTGGCTGTCTCACCTCGGAGCAGCGCAGAGAGCAGCACGAACATCGGCAGGTCCCCCCGCTGTTAACTGGCGGTAGGTGACAAAACGTTGATCAATGACAGTGCGGCGCATCCAGCTCACCGACATCAGTAAATACCGGTTTTATTAAAAGCATATTGAAACACTCTTTACATGTAGCATCATCATTTGGATGGGGTGGGGGAGAGGGAGGGAGGGAGGGGGGGGTCCGTGATTACTAATCCATCTGAAGAGGGGTCCGTCAACCAAAAATGGTTTGAGAGCCACTGGTCTGAGACACGTTGAAGCAGAAATTGGTCTTCGACGGGCCCATTTTGCAGGTGTAAAGCGGGCCCAGACAGGACCAATTTCAGAGTGCAACACCTTCCTCCCAAATTGGACGAGCTGCCTGTGCACGGCTTCTTTGGCAGCACCTCCCAAACCCGCAGCCTCTCGAAGGACAAGGGCAGCAGGCGCATGGGACCACCACCACCTCCACGTTCCCCTCCCAGTCACACACCATCCTGACTGGGAAATATATCGGCCGTTCCTTTCCCACATTATAACAGTGACTACACTCCAAAAGTACTTCATTGGCTGTAAAGCGCTTTGGGACGTCCGGTGGTCATGAAAGGCGCTATATAAATGCAAATCTTTCTTCCTTTTCCATCATCATCGCTGGGTCGAAATCCTGGAACTCCCTCTCTATCATCATAGATGGTCCCTCGAACTTGCTTCCATAAGTTCACAGATGTTTCAATGAAGGACCCGATGTTCCAGATCCTGAACTCCAGTTGAGGGGGTGGAAGATGCCTGTGCATGGATTTGTTTAACGTGGGGTGGCTGTTGCACACCAGCCACCACACGGGGCTTGACAGAGCTAGGTCTTGGTCCAGTAGCAAGGATTAACCAAGACGACTGGAGACCTGCTCTGCTGCACGGACCTCGTGCACACACATATCGCAGTGTGGGCTGGGCCCGTGCTGCCCCTGGGCCCTCGCCCCTCCTGGACCCCGTAACCTCATTCGCCGCATCTCCGCCACGAGCACTCCCCAACAGCACTGTGGGAGCACCTTCACCACACGGACTGCAGCGGTTCAAGGCGACGGCTCACCACCACCTTCTCAAGGGGCAATTAGGGATGGGCAATAAATGCCGGCCTTGCCAGCGACGCCCACATCCCAGGAATGAATACAAACACGTGTTGGGATCCGGCGGTAGTCTTTAGCGAAGGCCCAAGAACCAATTTCTTGCGATCCTCGGGGCTCCGTCTTTGGGTGCGGGGATAATTTCCCGCGTCCATTTGTCCCCCTTTAAAATAGGCCGAAAAGCTTTTCAAGGCCAAATATGAAAGCAGCACAAAGGCATCTTCCTCGGAATGAGAGCAGCGCCTGTGGCTTGCGTAGTACAAGCCGAGTAAAAACTAACAGCGACACACGAGGAGGAGACAGTTTCCTCCAGCGCGGTTTCTCATCTGAAAGTTGAGTGTTTTCAATGGGAAACAAGTGGGTGCCTCAGTAAATTACGGGGCGAGATTCGGTATCGCCTTGTTTGGGGGGGGGGGCGGAGGGGGGTGTAACCGAGGCAAGGCAGGATATCCTGCCCCCGCCATCGGGGTTACCGCGCCCCCCAGAGGAAGTGAAGCGCTATCCCTCAGGGGCCATAGCGGGGCGGTTACAGTGCGAATGTTGCAGCACTACGCGGCCTCTCCGGCAGCACTGCCCGAGCACAGGGCCCTCCCCCTTCCCGTTAGAGGGGAGAACACATCGAGCTCTGCCGCGGGGCGAGGGGCCTGCACACTGGGCCACCTGGGGGGGGTAGGCGGATTGCTATGGCCACCGCCCGGCACAGAAGTGGAGTGCCGAGCTGCACCACGGGTCCCGCGAAATAATGCACGAAAGGCCAGACCAGAAAAAAAAAATGGCAGCACACGCGCCTCCCCTTTAATTTCCGCTCCGTCAGCGGAGTGGGACCCGGGTCGCGACACGCAAGGCTGGCGCTGACATCACCCACGCGGGTCACTGCCAAAATTCCACCGCGTGCCGAGAACGGGTCACTGCGCTGGCCGATGCCGTCATTATCGCCGGCGCCGCGGCTTGGGGCGCTATCGGTGGAAGCGGTGCGCTGCCGGTTTGCATCTCCGCTAACTCCCGCGGAATCTCTCTCCCCGGGGGAGAGACCGCTGGCACCCTGTCAGTGCCCCCTGGGGGTGCAAACGGGAAGAGCAAATGATGAGAATTAATCCCCCCAGGTTGCTGATTAAAGTCTTCAAACCCCCGCACCGTGCCACTCCTACAATCTACAATCTGCTCCACACCGGCACCTCCTCAGACATCTTCACTCTTTCAATAACTCTGGTCTTTTATCCGTTCCCTCTTTCCTTCACCCACTGTGGGCGACAGGGCTTTCAGCTTCCTCAGTCCTACTCTCGGAGACTCCCTCCCTAAACAACAACTTGCATTTATATAGTGCCTTTAACGTAGTGAAACGTCACACGGTGCTTCACAGGAACGTTATCAAACGCAGTTTGCCACCGAGCCTCACGAGAAATTAAGGCAGATAACAAAAAACTTGGTCAAAGAGGTAGGTTTTAAGGAGTATCTCAAAAAGGAGGAGCGAGAGGTGGGGGGGGGGGGGGAGGGGTTGTGGGGCTGGAGGGGATTACAGAGATAGGGAGGGGGCGAGGCCATGGAGGGATTTGTAAACGAGGATGAGAATTTTGAAATCAAGGCGTTGCTGAATGGCGCGCCGAGGGGGTGATGGGTGAGCGGGACTCAGTGCGAGTCAGGACATGGGCTGTCAAGTTTTGGATGAACTCAAGTTTACGCAGGACGGAACGTGGGAGGCCGGCCTGGAGTGTGTGGGGTTAGTGAAGCCTGGAGCTCCTCTCCTCTCCTCTCCTCTCCCTGTATTGTTTAGCAGCTGTTTCATTATCCAGCCGGATTGGGAAGTCCCCTTGGGATGAGTTTTTTGTTAAATGCACTACAACAGCGCAAGGTGTTCTGGTAAATGTATTCATTTACTCCTTGCCATGAAGACTTCCACAGATTTAAATGCAAATTAAGAAATGTGACCCAAGTTTGTTATTCCACTCTATCAATATAATCAGGCAGAATATTAGGCGACAATGAAATGCATTTACGTAAGAACCTTTCCCTAATGATTTATGTTTCTAAATCTTCACACAAAATATTGTAATTTAATTTACGATGTAACTATTTGCACTGCATTTTTTCTGCACATGCGTCGGTCAAGCTCCGCCCCCAAATGCCTCCCGCCCGAACCGGGAAAAAACTCTCATTCCACGCGGCCGAGGGAGAGAGGGAGAGAGGGAGAGAGGGAGAGAGGGAGAGAGGGGGTAAATCGGAGGGGAGAGGGGGAACGGATCACGTTCTTCCATCCCCCTACAATGGGCATCGTTGGGGTGGATGAAATCTGGAAGTCACGACACTGTCACTATTCACTTCATAGCCAATAAACCTGTTAACAATTGGTACAGATCGCCCCATCTATGGTTGGTTGGTTGGGTGGGGTGGTAAGGGGTTAAGGTCATGCACTTGGACTGGGATAAGGCACTTTGGTTGGCCCTTGCTGTCTTCTGGGGAGCTCTGTCCTCTGTCGCTTCAGGAAGTCAAAGTGGATCGAGTTACAATTTGCAAAGTCAGTGAGACTTTGGGATGGGCGATTCCAGTTACACATTCCTGTGAAACTTCAGGATATGGCTTATCCTCCAAGGGGAGCAATCATAGACAAAGGGTGAAGCATGGTGGTCATTTTGGCAGTACAAATAAACACCTCCTTTAATTTAACCTATTTAAAGGGATTGAAAACCCAAGCTGCTTCTGGATATACTTGACTTTCATAGAAATTTACAGCACAGAAGGAGGATATTCGGCCCATTGTGTCTGCGACAGTTGGAAGAGAGCTACCCAGCCTAATCCCAACTTTCCAGCTCTTGGTCTGTAGCCCTGTAGGTTACGGCACTTCAAGGTGCACATCCAAGTATTTTTTAATTACTCCACTCCTGGTGGTGAGATGCATTATGGGCCTTGACCTTTCACCTGGGTTTCTAAAGTTAAAACTTGTGTTGTTTGGCAAGATAACGTGTCTATTTATCTGAAAGTTTTAGAGTGTCCCCGACTCCAGACATGCAAAAAAAAACCAAAATCAAAGCTGAACAATATGTTGAAAAGTAAAGAAAAAAAGAGGGAAAGATGCTTTTTTTACCCTGGTGTTTTTTTTCCAATGTTGAGATAACCTGGAGAGATTGTCGAGATAACGAGCAGACTAGTCTCAAACATTTCCAACAATAATTAACGTCTGACTGACCTCCGAAACTAAACAAACTTCTCCGCAACCAATACCCGAGCATTAAAGGATCAGATGAAGTTAGAAACGAAATACTGCAACCATACTTCAGACCAGAGTCCACTTGTGAGCAATGCGACGCGAGATCAGCTGATCGTGCAAGAGGATCATGGTCACCAACTAGCTCTAGAACGTCAAAGCACTCTAATTGGCAGAGCAGTTTGCATACAATGGACATCGTGATAGACAACAGCCACCGCGGTACACAACAAAATAATTCGGAGTCGGCCATTCGGCCTCTCGAGCCTGCTCCACCATTCAATAAAATCATAGCTGATCTTCAACCTCAACTCCACTTTCCCACCCGATCCCCATATCACTTGATTCCCCAAAAATCTATCGATCTCAGCCTTGAATATACTCAATGACAGAGCCTCCACAGCCCTCTGGGGCAGAGAATTCCAAAGATTCACCACCCTCTGAGTGAAGAAATTCCTCCTCATCTCAGTCCTAAATGGCCGACCCCTTATCCTGAGACTCTGACCCCTGGTTCTAGACTCCCCAGCCCGGGGAAAACATCCTCCCTGCATCTACCCTGTTAACCCCCCTCAGAATCTTACATGTTTCAATGAGATCACCTCTCATTCTTCTAAACTCCAGAGACTATCGGCCCAATCTACTCAATCTCTCATCATAAGACAGCCCTCTCACCCTAGGGATCAGTCTGGTGAACCTCTGTTGCACCACCTCTAAGGCAAGTATATCCTTCCTTAGATACGGAGATCAAAACTGTGCGCAGTACTCCAGGTGTGGTCTCACCAGGGCCCTGTACAATTGTAGCAAGACTTCCTTACTCGGAATACTCCATCCCCCTTACAATAAAGGCCAATGTGCCATTTGCCTTCCTGATTGCTTGCTGTACCTGCATACTCGATTCCTGTGTTTTGTGTACAAGGACACCCCAAATCTCTCTGAACACCAACATTAAAAAATAATCTGTTTTTCTATTCTTCCGACCAAAGTGAACCACCTCACATTTGGCTCTGTCTGCCGCCTTACTGCCCACTCACATCCTGTCCATATCCCCTTGCAGACACTTAGTATTCTCCTCACAGTGTGCTGTCCCACCTGGCTTTGTATCGATAGCAGACTTGCATACATTACACTCGGTCCCCACACACCGGTACACAGCCGACATCTGTGACATTCGGTCTAAATCTGGATTAAAGCATTATTGCAGTTTTTCTGCAAACCCAGTGGCGAGTTCCTCTCAATTCATAGCAATCTTCGTGGATTAATATAATGTTGTAAAACAGCATTAGCCTATTCCCATAACAGAGAAGTTTAACCCTTCTGAATCAAACAATATTTGGCCGAAGGATATTTGGGCTTAAATGAAAGCAATAACATGGAACTAGTAATTCAGTTGAGAAGACACGCTGCACCCAAATCAAATGTCCTGACTCATGGTCGGGTAATGCCACTTACACCAGGGCAATGTACTGGAGATAGCACCGGGTGACAATTCTTTATCAAAGTTTCAGGCTCTCTTGGGTTGTACACTTCAGCCTCCCACCTAATTAAACACCGAGTGCACCATGCATTTGGAACTCCCACTATTCCAACGCACTCCTAGCCGGCCTCCCACCTTCTACCCTATGTAAACTAGAGGTGATCCAAAACGCGGCTGCCCCGTGTCCTAACTCGCACCCAGTCCCGTTCACCCGAAACCCCCTGTGCTCACTGACCTACATTGGCTCCTGGTTAAGCAACGCCTCGATTTCAAAATTCTCATCGTTGTTTACAAATCCCTCCATCGCCTCGCCCCTTCCCTATCTCTAACCTCCTCCGGCCCCACAAATCCTCCCCTGCCTGCCTGCCCCCCTCCCCCAAGAGATGTTTGCGCTCCTCCAATTCTGCCCTCTTGAGCATCGCTGATTAGTATCGCTCTACCATCGGTGGCCGTGCCTTCTGTTGCCTGGGCCCCAAGTTCTGGACCTCTCTACCTCTCTACCTCTCTACCTCTCTACCTCTCTACCTCTCTACCTCTCTACCTCTCATTCCTCCTTCAAGACGTTCATTAAAACCTCCCTCTGAACAAGCTTTTAGTCACCTGCGCTAATTTCTACTTTTGCGGCTTGGTGTCAAATTTCTATCGCATAACACTCCTGTGAAGCACCTTGGGATGTTGCACTGCATTAAAGGCACTATATAAATACAAGTTGTTGTTGTTGTTGCTTCATCTTCTGCAGGAGGGCTCCCAAACAACTGCTATTATTGTAAAAGCGAACTACTGTTACAACAACTAACTAATGGAGAAAAACTACAAGAGATACACGTGCTAAACAGAAATGCGTAGGACACTGAGCCGGACTGGCCACTGATGGGGGCTTTCTGTCCACTTTGTTCTGTAATTGAATCTTCAGCCTCAACATAAACCTTCCAGATCACACTGCCGACGTTCTGCTTTAGCATTCCTCCCCACAGCACCAACACAGCCGTGACCTTTACAATCTGTAACAATTTGCCAAGGCATCCTTTCTACCTTTCCAGTCTGTGGCTATTTCTCAGTAGCGCGTACAATCGCCGTGTGCTTTAACACCAGTGGAATAGCACCCAGAATCCAGCAAATCAATTGTTCAATTATTGCTCCCCCCTCAATCATCGGCACGGCCACCTTCCCATATCCCATCTGCCACTACTGTGATTTATTGTTTCATATTGGCCCTTCGAGTACTACTGCTAGGCTTGGCAAATGACAGCATAAATCACAACACAGACACAGACAGAGAGATACAGACAGAGAGATACAGACACGCAGAGACAGACAGACAGACGCACAGAGAGACAGACAGACAGACGCACAGAGAGACAGACAGACATACATGCACAGAGAGCGCCAGACAGAGAGAGCCAGACATAGATACAGACACAGACTAGCCACATCATAGAACATTTTTAACAAAATTGCATTTTACGACGAAGCCTGAACCAAACCCCCCCACCGTCCCCCCCGTGACCCGCAGTCAGACCCTCCCCGAGCCCACGAGGAAGACGATGATTCACAGTTGCTGCGATCACAGCTGAATTATCCAGTGGGCCTCACTTGTGCGAATGTAAATCTCAGTCCAGCTCGCTTGGCGGCCCAGTGAGCAAAGTGACTGGCTGCAAGGTCCAGAGCGATCACAATTTTGATTCCTGATTTTACGGAGTTTGCCGAGATCTCAATCCATGGCAGCTGAAGAGGACTGGAGCAAAAAAATGCCCGCCTTCCATCGCCGGATTTATATCCAAAGCAACGCCTCGAGTTAAAATTCTCATCCTTGATTTCAAATCCCTCCATGGCCCCGCCCCTCCCTATCTCTGTAATCCCCTCCAGCCCCACAACCCCCCCCCCCCCCCCCCCGAGATGTCTGCGCTTCTCTAATTCTGCCCTCTTGAGCATCCCTGATTATAATCGCTCCACCATCGGTGGCCGTGCCTTCAGCTGCCTGGGCCCCAAGCTCTGGAACTCCCTCCCTAAACCTCCCCGCCTCTCTTTCCTCCTTCAAGACGCTCCTTAAAACCTACCTCTGTGACCCAGCTTCACCTGCCCTAATGTCTCCTTATGCAGCTTGGTGTCAATTTTTTTTTAATCGCATAACACTCCTGTGAAGCGCCTTGGGACGTTTCACTACGCTAAAGGCGCTATATAAACGCACGTTGTTGTTGTTTGAGACACACAGAGAGGGCTGTTATTATGAAGGTCGAAGAGCTAAAATAGAACACAGGCCAGAGATTGCCCCTGGGACCCTCCTGATCTGTATGACTCATTTACCCACCAAGGTAATGACTGGTTATTTTAAGATACTCTTTCACAGGGGCCGGAGCCACAGAAATCAGTTGAAGCATTGTAGGACTGCAGCGGTTCAAGAAGGCGGCTCACCACCACCTTCTCAAGGGGCAATTAGGGATGGGCAATAAATGCCGGCCTTGCCAGCGACGCCCACATCCCAGGAATGAATAAAGAAAAGTCCTGTGATATCGGGAAGTCCCATGCCATCTTTGCTCTTTATTTGTTAATCCGACAACACAAAATAAAATGTTGGAAAATCCCACCGTTTGTGGGGTACGCCATGGTGCTGCACTCTCCGCATCGTTACATTCCATGTCTTTAGACGATTGTGTGAAGGCAGTGCCTGAACGGAGATCCGTGTCTCCCCGCCGGGGGGAGGGGGGAGGGGGGAGGGGGCCCATGTCTCCCCGTGAGGGTGGGGGGAGGGCCCGGTGTGTCTCTCCGATGGGGGAGGGGGGAGGGCCCCCGGTGTCTCCCCGCGGGGGTGGGGGGAGGGCCCCGTGTGTCTCCCCGCGGGGGGAGGGTGGAGGGCCCCGTGTGTCTCCCCGCGGGGGTGGGGGGAGGGGGGAGGGCCCCCGGTGTCTCCCCGCGGGGGTGGGGGGAGGGCCCCGTGTGTCTCTCCGATGGGGGAGGGGGGAGGGCCCCGTGTGTCTCCCCGCGGGGGTGGGGGGAGGGTGGAGGGCCCCGTGTGTCTCCCCGCGGGGGGAGGGTGGAGGGCCCTGTGTGTCTCCCCGCGGGGGGAGGGGGGAGGGCCCAGTGTGTCTCCCCGCGGGGGGAGGGCCCTGTGTGTCTCCCCGCGGGGCCCATCCCCTGTACACTTGGCGCCACTGGTCCAGTGAATCCTCATCGCACGAGGCGCGCACAGTTCCCACAGACACAAACAAAAAGGGCGTTGCACGTGTACATTTACACAGGGGCTCTGCAGCGTCACAGCCTCCCCAGCGATCCACACATACTGTCACCGTCTGCCGCAATACCTCGTGTCTGTGGTGGACTTCACTCGGCTAATACACAGAAAGCTTTTAGTGACTTTCTACCAACCCTTGGGCTACAGGAAATCCCAAAATACACATTTTAAATCTGATTGAAAGAAGCATTTCTTTGGTTAAACTGGAAAATCACATTATCAAAAGCTGAATGCAGTTAAAAAACAGGCAGCACCATGCCAACACACCATCGTGTTAAGTTCTTCCGGCACCACATCTGACAGCCTGTATCTGGTGCAAGACCCTCTATACATTGTATTGTTTTAAACGTTAGCAGGTCTCAGAGGCAAGAACAGCAACAATAAAGGTGAAAGGGAATTGGAAACAATCACGCAAACCCAATCGCCTGAACCTGTCACAGTGCAACGTGAGGCTGTCTTATCCTCTTGTCACGAGGCACACACTCACTCATTCACACACAGACACACTCACACATTCAATCACTCACAGACAGACACACTCACACATTCAATCACTCACTCACACAGACAGACACACTCACACATTCACACATTCAATCACTCACTCACACAGACAGACACACTCACACATTCAATCACTCACTCACAGACAGACACACTCACACATTCAATCACTCACTGACAGACAGACACACTCACACATTCAATCACTCACTCACAGACAGACACACTCAGACACACTCACACATTCAATCACTCACTCACAGACAGACAGACACAGACACACACACTCACATAGACAGACACACACACACAGACAGACACACACAGACACACATTCACTCACACACATTCACTCACTCACTCACTCACACACATTCACTCACTCACAGACATACACACACATTCACTCACTCACACAGACACACACACACATTCACTCACTCAGACACACACACACATTCACTCACTCACACACACACACACATTCACTCACTCACACAGACACACACACACATTCACTCACTCACACAGACACACACACACACACATTCACTCACTCACACAGACACACACACACACACACATTCACTCACTCACACAGACACACACATTCACTCACTCACACAGACACACACATTCACTCACTCACACAGACACACACATTCACTCACTCACACAGACACACACATTCACTCACTCACACACACACACACATTCACTCACTCACACACACACACACATTCACTCACTCACACACACACATTCACTCACTCACACACACACATTCACTCACTCACACACACACATTCACTCACTCACACACACACATTCACTCACTCACACAGACACACACACATTCACTCACTCACACAGACACACACACACATTCACTCACTCACACAGACACACACACACATTCACTCACTCACACAGACACACACACACATTCACTCACTCACACAGACACACACACACATTCACTCACTCACACAGACACACACACACATTCACTCACTCACACAGACACACACACACATTCACTCACTCACACAGACACACACACACATTCACTCACTCATACAGACACTCTCACACAGAGACAGACACTCACTTATACACAAACACTCACACTCACACTCACACAACTACCAAGACTACTTAGTTATTTTCCAGAAAAGTGGTCCATTATGTTTGAGCTTCCAGCCCTATGTGTCTGTTTAGCCGGCCTTTCACACCAGTGCAGTCAGACACATGGACTGAGAAGTGGAAAGGTTGCAGTCCCAGCTCCAACAGCTTTATAAAACAAGAGAAAAGCAACTGCTCGCTCCACACTGTCGGACTCACTCACACGGCACTGAAGGTCTTTGTTTCAAACTAACTGCCATACCTGATGAAGAAATGAGTCCCTGGAGTGGATGTTGGAAGCAGACAGCGCGCTGCCTCTCTCTCTCTCTGCCCCTGAGGGAAGTCTAGCACACAGCTTATCACCTTCCCTTGCTTTTGTCAGGAACACTGTGCCTCGCTGAAGGCTGAGGCGTGCCTACGATTCAGTGCCGTGCTGCTGAAAGAACAGGGCAGAGCTCAGAAAGCGTTGGTTCGCACAGCAGGCAGGGTCATGTGAGCCGGCAGTGTCAAACAGCACCGTTACACCGGCTCCTCCCTCCAGCCTTCACTTTTCACTCTGACTGCAAGAGGAAATCCAGGAGATTATTTATGTGGGTGTGCGCGGGTCCTCCCTCTGGGCTGCAAGCAGAGGCAGTGGGCTCGAAACTATACAAAGCGCCGCACATAGACAGAGCAGCCACTCGCTTTCTTTGTGCCGCAGGATTTTTGATGTGCACAGCTCTTTGCTTTTGTCTTGTCACTATCACATCGCTGTGCGTGGGAGCTTGCTGTGCGCAAATTGGCTGCCACGTTACCGACATTACAACAGGGACTACACTCCAAATGCCACTGTTGGCCTTTGGCTGTAAAGCGCTTTGTGACATCCGGTGGTCGTGAAAGGCGCTGTATAAATGCAAGTCTTTCTTTGGGAGGGAGTGCTGTGGTCGGTAGAGATTGCAATATGATTCCCTTGCATTAAGAATCAGACTGCATTAACAGTGAACAATGAGATCTTGGGGGTTACTGCTGAGGGATCCCTTGTGCAGCGAGCAACTCCACTCTGCTGCAGAACACCAAAGGGCAAAAAACGTTAGTGGGAGTTGTGTACAGACCTCCAAACAGTAATAGGGATGTTGGGGATTGCATCAAACAGGAAATTAGGGGTGCATGCAATAAAGGTGTAGCAGTTATAATGGGTGACTTTAATATGCACATAGATTGGGCTAGCCAAACTGGAAGCAATACGGTGGAGGAGGATTTTGTGGAGTGCATAAGGGATGGTTTTCTAGACCAATATGTTGAGGAACCAACTAGGGGGGAGGCCATCTTAGACTGGGTGTTGTGTAATGAGAGAGGATTAATTAGCAATCTCATTGTGCAAGGCCCCTTGGGGAAGAGTGACCATAATATGGTGGAATTCTGCATTAGGATGGAGAATGAAACAGTAATTTCAGAGACCATGGTCCAGAACTTAAAGAAGGGTAACTTTGAAGGTATGAGGCGTGAATTGGCTAGGATAGATTGGCGAATGATACTTAGGGGGTTGACTGTGGATGGGCAATGGCAGACATTTAGAGACCGCATGGATGAATTACAACAATTGTACATTCCTGTCTGGCGTAAAAATAAAAAAGGGAAGGTGGCTCAACCGTGGCTATCAAGGGAAATCAGGGATAGTATTAAAGCCAAGGAAGTGGCATACAAATTGGCCAGAAATAGCAGCGAACCTGGGGACTGGGAGAAATTTAGAACTCAGCAGAGGAGGACAAAGGGTTTGATTAGGGCAGGGAAAATGGAGTACGAGAAGAAGCTTGCAGGGAACATTAAGGCGGATTGCAAAAGTTTCTATAGGTATGTAAAGAGAAAAAGGTTGGTGAAGACAAACGTAGGTCCCCTGCAGTCAGAATCAGGGGAAGTCATAACGGGGAACAAAGAAATGGCAGACCAATTGAACAAGTACTTTGGTTCGGTATTCACTAAGGAGGATACAAACAACCTTCCGGATATAAAAGGGGTCAGAGGGTCTAGTAAGGAGGGGGAACTGAGGGAAACCTTTATTAGTCGGGAAATTGTGTTGGGGAAATTGATGGGATTGAAGGCCGATAAATCCCCAGGGCCTGATGGACTGCATCCTAGAGTACTTAAGGAGGTGGCCTTGGAAATAGCGGATGCATTGACAGTCATTTTCCAACATTCCATTGACTCTGGATCAGTTCCTATGGAGTGGAGGGTAGCCAATGTAACCCCACTTTTTAAAAAAGGAGGGAGAGAGAAAACAGGGAATTATAGACCGGTCAGCCTGACCTCAGTAGTGGGTAAAATGATGGAATCAATTATTAAGGATGTCATAGCAGTGCATCTGGAAAATGGTGACATGATAGGTCCAAGTCAGCATGGATTTGTGAAAGGGAAATCATGCTTGACAAATCTTCTGGAATTTTTTGAGGATGTTTCCAGTAAAGTGGACAAAGGAGAACCAGTTGATGTGGTATATTTGGACTTTCAGAAGGCTTTCGACAAGGTCCCACACAAGAGATTAATGTGCAAAGTTAAAGCACATGGGATTGGGGGTAGTGTGCTGACGTGGATTGAGAACTGGTTGTCAGACAGGAAGCAAAGAGTAGGAGTAAACGGGTACTTTTCAGAATGGCAGGCAGTGACTAGTGGAGTGCCGCAAGGTTCTGTGCTGGGGCCCCAGCTGTTTACATTGTACATTAATGATTTAGACGAGGGGATTAAATGCAGTATCTCCAAATTTGCGGATGATACTAAGTTGGGTGGCAGTGTGAGCTGCGAGGAGGATGCTATTAGGCTGCAGAGTGACTTGGATAGGTTAGGTGAGTGGGCAAATGCATGGCAGATGAAGTATAATGTGGATAAATGTGAGGTTATCCACTTTGGTGGTAAAAACAGAGAGACAGACTATTATCTGAATGGTGACAGATTAGGAAAAGGGAAGGTGCAACGAGACCTGGGTGTCATGGTACATCAGTCATTGAAGGTGAGCATGCAGGTACAGCAGGCGGTTAAGAAAGCAAATGGCATGTTGGCCTTCATAGCGAGGGGATTTGAATACAGGGGCAGGGAGGTGTTGCTACAGTTGTACAGGACCTTGGTGAGGCCACACCTGGAGTATTGTGTACAGTTTTGGTCTCCTAACTTGAGGAAGGACATTCTTGCTATTGAGGGAGTGCAGCGAAGGTTCACCAGACTGATTCCCGGGATGGCGGGACTGACCTATCAAGAAAGATTGGATCAACTGGGCTTGTATTCACTGGAGTTCAGAAGAATGAGAGGGGACCTCATAGAAACGTTTAACATTCTGACGGGTTTAGACAGGTTAGATGCAGAAAGAATGTTCCCAATATTGGGGAAGTCCAGAACCAGGGGTCACAGTCTGAGGATAAGGGGTAAGCCATTTAGGACCGAGATGAGGAGAAACTTCTTCACCCAGAGAGTGGTGAACCTGTGGAATTCTCTACCACAGAAAGTAGTTGAGGCCAATTCACTAAATATATTCAAAAGGGAGTTAGATGAAGTCCTTACTACTCGGGGGATCAAGGGTTATGGCGAGAAAGCAGGAAGGGGGTACTGAAGTTTCATGTTCAGCCATGAACTCATTGAATGGCGGTGCAGGCTAGAAGGGCTGAATGGCCTGCTCCTGCACCTATTTTCTATGTTTCTATGTTTCTATGTTCTCTACGAAGCTGTTTCTAATATAAAGCATCTGCAATAATCTTTGTCTCCCTGCTTCCAGATGGGCTCCGGGAGGCCAGCATTTGCCCATCATTGCTGAGCCCCCCACCTCCAGGGCTGGGTGTTACTGGAGTCAGAGGTGGGGGGCTGTGGTTAGTGAGTTAACCCTTTGTTCTCTGCAGTTCATTTATCTCCATTTCAGCTATTAGCAAGGAAGGTTTGACTTTGGGAGGGAAAATATGTTAAAAGTCATTAATAATTAAATGCAAAAGCTGCACTGATATTCCACTTGTAGGGATATTTATAAACACCGTGCTTTAAAGGGCCACTCTCTGCTGGAAAATGACTGCAGGCCGCTTTTCCTGCCTTTGCCAACCAGTCCAACACCACGCCAATTCATATTGCGATGTCACATAGAAACATAGAAAATAGGTGCAGGAGTAGGCCATTCGGCCCTTCGAGCCTGCACCGCCATTCAATATGATCATGGCTGATCATTCACCTCAGTACCCCTTTCCTGCTTTCTCTCCATACCCCTTGATCCCTTTAGCCATAAGGGTCACCTCTAACTTTCTGTTGAATATATCTAATGAATTGGCCCCAACAACTCTCTGCGGTAGAGAATTCCACAGGTTCACAATTCTCTGAGTGAACAAGTTTCTCCTCATCTGGGTCCTAAATGGCCTATCCTTAGACTGTGTCCCCTGGTTCTGGACTTCCCCAACATCGGGAACGTTCTTCCTGCATCTAACCTGTCCAATACTGTCAGAATTTTATATGTTTCTATGAGATCCTCTCTCATTGGGTGTAATACCTCTGGATAGACACTTGAAGGGGGCGAATTTGCAGGGCTAGGGGGAAAGGGTGGGGGGAGCGGAACGAATTGGATCGCTTTACCAAAGAGCTGACACTGGCACGAATGGCCTCCTGTGCTGTATCGTCCTACGCCTTATGTTGCAGAACTGCTTTCAATATGAGCAAGCTCCCATGCATTCTGAATTCTCCCATTTTACGCTGTATGTTGGATTCAAGAAGAACAACCATAACTGCGACTTTACCATTCAGCCATGAGCCTCGCCAATGTTGTGATCGGGGGTCTATGCACGCCAGCAATGTCAAGACCCTTACTGCTGGCCTGTGTCGGTGGCCTGTACACCACAGCCAGAATAAAAAGGTTGAGCCTGGTGGTATGAGATGCCAGCGGTCACCAGTTCTGATTTCGGATGAGACGTTAAACCGAGGCCCCGTCTGCTCTCTCAGGTGGGCGTAAAAGATCCCACGGCCACTATTTCGAAGTAGAGCAGGGGAGTTATCCCCAATGTCCTGGGGTCAATATTTATCCCTGCAGTGTCAGAGGCCTTTATAAGGTCAAAGAAGGCCGTGTACAAGGGTTGGTGTTGTTCCCTGCATTTCTCTTGCCGCCTGAGGAAGAGAGTGTTCGAAGATCAGGCCCTCAAATCTGGCACCAAGCTCATGGTCTACAGGGCTGTATGGCTCAGAGACATGGACCATGTACAGTAGACATCTGAAGCACTGGAGAAATACCACAACGATGCCTCCGCAAGATCCTGCAAATCCCCTGGGAGGACAGACGCACCAAGGTTAGTGTCCTCAACCAAGCCAACATCCCCAGCATCGAAGCACTGACCACACTCGATCAGCTCCGCTGGGTGGGCCACATTGTCCGCATGCCTGACACAAGACTCCCAAAGCAAGCGCTCTACTCGGAACTCCTTCACGGCAAGTGATCCCCAGGTGGGCAGAGAAAATGTTACAAGGACACCCTCAAAGCCTCCCTGATAAAGTGCAACATCCCCACCGACACCTGGGAGTCCCTGGGCCAAAGACTGCCCTAAGTGAGAGAAGAGCATCCGGGAGGGCGCTGAGCACCTCGAGTCTCGTCGCCGAGAGCATGCAGAAACCAAGCGCAGGCAGCGGAAGGAGCGTGCGGCAAACCAGACTCCTCACCCACTCTTTCCTTCAACCACTGTCTGTCCCACCTGTGACAGAGACTGTAATTCCCGTATTGGATTGTTCAGTCACCTGAGAACTCACTTTTAGAATGGAAGCAAGTCTTCCTCGATTTCGAGGGACTGCCTATGATAATGATGATTTATTCCTCCATCAATATCACTGAAAACAGATTATCTGGTCATTATCACATTGCTGCGCACAAATTGGCTGCTGTGTTTCTCACATTACAACAGTGACTACACTCCAAAAAGGAGTTCATTGGCTGTAAAGCGCTTTGGGATGTGAAAAGCGCTATAAAATGCCAGTCTTTTTTTCAGAAACTGTAAAAAAAACATAAACTAATTCAGCAAAATAATCATATAATTTGGTTTCTTTTAGCCAAATCTTTATTGTTCAACATCAAGTCACATGATTTAATATTCAATTGTGTACATCTGCATGCTAGCGACTTGGCGTGGAATGTGGAATAACACAAATACTCAGGCACGCAGAGCTTGTTTTCCATGTTTATCAGGCAGGAGCGGAGGCACTTAACCCAACCCCCACTCTTAAATTGGCAGCAATTTGAATTTTAAAAGCTGGTACTCACGAGCTCAGTTTCCACATGCTAGATTGGGGCTCGGCTGCAACATCCTGTTGTGATACCATCACTAGTTGCTTCATTGCTCTGAACAGTATTGCTAAATTCGCATTCGAAACCAGAGTGTTATTTGTTTGAAAATGCACTTCTTTGTGAGCTGAAACTTCACACCCCAACGATTCTGTGTCTTATGATGCCACGTTTCACAACCAATTTACAATGTAAAGATTTTAGAAAGAATATAATACTGAATTCATCAGTGCACTCGTCTGCAGTTGTCAGTTAGTTTGGAGATTATAATCTTAGATGTGCAGGCATGATTAAGAAAGAAACTCTAGAATTTTGGGTTGGCTTTGTACTTCCTGAGCTCACAGGAGATGAGTGAAATATATATTCTGATTAACACACATCAAATGGACTGGAAACCGATGACTGGATGTTATAGCAACTTTCCCTGAATTATGGTTTGCTCACTAACAGTGGGCGAAAGTATTTTGAGACACAGTTTAGTTATCACCTTGCATTGCTCTGTACTATTCCAACCCACTCCTGGCCGGCCTCCCACATTCTACCCTACGTAAACCTGAGGCCATCCAAAACTCTGCTGCCTGTGTCCTAACTCGCACCAAGTCCCGTTCACCCATCACCCCTGTGTTCACAAACCTGAGGAAGAAATATAGAAACATAGAAAATAGGTGCAGGAGTAGGCCATTCGGCCCTTGGAGCCTCCACCACCATTCAATGAGTTCATGGCTGAACATGCAACTTCAGTACCCCATTCCTGCTTTCTCGCCATACCCCTTGATCCCCCTAGTAGTAAGGACTACATCTAACTCTTTTTTGAATATATTTAGTGAATTGGCCTCAACAACTTTCTGTGGTAGAGAATTCCACAGGTTCACCACTCTCTGGCTGAAGAAGTTTCTCTTCATCTCGGTCCTAAATGGCTTACCCCTTATCCTTAGACTGTGACCCCTGATTCTGGACTTCTCCAACATTGGGAACATTCTTCCTGCATCTAACATGTCCAAACCCATCAGAATTTTAAACGTTTCTATGAGATCCCCTCTCATTCTTCTGAACTCCAGTGAATACAAGCCCAGTTGATCCAGTCTTTCTTGATATGTCAGTCCCGCCATCCCGGGAATCAATCTGGTGAACCTTCGCTGCATTCCCTCAATAGCAAGAATGTCCTTCCTCAAGTTAGGAGACCAGAACTGTACACAATACTCCAGGTGTGGCCTCACCAAGGCCCTGTACAACTGTAGCAACACCTCCCTGCCCCTGTACTCAAATCCCTTCGCTATGAAGGCCAACATGCCATTTGCTTTCTTAATCGCCTGCTGTACCTGCATGCCAACCTTCAATGACTGATGTACCATGACACCCAGGTCTCGTTGCACCTCCCCTTTTCCTAATCTGTCACCATTCAGATAATAGTCTGTCTCTCTGTTTTTACCACCAAAGTGGATAACCTCACATTTATCCACATTATACTTCATCTGCCATGCATTTGCCCACTCACCTAATCTATCCAAGTCACTCTTCAGCCTCATAGCATCCTCCTCGCAGCTCACAGTGCCACCCAACTTAGTGCCATCCGCAAATTTGAAGATACTACATTTAATCCCCTCGTCTAAATCATTAATGTACAATGTAAACAGCTGGGGCCCCAGCACAGAACCTTGCAGTACCCCACTAGTCACTGCCTGCCATTCTGAAAAGTACCCATTTACTCCTACTCTTTGCTTCCTGTCTGACAACCAGTTCTCAATCCATGTCAGCACACTACCCCCAATCCCATGTGCTTTAACTTTGCACATTAATCTCGTTGTGTGGGACCTTGTCGAAGGCCTTCTGAAAGTCCAAATACACTACATAATCTGGTTCCTCCTTGTCCACTCTACTGGAAACATCCTCAAAATTCCAGAAGATTTGTCAAGCATGATTTCCCTTTCACAAATCCATGCTGACTTGGACCTGTCTTGTCACCTCTTTCCAAATGCACTGCTATGACATCCTTAATAATTGATTCCATCATTTTACCCACTACCAATGTCAGGCCTGTTTTCTCTCTCCCTCCTTTTTAAAAAGTGGGGTTACATTGGCTACCCTCCACTCCATCGGAACTGATCCAGAGTCTAAGGAATTTTGGAAAATGACTTTCAATGCATCCACTATTTCCAAGGCCACCTCCTTAAGTACTCTGGGATGCAGACCATCTGGCCCTGGGGATTTATCGGCCTTCAATCCCATCAATTTCCCCAACACAATTTCACGACTAATAAGGATTTCCCTCAGTTCCTCCTTCTTACTATACCCTCTGACCCCGGAAGGTTGTTTGTGTCATCCTGAGTGAATACCGAACTAAAGTACTTGTTCAATTGGTCTGCCATTTCTTTGTTCCCAGTTATGACTTCCCCTGATTCTGACTGCAGGGGACCTACGTTTGTCTTTACTAACCTTTTTCTCTTTACATATCTATAGAAGCTTTTGCAGTCCATTTTAATGTTCCCTGCAAGCTTCCTCTCGTACTCTATTTTCCCTGCCATAATCAAACCCTTTGTTCTCCTTTGCTGAGTTCTAAATTTCTCCCAGTCCCCGGGTTCTCTGCTATTTCTGGCCAATTTTTTTGCCACTTCCTTGGCTTTAATACTATTCCTGATTTCCCTTGATAGCCACGGTTGAGCCACCTTTCTTTTTTATTTTTACGCCAGACAGGGATGTACAATTGTTGTAGTTCATCCATGCGGTCTCTAAATGTCTGCCATTGCCCATCCACTGTCAACCCCTTAAGTATCATTCGCCAATCTATCCTAGCCAATTCACGCCTCATACCTTCAAAGTTACCCTTCTTTAAGTTCTGGACCATGATCTCTGAATTAACTGTTTCATTCTCCATCCTAATGTAGAATTCCACCATATTATGGTCACTCTTCCCCAAGGGGCCTCGCACAATGAGATTGCTAATTAATCCTCTCTCATTACACAACACCCAGTCTAAGATGGCCTCCCCCCTAGTTGGTTCCTCGACATATTGGTCTAGAAACCATCCCTTATGCACTCCAGGAAATCCTCCTCCACCGTAATGTTTCCAGTTTGGTTAGCCCAATCTATATGCATATTAAAGTCACCCATGATAACTGCTGCACCTTTATTGCATGCACCCCTAATTTCCTGTTTGATGCCCTCCCCAACATCACTACTACTGTTTGGAGGTCTGTACACAACTCCCACTAGCGTTTTCTGCCCCTTGGTATTCCGTAGCTCCATCCATACTGATTCCACATCATCCAAGCTAATCTCTTTCCTTACAATTGCAATTATTTCCTCTTTAATCAGCAACACCATCCCGCCTCCTTTTCCTTTCTGTCTATCCTTCCTAAATGTTGAATACCCTTGGATGTTGAGTTCCCAGCCTTGGTCACCCTGGAGCCATGTCTCCGTGATGCCAACCACATCATATCCGTTAACTGCTATCTGCACAGTTAATCCATCCACCTTATTCCCAATACTCCTCACATTGAGGCACAGAGCCTTCAGGCTTGCTTTTTTAACACACTTAGACCCTTTAGAATTTTGCTGCAAAGTGGCCCTTTTTATTTTTTGCCTTGGGTTTCTCTGCCCTCCACTTTTACTCACCTCCTTTCTGTCTTTTGCTTCTGTCTCCATTTTGTTTCCCTCTGTCTCCCTGCATTGGTTCCCATCCCCCTGCCATATTAGTTTAACTCCTCCCCAACAGCATTAGCAAACACTCCCCCTAGGACATTGGTTCCGGTCCTGCCCAGGTGCAGACCGTCTGGTTTGTACTGGTCCCACCTCTCCCAGAACTGGTTCCAATGCCCCAGGAATTTGAATCCCTCCCTGCTGCACCACTGCTCAAGCCACGTATTCATCTGAGCTATCCTGCGATTCCTACTCTGACTATCACGTGGCACTGGTAGCAATCCCGAGATTACTACTTTTGAGGTCCTACTTTTTAATTTAGCTCCTAGCTCCTTAAATTCATCTCGTAGGACTTCATCCCGTTTTTTACCTATATCATTGGTACCAATGTGCACCACGACAACTGGCTGTTCACCCTCCCTTTTCAGAATGTCCTGCACCCGCTCCGAGACATCCTTGACCCTTGCACCAGGGAGGCAACATACCATCCTGGAGTCTCGGTTGTGGCCGCAGAAACGCCTATCTATTCCCCTTACAATTGAATCCCCTATCACTATCGCTCCCCCACTCTTTTTCCTGCCCTCCTGTGCAGTAGAACCAGCCACGGTGCCATGAACTTGGCTGCTGCTGCTTCCCCCTGATGAGTCATCCCCCTCAACAGTACCCAAAGCGGTGTATCTGTTTTGCAGGGGGATGACCGCAGGGAATCCCTGCACTACCTTCCTTGCACTGCTCTTCCTGTTGGTCTTCCATTCCCTATCTGGCTGTGGACCTTTTACTTGCGGCAAGACCAACTCATTAAACGTGCTATTCACGTCATTCTCAGCATCGTGCAAGAGAGAGTTTGAAGACCAGGATCCCAAACCTGGCACCAAGCTCATGGCCTACAGAGCAGTAGTGATACCCGCCCTCCTATACGGCTCAGAGACATGGACCATTTACAGCAGGCTCCTCAAAGCACTGGAGAAGTACCACCAATGCTGCCTCCGCAAGATCCTGCAAATCCATTGGCAGGAAAGGCGCACCAATGAAAGTGTTCTCGCTCAGGCCAACATCCCCAGCATCGAGGCATTGACCACGCTCGACCAGCTCTGATGGACAGGCCACATTGTCCGCATGTCCGATGGTAGACTCCCGAAACATGCGCTCTACTCTGAGCTACGACACGGCAAGTGAGCCCCAGAAGGACAGAGAAAACGCCTCAAGGAAACTCTCAAAGGCGCCTTGAAAAACGTACCATCCCCACTGACACCTGGGAATCCCTGGCCCTAGACCGCTAGAAATGGAGGAGACACCGAGCACCTTGAGTCTCTTCGCCGGGAGCACGCGGAAACCAAGCGCAAACAACGGACGGAGCGCACGGCAACCCAGACCCCCCCCACCCACCCCGTCCCTCCAACCACCGTCTGCCCCACCTGTGACAGAGACTGTAGGTCCCGCATTGGACTCTTCAGTCACCTGAGAACTCATTTATAGTGTGGAAGCAAGTCATCCTCGACTCCGAGGGTCTGCTTAAGAAGAAGATATTGGCTCCCGGTTCAGCAACGCCTCGATTTCAAAATTCTCATTCTTTTTTCCAAATCCCTCCATGGCCTCGCCCCCTCCCTATATCTCTGTAATCTCCTCCAACCCCACAACCACGGTTCGGGGTCACTCCAGGGAACCACACAGCGGGCTTGCCAGCTTTCCATACAGACACCGTGCCGCGCGGTATTTTGAATGTCCCGCAAAATCCCTTAAAGGGGCCGCATGGCGCTAAACAAAATTAAAGGGAACATTGCCCCCCCCTCTCCGAGATCTCTGCACTCCTCTAATTCTGCCCTCTTGAACATCCCTGATTATAATCGCTCAACCATCGGTGGCCGTGCCTTCTGTTGCCTGGGCCCCAAGCTCTGGAACTCACTCCCTAAACCTCTCCGCCTCTCGACCTCTCTTTCCTCCTTTAGGACGTTCCTTAAAACTTCTTTGCCCAAGCTTTTGGTCACCTGCCCTAATACCTCCTTATGTGGCTCGGTGTCAAATTTTGTTTGATAATCGCTCGTGTGAAGCGCCTTGGGACATTTTACTATGTTAAAGAACATAAGAATATAAGAATTAGGAACAGGAGTAGGCCATCTAGCCCCTCGAGCCTGCTCCGCCATTCAACAAGATCATGGTTGATCTGGCCGTGGACTCAGCTCCACTTACCCGCCCGCTCCCCGTAACCCTTAATTCCCTTATTGGTTAAAAATCTATCTATCTGTGACTTGAATACATTCAATGAGCTAGCCTCAACTGCTTCCCTGAGCAGAGAATTCCACAGATTCACAACCCTCTGGGAGAAGAAATTCCTTCTCAACTCGGTTTTAAATTGGCTCCCCCGTATTTTGAGGCTGTGCCCCCTAGTTCTGGTGAAAGTTCTATAAAGGCGCTATATAAATACAAGACTTTGTATGAAGTAACTATCAATATTCCAGTGGCACTGTGATCCAGTTATCGACATAACTGAATTTTTAAATCTATTGAAAATACTGACTTCCTTTCTCATTTGACCTCTATAGGATTTATTTTAATTATGTATAAAGTCAAGGTCACTGATTTATATTTTCCACAGAAAAATAGGCAGGATTGCAGAATTCAAACTACACGATCCCAGCATCTCATATAATAAAAATGGAACGTTACTTATCCAGTCACTGTTAGCCAATAGCCCTATAAATCATTTCATTCAATATTCTAATGAGATACAGTGAGTATTATTACCTTTGCAATGACATTGAACAGTCTATTTTCATCACCAGTTTCCTATTGCATTATACATTTTTACATCAATCAAATTGCAAACCAACAAGCTGTTGTTCGAAGACACACAGGATTTCCCTCTCAGCTTTCACCAACACATTTGACTGGGGGAGCCTTGAGCAAACGGATCATTCCAGTCCAGTCAGTTTCATGGAATTGTAGCAACATAGAAACAGGAGGCCCTCGAGCCTGTTCCGCCATTGAATGAATCGTGGCTGATCTGCAACCAAACTCCATGTACCCGCCCTTGCCCCAAATACCTTTGTGTAAAGTGTGCGCCTGTGGACATGCTCACAGGCTGGTGGAGCTGTTGCACTGTGAGTGGCTTAGCCAGGTCACATGATGTTCACAAGACTCAATAAAACCCCAGCCAGTTGGGTTTGGGGGATCCACGATGAGGCGGGTGGTTGGTTGTGAGCCTGGTGGATGAACTGGTCGGGTTCAATTTGGTTGTTAAACCTTTGCTAATAAACCAGCTCGTTCTTTACAGCAAATGTGTAGCTGTAAATTCTTATGCAAAGAACCCATGAAGCAAATACATTACACTTTGGTTAGCAGAAATCTTTCAGTCTCAAATTTAAAATTAACAATTGATTGCCGTTTGCGGGAGAGAGTTCCAAAATTCTACCGCCCTGTGTGTGTAGAAGTATTTCCTAATCTCACTCTTGAAAGGTCTGGCTCTAATTTTTAGACTGTGGCCCTAGTCCTAGACTCCCCAACCAGCGGGAATAGTATCTCTCTATCTACCCTCTCTGTTCCCCTCAATATCAAGAAAACTTTGATTAGATCACCAAATCATAGAATGTTCCAGAGTCACAACAGCCCATTAAGTCTGCGCCAGTATTTCTCTCTGGACCTGCTGTCTAATCTGATCATACTGTCCCGTTTATTCCCCACATCTGTTAATATTGCTCATTTTCAAATAATTATCTCATTCCATTTTTTTAAAATCAACCCAGCTTCACCAACCGTTTGGGGCTGAAAACCACACTTTTTAACCACCTTCTCAGTAAAGTTTTTCTGACTTCCCCTTGGAGTTATTTTTGTAATTATTGGAAATGTGTGTCCTCTGATAACTCACCACCTCGTGGAAACCACCGATCACCGTTTGCCTTATCGCGACATAGAAACATAGAAACATAGAAAATATGTGCAGGAGTAGGCTATTCGGCCCTTCGAGCCTGCACTGCCATTCAATGAGTTCATGGCTGAACATGCAACTTCAGTACCCCATTCCTGCTTTCTCGCCATACCCCTTGATCCCCCTAGTAGTAAGGATTACATCTAACTCTTTTTTGAATATATTTAGTGAATTGGCCTCAACAACTTTCTGTGGTAGAGAATTCCACAGGTTTACCACTCTCTGGGTGAAGAAGTTTCTCCTCATCTCGGTCCTAAATGGCTTACCCCTTATCCTTAGACTGTGACCCCTGGTTCTGGACTTCCCCAATATTGGGAACATTCTTCCTGCACCTAACCTGTCTAAACCCGTCAGAATTTTAAACATTTCTATGAGATCCCCTCTCATTCTTCTGAACTCCAGTGAATACAAGCCCAGTTGATCCAGTCTTTCTTGATATGTCAGTCCCGCCATCCCGGGAATCAGTCTGGTGAACCTTCGCTGCACTCCCTCAATAGCAAGAATGTCCTTCCTCAAGTTAGGAGACCAAAACTGTACACAATAATCCAGGTGTGGCCTCACCAAGGCCCTGTACAACTGTAGTAACACATTCCTGCCCCTGTACTCAAATCCCCTTGCTATGAAGGCCAACATGCCATTTGCCTTCTTCACCGCCTGCTGTACCTGCATGCCAACCTTCAATGACTGATGACACCCAGGTCTCGTTGCACCTCCCCTTTTCCTAATCTGTCACCATTCAGATAATAGTCTGTCTCTCTGTTTTTACCACCAAAGTGGATAACCTCACATTTATCCACATTATACTTCATCTGCCATGCATTTACCCACTCACCTAATCTATCCAAGTCACTCTGCAGCCTCATAACATCCTCCTCGCAGCTCACAGTGCCACCCAACTTAGTGTCATCCGCAAATTTGGAGATACAACATTTAATCCCCTCATCTAAATCATTAATATACAATGTAAACAGCTGGGGCCCCAGCACAGAACCTTGCGGTACCCCACTAGTCACTGCCTGCCATTCTGAAAAGTACCCATTTACTCCTACTCTTTGCTTCCTGTCTGCCAACCAGTTCTCAATCCATGTCAGCACACTACCCCCAATCCCATGTGCTTTAACTTTGCACATTAATCTCGTTGTGTGGGACCTTGTCGAAGGCCTTCTGAAAATCCAAATACACCACATCAAATGGTTCTCCCTTGTCCACTCTACTGGAAACATCCTCAAAAAATTCCAGAAGATTTGTCAAGCATGATTTTCCTTTCACAAATCCATGCTGACTTGGACCTATCATGTCACCTCTTTCCAAATGCGCTGCTATGACATCCTTAATAATTGATTCCATCATTTTACCCACTACCGATGTCAGGCTGACCGGTCTATAATTCCCTGTTTCCTTTCTCCCTCCTTTTTTAAAAAGTGGGGTTACATTGGCTACTCTCCACTCCATAGGAACTGATCCAGAGTCTATGGAATGTTGGAAAATGACTGTCAATGTATCCGCTATTTCCAAAGCCACCTCCTTAAATACTCTGGGGTGCAGACCATCAGGCCCTGGGGATTTATCGGCCTTCAATCACATCAATCTCCCCAATACAATTTCCCGACTAATAAGGACTTCCCTCAGTTCCTCCTTCCTACTAGACCCTCTGACCCCTTTTATATCCAGAAGGTTGTTTGTGTCCTCCTTAGTGAATACCGAACTAAAGTACTTGTTCAATTGGTCTGCCATTTCTTTGTTCCCAGTTATGACTTCCCCTGATTCTGACTGTAGGGGACCTACGTTTGTCTTTACTAACCTTTTTCTTTTTACATATCTATAGAAGCTTTTGCAGTCCATTTTAATGTTCCCTGCAAGCTTCCTCTTGTACTCTATTTTCCCTGCCCTAATCAAACCCTTTGTCCTCCTCTGCTGAGTTCTAAATTTCTCCCAGTCCCCGGGTTCGCTGCTATTTCTGGCCAATTTGTATGCCATTTCCTTGGCTTTAATAATATCTCTGATTTCCCTTGATAGCCACGGTTGAGCCACCTTCCCCTTTTTATTTTTACGCCGGACAGGGATGTACAATATTTGTAGTTCATCCATGCAGTCTCTAAGTGTCTGCCATTGCCCATCCACTGTCAACCCCTTAAGTATCATTCCCCAATCTATCCTAGCCAATTCACGCCTCATACCTTCAAAGTTACCCTTCTTTAAGTTCTGGACCATGGTCTCTGAATTAACTGTTTCATTCTCCATCCTAATGTAGAATTCCACCATATTATGGTCACTCTTCCCCAAGGGGCCTCGCACAACGAGATTGCTAATTAATCCTCTCTCATTACACAACACCCAGTCTAAGATGGCCTCCCCCCTAGTTGGTTCCTCGACATATTGGTCTAGAAACCATCCCTTATGCACTCCAGGAAATCCTCCTCCACCGTCATGTTTCCAGTTTGGTTAGCCCAATCTATATGCATATTAAAGTCACCCATGATAACTGCTGCACCTTTATTGCATGCACCCCTAATTTCCTGTTTGATGCCCTCCCCAACATCACTACTACTGTTTGGAGGTCTGTACACAACTCCCACTAGCGTTTTCTGCCTTTTGGTATTCCGTAGCTCCACCCATACCGATTCCACATCATCCAAGCTAATGTCTTTCCTTACAATTGCATTAATCTCCTCTTTAACCAGCAATGCTACCCCACCTCCTTTTCCTTTCTGTCTATCTTTCCTAAATGTTGAATACCCTTGGATGTTGAGTTCCCAGCCTTGGTCACCCTGGAGCCATGTCTCCGTGATGCCAATCACATCGTATCCCTTAACGGCTATCTGCACAGTTAATTCGTCCACCTTATTCTGAATACTCCTCGCATTGAGGCACAGAGCCTTCAGGCTTGCCTTTTTAATACACTTTCACCCTTTAGAATTTTGCTGTAAAGTGGCCCTTTTTGTTTTTTGCTTTGTGTTTCTCTGCCCTCCCCTTTTACTCATCGCCTTTCTGTCTTTTGCTTCTGTCTCCATTTTGTTTCCCTCTGTCTCCCTGCATTGGTTCCCATCCCCCTGCCATATTAGTTTAACTCCTCCCTAACAGTATTAGTAAACACTTTATAACGTTAAAGATCACCCGTCACATTACACAGACTGCTTACAAACACAGAGACTCGAGGCTGGCCCAAGATTGGGTCCCCGGCAACTGTGGCTCAGTGGGCAGCACCCTCGCCTCCCAGTCAGAAGGTTGTGGGTTCAAGTCCCACTCCAGGGATTTGAGCACAAAAATCTAGGCTTACACTCCCAGTGCAGTACTGAGGGAGTGCTGCACTGTCAGAGGGGCAGTACTGAGAGAGTGCTGCACTGTCAGAGGTGCAGTACTGAGGGAGCGCCGCACTGACGGAGGGGCAGTACTGAGGGAGTGCCGCACTGTCAGAGGGGCAGTACTGAGGGAGCACTGCACTGTCGGAGGGGCAGTACTGAGGGAGCGCTGAACTGTCAGAGGGACAGTGGTGAGGGAGTGCTGCACTGTCGGAGGGGCAGTACTGAGAGAGCGCTGCACTGTTGGAGGGACAGTACTGAGGGAGCACCGTACTGTCGGAGGTGCCGTCTTTCGGATAAGACGTTAAACCAAGGCCCCGTCTGCTCCCTCAGGTGGGTGTAAAAGATCCCACGGCGCTATTTTGAAGAAGAGCAAGGGAGTTATCTCCGGTGTCCTGGCTAATGTTTATCCCTCAATCAACATCAGTTAAAAAACAGATTATCTGGTCATTATCACATTGCTGTGCACAAATTGCCTGCTGCGTTTCCTACATTACAACAGTGACTACACTCCAAAAGTACTTCATTGGCTGTAAACACACTTTTGGGACGTCTTGAGGTCGTGAAAGGCGCGATAGAAATGCAAGTCTTTCCTTCTTTCTTTTTCTCGGGCCTCACATACATCTTTAGAGCTCGCCTGAAATGTATTCTTCTCGTGGGGCGAGCTGTCATCATCTGTCGTGTCCCCACAGGCTACTTGTCCCACTGAAAAATGAATTTCAGGAAAGTTCTGGGGGTTGGCGGTTGGAAGGGTAAACGGGTGATCGCCAGGACATAAGAACATAAGAATTAGGAGCAGGAGTCGGCCATTCGGCCCCTCGAGCCCGCTCCGCCATTCAATGAGATCATGGCTGATCTTCGACCTCAACTCCACTTTCCCGCCCGATCCCCATATCCCTCGATTCCCCTCGAGTCCAAAAATCTATCGATCTCAGCCTTGAATATATTGAGAGACTGAGCCTCCACAGCCCTCTGGGGCAGAGAATTCCAAAGATTCATCACCCTCTGAGAGAAGAAATTCCTCCTCATCTGAGTCCTAAATGGCCGACCCCTTATCCTGAGACTGTGACCCCTGGTTCTAGGCTCCCCAGCCCGGGGGAAACATCCTCCCAGCATCTACCCTGTCAAATCCCCCACAGAATCTTGTGTGTTTCAATGAGATCGCCTCTCATTCTTCTAAACTCCAGAGTATCGGCCCGATCTACACAATCTCTCCTCATAGGACAACCCTCTCATCCCAGGAATCAGTCTGGGATTGTGGAGTGAGGGGGAGGGATGGTTGCGGGGAAGGAGGAGCATTCCTGCTTGTCCTAGCTGCACAGAAAGAATTAGAACATAAGAACATAAGAAATAGGATCGGGAGTAGGCCATACAGCCCCTCGAGCCTGCTCCCCCATTTAATACGATCATGGCTGATCCGATCATGGACTCAGCTCCATTTCCCTGCCCGCCTCCTTATCCCCTTATCAGTTAAGAAACTGTCTATCTCTGTCTTAAATTTATTCAATGACCCAGCCTCCTCAGCTCTCTGGGGCAGCGAATTCCACAGATTTACAACCCTCTGAGAGAATAAATTCCTCTTCATCTCAGTTTTAAATGGGCGGCCCCTTATTCTAAGACCATGCCCTCTAGTTCTAGTCTCCCCCATCAGTGGAAACATCCTCCCTGCATCCACCTTGTCAAGCCCCCTCATAATCTTATACGTTTCGATAAGTTCACGTATTGTTGGCTGCTGTGAGGGCCGCTGAAGAATCCTGAACGGGGCAGGTGAGTAACTAATTCTTCAAGGGATCCTGCAACGATCCCTTGATCCCCTAAAGTTAACGAGGAACCTGACGCTTGTATTGGGCATCTGCCCAGGAGGCCTAAACAATGGCCCATGAGTTAAGCAGTGCAACCAAAGCCTGCACAGATTGGGAATAGTCCGACCTACTGCTACAGTGACATGCTTCACACCTGTTTATGCCTGAGAAGAGGGCGCAGCATGTACCAATTGGAGAGATTGTGTAGATCGGGCCCATACTCTCTGGAGTTTAGAAGAATGAGAGGCGATCTCATTGAAACATACAAGATTCTGAGGGGGATTGACAGGGTAGATGCAGGGAGGATGTTTCCCCCCGGGCTGGGGAGTCTAGAACCAGGGGTCACAGTCTCAGGATAAGGGGTCGGCCATTTAGGACTGAGATGAGGAGGAATTTCTTCACTCAGAGGATGGTGAATCTTTGGAATTCTCTGCCCCAGAGGGCTGTGGGGGCTCAGTCTTTTATATTCAAGACTGAGATCGATACATTTTTGAACTCCAGAGGAATCGAGGGATATGGAGATCGGGCGGGAAAGTGGAGTTGAGGTCGAAGATCAGCCATGATCTCATTGAATGGCGGAGCAGGCTCGAGGGGCTAATGGCCTACTCCTGCTCCTAATTCTTATGTTCTTGTCTTCAATTTATACCCCGAAAGTCTTGTTTTTTTTCTTGAGTTCTGAAATGTAGGCATAATGAAAATAATTTTTTTTTGTCAGCAAATAATATTATTTAAGTGCTGCCGTAATTTTCAAATTTCTATTAAGTGTGGGAAAAACCTGAAGCACATTCCTGGCTCTGTGAAGTAACAGGAAATCTGAAATGATTGCAGCCTTCTGATACGAAACACAAGAGAATTCCTGTGTCCTTGGATCTGGGTTTCAGCCATTCCGGCCAGTGTGCCGTGCAGGCAATGGTCCCGGTGATGTTTTGGCGAGCTATGCGGCCCATTCACAATTCCGCTTACAGGGAACTTTGCCCGCAAGGTAGATATTATAAAATCCTCATTTATTTGGAGGCCGTTATTCAATGGTCCCTTCTGAGTGGAAGCAACCACCCCAGCGAGGCTTCTCGACGTGACCTCTACTCCCTGACAACACATGCGACCTCCGGCAGACAGTGAACTTTGCTCAGTCAGGGGGCCCTGGTCTGTGAGAGTCTCTGCTGTGGGCTTGTTCCAATTAGCGCTCTCTTCCAACAAGTAACTCTGAAGCAGTTCCTGTCCCGTAAGGATCTTGTCACACAATGCTTATGATAAATGATGTGTTAAAGATCGTGGCAATGCAGACAACTGATAAATGCTGCAAATGTTCCTGTTAAAAACATCACTGCCTTGTGTTCAGAGTTAAAATGTAGTTTAATGTTGTTGTACTGTGTAAAGCAGCTGTTTTTGATCTATGTGTCACTGATTGGTCGTGGGCAGGAACTCGGGAAAAGAGCTGTAAGAGAGAAGCTAAGTTTTATTTTCATTTAGCTCGGTCACCCCGCCTTTAAATGTCGTCCCTGAAGTCCCCGGCTCCCCAATGATGGCCTCCTGCAGCTGTCGGTGTTGTCGCCCGGCAATGCTGCAGGAGGTGGTGCCCAGGTTCGGGTCCAGGGCGTTACCGGGGCGATACGCACGCCGATGATGTCATGGTCACCAGGCAAAGGAGATCAGGGCGCAACATCTTACCGCTGCCGCAAATCTCCTGCCAAATAGAGCGGGGATCGATCTTCTCGCCGCACCCGGTCAGTAAGTGGGGCGAGAATGGGAGGTGCCAAAGAGGCCAATTTCTCGGCCAAAGTGTCAGCTTGGTTTTGTTGCTCATGGAGGTGCAGCAAGCAGTCAGGAAGGCAAGTTGGCCTTCATTGCGAGAGGATTTGAGTACAGGAGCAAGGATGTCTTACTCCAGTTATACAGGGCCTTGGTGAGACCGCACCTGGAGTATTGTGTGCAGTTTTGGTCTCCTTACCTAAGGAAGGATATAATTGCCATAGAGGGAGTGCAGCGAAGGTTCACCAGACTGATTCCTGGGATGGGCAGGACTGTCATATGAGGAGAGATTGGGTCGACTGGGCCTGTAATCACTAGAGTTTAGAAGAATGAGAGGGGATCTCATTGAAACGTATAAAATTCTGAATGGGTTGGACAGACTGGATGCGGGGAGGATGTTTCCCGGGGCTGGGAAGTCTAGAACAAGGGGTCACAGTCTCAGGATACGGGGTAGGAAATTTAGGATCGAGATGAGGAGACATTTTTTCACTCAGAGGGTGGTGAACCACTCAAAAGGCTGTGGAGGCAATCACTGAATATATTTAAGAGGGAGATAGATAGATTTCTAGACACAAAAGGTATCAAGGGGTATGAGGAAAAAGCGGGAATATGGTGTTGAGATAGAGGATCAGCCATGATCATATTGAATGATGGTGCAGGCTTGAAGGGCCGAATGGCCTACTACTGCTCCTATTTTCTATGTTTCCATGTTTCATGAAATTGCAGCCTGTCGGAATGCTGTGTGAACCCCCCAATGATGCTGGTGAAACAAGTCCTTCTCCTGTTTCTGTCTGTCCCAAGGGACGGCAGCCCCACGGGACACAAGACGTTGAACACGATTGCAGAGCGCAACTCAACACAACTATTTTGTCCAAACCGCAAAAGACACATTGTGGAAATGACAGCAGACGGTGCAAGTGCTGCCGACGGAAAATGGAACACTTTCCAGATACATAGGATGAAAAAACGTGGAAGGAGGAAGAACACGGAAGGGTGACACGGCCACTGCGAGAGAAGGTGGGGAAGGAGAGCCCTTAAACATTAAAGAGAAACCACAGCAGCTGATGCGACAATAGAGCAAAGATGCTTGACCAAAGGGCAGCTCTGCCTGAGTCTCAGCTCACAGGGGAGTGTAGTGAAGATGTATTGAGGTAAATGACTGGAGAACATCAGGAGAGGAGGCAGGGGTAGAATCTGGACAAAAACGTTTCATAATATTTTTATACTCTGCGCATTCATTTGACAAAAAAATGAATAAATAAGAACATAAGAAATAGGAGCAGGAGTCGGCCATTTGACCCCTCGAGCCTGCTCCACTATTCAATAAGATCATGGCTGATCTGATCTTGACCTCAACTCCACTTCCCTGCCCGCTCCCGATAACCTTTGCTCAAAAATCTGTCGATCTCTGCCTTAAATATATTCAAAGACCCAGCCTCCACAGCTCTCTGAGGCAGCGAATTCCAAAGATTCACAACCCTCTGAGCGAAGAAATTCCTCCTCATCTCCGTTTTAAATGGCCGACCCCTTATTCTGAGACTATGCCCCCTAGTTCTAGATTCCCTCACGAAGGGAAACATCCTCTCAGCATCCACCTTGTCGAGCCCCCTCAGAATCTTATATGTTCAATAAGATCACCTCTCATTCTTCTACACTCCAATGAGTATAGGCCCAACTTGCTCAACCTTTCCTCATAAGACAACCCTTCATCTCAGGAATCAACCTCGTGAACCTTCTCTGAACAGCCTCCAATGCAAGTATATCCTTCCTTAAATAAAGAGACCAAAACTGTACACAGTACTTCAGGTGTGGTCTCACCAATACCCTGTACAGTTGTAGCAGGACTTCCCTACTTTTATACTCCATTTCCCCTTGCAATAAAGGCCAAGATACCATTTCTCTTCCTAATTACTTGCTGAACCTGCATACTAATGTTTTGTGTTTCATGTACGAGGACCCCCAGGTCTCCCTGAATGCAGCATTCTGTAGTCTTTCTCCATTTAAATTATATTTTGCTTTCTATGCTTCCTACTAAAGTGGATATTTTCCCACATTATACTCCATCTGCACAATTTTTGCCCATTCACTTAGCCTGTCTATATCCCTTTGCAGATTCTTTGTGTCCTCACAATTTGCTTTCCCACCCATCTTTGTATCATCAGCAAACTTGGCTACATTACACTCGGTCCCTTAATCCAAGTCGTTAATATAGATTGTAAATAGTTGAGGTCCCAGCACTGATCCCTGCGGCACCCCACTAGTTAATGTTTACCAACCTGAAAATGACCCATTTATCCCGACTCTCTATTTTCTGTTAGTTAGCCAATCCTCTATCCATGCTAATATATTACCCCCAACCCCGTGAGCTCTTATCTTGTGCAGTAACCTTTTATGTGGCACCTTATCGAATTCCTTGTTAATTATAAATTAATTTATAAACAATGCATTTCTAAACTGATTAAAACTAACACAAAGGAAAATATTGGAGATAGATTAGTATCCCGATTACGATTATAATGACCAATTTACACCACTGATTTTAATCAATAAATACAACTCTAAGCAGAGAATCAGCTGCATTCCTTTCAGAATTCACCGACTGTAATCCTGTAGCAACGGAATCATCTGACTCCAACAAGAAGCATGTAAACAAGGGGTTACTAAAGTTGAGATCAAAAATAGGCTAATGGTAACTCGACGAAGACAGACCAGACACATTATACAGCAATATGTTACGCACTTTTGCAATGAAACGGTTCAATAAGTAGACGTATCATATTGTCTCCACGGTATCCAGCAGAGCAACTTTGTCACTACACATATAGGCGCAAAGTTCACACTCTGAAACAAAGAGAAGGAAATTAAAGTCTCCCGTCTCAACTGTACACCGTACTGACGTTTCTAAACAGAAGCAACAATCACTTCTTTTAATATAGATTTAATTTGAAGCTCTAAAAAAAATGACTTGCATTTATATAGCGCCTTTCACAACCACCGGACCTCCCAAAGCGCTTTGCATACATAAGAACATAAGAACATAAGAATTAGGATCAGGAGTCGGCCATCTAGCCCCTCGAGCCTGCTCTGCCATTCAATAAGATCATGGCTGATCTGGCCGTGGACTCAGCTCCACTTACCCGCCCGCTCCCCGTAACCCTTAATTCCCTTATTGGTTAAAAATCTATCTATCTGTGATTTGAATACATTCAATGAGCTAGCCTCAACTGCTTCCTTGGACAGAGAATTCCACAGATTCACAACCCTCTGGGAGAAGAAATTCCTTCTCAACTCAGTTTTAAATTGGCTCCCCCGTATTTTGAGGCTGTGCTCCCTAGTTCTAGTCTCCCCGACCAGTGGAAACAACCTCTCTGCCTCTATCTTGTCTATCGCTTTCATTATTTTAAATTTTTCTATAAGATCACCCCTCATCCTTCTGAACTCCAACGAGTAAAGACCCAGTCTACTCAATCTATCATCATAAGGTAACCCCCTCATCTCCGGAATCAGCCTAGTGAATCGTCTCTGTACCCCCTCCAAAGCCAGTATATCCTTCCTTAAGTAAGGTGACCAAAACTGCACCCAGTACTCCAGTACTTGCAGCCAATGAAGTACTTTTTGGAGTGTAGTCACTGTTGTAATGTGGAAAATTTGCACACAGCAAGCTCCCACACACAGCAATGTGATAATGACCAGATAATCTGTTCGAGTGATGTTGATTGAGGGATACATATTGCCCAGGACACCGGGGATAACTCCCCTGTTCTTCTTCAAAATAGTGCCGTAGGTCCTCTGTTGTCCACCTGAGAGAGCAGACGGGGCCTCGGTTTAACGTCTCATTCAAAAGACAACATTTACAACAGTACTCCCTCAGCTCTGCACTGGAGTGTCAGCCTAAATTTTTAGGTCTCTGGAGTGGGACTTGAACCCACAACTTTCTAACATCAGAAGGCAAGAGTGCTGCCCACTGAGCCACAGCCGACACTGGCATTAATAAGACACTAAGATTGCTGACACATAAATTGACTTAGTCCCATTAGAGTAACAATTTTAAATATATACTCATTACAACCTTAAAGTTTGTTGTACAGTAGATACCTCAAGTCGCTGGAGAAATACCACCAATGATGTCTCTGCAAGTTCCTACAAATCCCCTGGGAGAACAGACGCACCAACATCAGTGTCCTCGACCAGGCCAACATCCCCAGCATCGAAGCACTGACCACACTCGATCAGCTCCGCTGGGCAGGCCACATGGTTCGCATGCTAGACACGAGACTCCCAAAGCAAGTGCTCTACTCGGAACTCCTTCACGGCAAGCGAGCCCCAGGTGGGCAGAGGAAACGTTACAGGGACACCCTCAAAGCCTCCCTGGTAAAGTGCAACATCCCCACCGACACCTGGGAGCCCCTGGCCAAAGACCACCCTAAGTGGAGGAAGAGCATCCGGGAGGGCGCTGAGCACCTCGAGTCTCGTCGCCGAGAGCATGCAGAAACCAAGCGCAGGCAGCGGAAGGAGCGTGCGGCAAACCAGACTCCCCACCCACCCCTTCCCTCAACCACTGTCTGTCCCACCTGTGACAGGGTCTGTGGCTCTCTTATTGGACTATTCAGCCACCTGAGAACTCATTTTAAGAGTGGAAGCAAGTCTTCCTCGATTCCGAGGGACTGCCTATGATGATGATGATGAAAGTTTGCTCAAGTGCTGGCTGATCTCCCATGGTATTGCTCACAGGCAGTTTGGGGTCGGAGAACATGGCGAGGTTCAACAGCTAAGATGCAGCTGTACTTAACATGGTCTGTTCCTTCAAGCCCACTGCTACTGCACTCCCTGTGGGGACGTCTGCTAAATAGACGCATCGAACAGTCAACTGGAGACTAATTATTGGGAGGGGCATTTCTACAGATTGGGAGCAAATGGTAAATCCTTACCCGCCCGTGTTTGGCAAGGCCCGATCATCAAGGTCAGTAAAACCCAGCAGGAAATTACAGTCCTTCTTTTTCTTCTTTGAAAATCACTGGCACTTTGAAATGTGATGGTCACGTGCTAGATGCAAGAATTTTATATATATAATATACATATATAGAGTGAGAGAGAGAGAGAGAAAGAGAATCACACGGTATTCAAAGGGGAACCAGCTTGGTGAAAAATGTTTGACAATTTTTGTTAGGGAGGGAGATGTGTATAGCATTGTCATCTCAATGAGGTGACTGACTGAATCTTAAATCATTGTGATGGGTTTCCAAAGAAACGTGTTTTCAGTGACAGTGGAGCGAACTTTCTCTGTCAGCCCCCGGGCGATAATCCGGCAGGACTGATTGCTGCTCATTGTAATGCTGTCGGGTTATTCATTCTGATTGGACGTATTCCTGGAGGTGGCATCACATGTCCTCCCGCCGCTACACTCCAGCCATTGGCCGCCCGAAACGCCCATACCGTTCGTTACCCGATCGGATGACTCTTGACTCTCAATCAAACAGTTCCTGTTGTGTATGGGGAATAAGTCAGACTGAACACTGTGAGCTCAAAGTAAAGTGTGACCGTAGCCATTTATTGCAGGTCTCCAGAGTGCCTCTCCAACCTGTGAAGCCTCCTTAAATACCTGTGCTCCCAAGGGATTATGGGATCCCTTGGGACTCCAGGGGATGAGCCCTCTGGTGGCTGTACGGAGTAAATATAAGTCCACATATATAACAACACTCCCCCCACAAAGTCAATAGTGTAACTATTTACAATATGAGTCGATCTGGGGCCCTTCTAGCCCTGGTTGATCGTCTCGGTGTGAAAGCTGGTGTTGTTGAATCATTTGTTGGGCCCTCGCTGGGCTGCTGTGCAGCTGGCCTTGCTGGGCTGCCTGGTGTGTTGGGTCCTTCTGGGCTGCTGTGGATGATGGGTTCTGCTTCGTGGTCAAATGCGGTGCCGGTTGCCACTGGTGTGTATGTTGGGGGATCAAAAAAGGTAGGGTCCAAGGTGGGTTGCTCAGGATAGTCCAAGTGTTTCCGGTGAATGAGTCCATTTGAAAGTTTGACCCGAAACACCCTGCTCCCCTCTTTGGCCACGACAGTGCCGGGAAGCCACTTGGGACCTTGTCCATAATTTAATACAAATACAGGATCATTGATTTCAATCTCGCATGATACATTTGCGCTATCATGGTATGTACTTTGTTGAAGCCGCCTGCTCTCTACCTGTTCATGTAAATCAGGGTGAACTAACGAGAGCCTTGTCTTAAGTGCTCTTTTCATGAGCAGTTCAGCAGGTGGGATCCCAGTAAGTGAGTGGGGTCTCGTGCGGTAGCTAAGCAGGACTCGGGATAGACGAGTCTGCAGTGAGCCTTCAGTTACCCTCGTCAAGCCTTGCTTGCTGGTTTGCACTGCTCTCTCTGCCTGACCATTGGATGCTGGTTTAAACAGGGCAGATGTGACATGTTTGATCCCGTTACGGGTCATGAATTCTTTGAACTCAGCACTGGTAAAACATGGCCCATTGTCACTCGCCAGGACATTGGGTAGGCCGTGTGTGGCAAACATGGCCTGCAGGCTTTCAGTAGTGGCAGCGGACATGCTAGCCGACATTATCTCACTTTCAATCCACTTGGAGTACGCGTCTACAACCACAAGGAACATTTTACCCAAGAACGGGCCTGCATAGTCGACGTGTACCCTAGATCACGGTTTGGAGGGCCAAGACCATAAACTTAGCGGCGACTCCCTGAGTACATTGCTTAACTGCGAGCATATATTACATCTGTGAACGCAGGACTCTAAGTCCGCATCGATACCGGGCCACCACATGTGGGATCTGGCTATCGCTTTCATCATCACGATGCCTGGGTGGGTACTGTGGAGGTCATTGATGAAGGTATCTCTGCCCTTCTTGGGGACCACTGCTCGATTGCCCCACAGAAGACAGTCTGCCTGTAGAGACATTTCATCTTTGCGCCGCTGGAACAGCTTTATCTCTTCCTGCATTTCCACTGGGATACTGGACCAGCTCCTGTGAAGCACACAGCTTTTGACTAGAGATAATAAGGGGTCCTGGCTTGTCCAGGTTTTGATCTGCTGGGCAGTGACGGGTGATTGCTCACTCTCAAATGCTTCCATAACCATAGCTAGATCTGCGGGCTGCGCCATTTCCACCCCTGTGGTGGGCAATGGCAGCCTGCTGAGAGCATCGGTGCAGTTTTCTGTGCCTGGCCTGTGGCGGATGGCGTAATTGTATGTGGACAACGTGAGCGCCCATCTCTGGATGTGGGCCGATGTGTTGGTATTTATCCCTTTACTCTCAGAAAACAGGGATAAGTGGTTTATGGTCAGTTTCCAATTCGAATTTTAGCCCAAAGAGATATTGATGCATTTTCTTTACCCCATAGACACAAGCTAACGCTTCTTTTTCAATCATGCTGTAAGCTCCCTCGGCCTTAGACAGACTCCTGGATGCATAAGCAACCGGTTGCAGTTTCCCAAAATCATTGGCTTGTTGCAATACACACCCGACGCCATATGACGACGCATCACATGCTCGTACCAAACGCTTACATGGATCATACAACACAAGCAATTTGTTTGAGCATAACAATTTTCTCACTTTTACAAAGGCATTTTCTTGGCTTTTGCCCCAAACCTATTCGCCCCCTTTTTGTAGTGAGACATGTAGTGATTCTAGCAGTGTGCTGAGACCCGGTAAGAAGTTACCAAAGTAGTTCAAGAGTCCCAGAAACGACTGCAGCTCCATCACGTTCTGTGGCCTCGGTGCGTTCTCGATTGCCTCCGTCTTCGCGTTGGTGGGCCTGATGCCGTCCGCCGCAATCCTCTTTCCCAAGAACTCCACTTCAGGTGCCAGGAAAATGCACTTCGAGCATTTTAACCTGAGCCCCACGCAGTTGAGTCGACTAAGAACCTCCTCCAGGTTCTGCAGATGCTCGACTGTGTTCCGACCTGTGACCAAGATGTCGTCCTGGAAGACCACAGTGTGCGGGACCAACTTCAGTAAACTTTCCATGTTTCTCTGGAATATCGCCGCCGCTGATCGGATTCCAAACGGGCATCTGTTATAAACAAAAAGACCTTTGTGCGTGTTGATGCAGGTGAGGGCCTTCGATGATTCCTCCAGTTCCTGCGTCATGTAGGCTGAAGTCAGATCCAGCTTCGTGAACGTCTTTCCTCCCGCCAGCCTTCCAAAAAGGTCGTCGGCCTTTGGTAGTGGGTATTGGTCCTGCAGAGAGAAACGATTGATAGTTACTTTGTAATCGCCACAGATTCTGACGGTGCCGTCTCCCTTGAGGACTGGGATGATAGGACTGGCCAACTCGCTGAACTCGATCAGTGAAATGATGCCCTCTCTTTGCAGCCGGTCTAGCTCGATCTCTACCCTTTCTCTCTCATCATGTACGGTACTGCTCTCACCTTGTGATGGATGGGTCACGCCCCCGGAACAAGGTGGATCTGCACTTTTGCTCCTTGGAATTTCCCGATGCCTGGTTCGAACAGTGAAAGAAATTTGTTTAAGACCTGGGCACACGAAGTGTCGTCAGCGGGCGATAGCGCTCGGACGTCGTCCCAGTTCCAACGTATCTTTCCCAGCCAATTCCTGCCGAGCAGCGTGGGACCATCGCCCGGTACTACACAGAGTGGTAGCTTGTGCACCGCTCCATCGTAGGAGACTTTTACGGTAGCACTGCCGATTACAGGAATCAGTTCTTTCGTGTAAGTTCTTAGTTTTGTGCGAACTAGAGTTAAGACTGGCCTTGAGGCCTTGTTGCACCACAACCTTTCGAAAGTCTTTTTGCCCATGATGGACTGGCTCGCGCCCGTGTCCAGTTCCATTTACACCAGGACTCCATTTAGTTCAACATTCAGCATTATCGGGGGACAATTTGTGATGAACGTGTGCACCCCATGTACCTCTGCCTCCTCGATCCGAGGCTCTGGTTCATTGTGATCCTCCGTTAATCTGTCCTCCTCTGCAACATGGTGGTTTGCAGGTTTAACAGGCTTTGCAGCTCGCCTGCACACTCGTTGGAGGTGTCCCATTGTTCCACAGCCCTTGCAAACGTACTCTTTGAAGCGGCATGAATGGAAATGATGATCACCCCCGCAGCACCAACAAGGTGTTAATGGCCTTGCATTCATCACCCTTGATGGAGGACTCTGAGACATCTGCAGACATACAGCTGCAGGTATGTGTGACCTGCCCTGTACGTTACGATTCAAAAACAACATCACTTTGTTCACAGTACTTGTAGCAGCACTTGTGTGCTGAGAGATTTGTTTCGTATTGTCACTGGTGGCAATGAACGCCTGGGCTATCGCTATGGCCTTACTCAAGGTTGGGGTCTCTACAGTCAAAAGTTTGCGAAGTATAGTTTCATGGCCAATACCAAGTACGAAAAAGTCTCTGAGCATGTGCTCCAAATGTCCTTCAAATTCGCAATGTCCTGCAAGGCGTCTTAGCTCAGCAACATAATTCGCCACTTCCTGTCCTTCAGACCTTTTGTAGGTGTAGAACCTCGCCATCAGAATGGTTTCCTTCGGATTCAAATGCTCTCGGACCAGTGTGCACAAATTATCGTACGATTTCTCTGTGGGTTTTGCTGGGATGAGCAGATTCTTCATGAGGCCATACGTTGGTGCCCCACAGACAGTGAGGAGTTTCGCTCTACATTTGGCAGCGCTCGCTTATCCATCCAGCTCGTTGGCCACGAAGTATTGGTCGAGTCACTCCACAAAAGTTTCCCAATCATCTCCCTCCGAAAATTTCTCCAAGGTGCCCACTGTTCTCTGCATCTTTGGGTTCGCTATCTGTATCTCGTCACCAGTTGTTGTGTATGGAGAATAAGTCAGACTGAACACTGTGAGCTCCAAGTAAAGTGTGACCGTAGTCTTTTATTGCAGGTCACCAGAGTGCCTCTCCAACCTGTGAGGCCTCCTTAAATACCTGTGCTCCCATCATCCCTTGAGGCTCCAAAGGATGAGATGAGCCCTCTGGTGGTTGTACAGAGTAAATACAAGTCCACATATATAACAGTACCCAGCTCTAATATTTTTATAACTAATAATCAAAAGAATTCGCAGTTGATTTTTTCTCCTGGGTTTTGCACTCCAGTGTCCTGGAGATTAATCAATTCCTGAAGACTCCTGGGCAATGCTGGAGGGTTGGCGACCCCTAGATGTATGGGCACCCAACTGACCTCAACCAAGTGGCCATTCTTCCTGTGAAAGTTACGAGTAAATGCCAGCAGCCTATCCCTTCATAGAAGGCATCACAGCTGAGCCCAATACTGTGCTTACCTTGGTAGCACCCTCGCCTCCGAGTCACAAGGTTGTGGGTTCAAAGTCCCTTGAGCACAAAAATCCAGACTGACATTCCCATTGCAGTACTGAGGGAGTGCCGCACTGTCGGAGCGGCAGTGCTGAGGGAGTGCCGCACTGTCGGAGGGGCAGTACTGAGGGAGTGCCGCACTGTCGGAGGGGCAGTACTGAGGGAGCGCCGCACTGTCAGAGGGACAGTACTGAGGGAGTGCCGCACTGTCGGAGGGGCAGTACTGAGGGAGTGCCGTACTGTCGGAGGGGCAGTACTGAGGGAGTGCCACACTGTCGGAGGGGCAGTACTGAGGGAGTGCCGCACTGTCGGAGGGGCAGTACTGAGGGAGCGCCGCACTGTCAGAGGGACAGTACTGAGGGAGTGCCGCACTGTCGGAGGGGCAGCGCTGAGGGAGCACCGCACTGTCAGAAGGGCAGTACTGAGGGAGTGCCGCACTGTCGGAGGGGCAGTACTGAGGGAGTGCCGTACTGTCGGAGGGGCAGTACTGAGGGAGTGCCACACTGTCGGAGGGGCAGTACTGAGGGAGTGCCGCACTGTCGGAGGGGCAGTACTGAGGGAGCGCCGCACTGTCAGAGGGACAGTACTGAGGGAGTGCCGCACTGTCGGAGGGGCAGCGCTGAGGGAGCACCGCACTGTCAGAAGGGCAGTACTGAGGGAGTGCCGCACTGTTGGAGGGGCAGTACTGAGGGAGTGCTGCATTATCAGAGGAGCAGTACTGAGGGAGCGCTGCACTGTCAGAGGGGCAATACTGAGGGAGCGCTGCACTGTCGGAGGGGCAGTACTGAGGGAGCGATGCACTGTCGGAGGGGCAATACTGAGGGAGCGCCGCACTGTTAGAGGGGCAGTACTGAGGGAGTGCTGCATTGTCAGAGGAGCAGAACTGAGGGAGCGCTGCACTGTCGGAGGTGCCGTTTTTCAGATGAGACGTTAAACCGAGGTCCGGTCTGCTCTCTCAGGTGGATGTAAAAGATCCCACAGCACAATTTCGAAGAAGAGCAGGGAAGTTATCCCCGTTGTCCTGGGGCCTATATTTATCCCTTAATCAACATCAATAAAACAGATTGTCTGGTCATTGTCATGTATTCAACCAGCATTGTAACCCATGTATAAACTGACCTAAGTTGTACACCGTGAGAACACTGACCACTAGGTGGGAGACACTCCTAACCTGGACCTTCAGGTATAAAAGGGGAAGCTCCATCCACCTTCATCACTTGAGTGCTAAGGAATAAAGGACAGGTTACAGACTGACCTTCTCTCAAGCATGGGCCTCGTGTGCATTTATACTGTATAGTAAGGACGTATCAATGGTGACGAGAAACTGGGATTTAAACCACGCGAGCATGGCCACGAGCAGAACAGATGAGAGGTACTGTGTTAAGGAATGGTTGGGACAGAGATTCAACATTGTTAAAGCAGCACACAGTTCTCCAGGCAGACAAGGGCAGTCAGGCATGCCCCAACATGTAGTCGAACCCAGAGGGAGAGTTCGACAGAGACAATGGCAAGCTGAACAGCGATTCACACCATTGCAAGGGACAATGCGGCCAGTAATGGGGCCATCAACACCTGTTAATGGTGCACTCAAGGACAATAACAGGGGCAGTCAGGGACGATCGACTGGCAAGGGACCTTTTGTTTCAAACCGCAACTCATGCTGGAGGCATGGAGGCACACACTCAGCTGGAGTTTGCAGAAATGAGCAAAATACCTGCAGAAATTGCAGAAGTGAATGCTGGGGAAAATCGCTGGAAGCTGAAGTTCAGCGAGTTCATGTGGAGCACGTATACAGTTCATACACCAGGACGCCACCGATAATGATGAAAGTGCTCCTCAATGGCATCCTAGTATCAATGGAGCTAGACACGGGGGCCAGCCAGTCCCTGATGGGTATCAAACAGTTCGAAAAGTTGTGGGCATCCAAGGCCAGGAGGCCAAAATTATCGCCGATTGACGCACAGCTATGGACTTACACAAATCATTTCGATACGTCCTTACTATACAGTATAAATGCACACGAGGTCCATGCTTGAGAGAAGCTCAGTCTGTGACCTGTCTTTTATTCCTTAGCACTCAAGTGATGAAGGTGGGTGGAGCTTCCCCTTTTATATCTGAAGGTCCAGGTTAGGAGTGTCTCCCACCTAGTGGCCATTGTTCCCACAGTGTACAACTTGGGTCAGATTATACATGGGTTACAATGCTGGTTGAATACATGACAGTCATTATCACAGAGCTTGCTGTGCACAAATTGGCTGCTGCGTTTCCTACAGTACAACAGTGACTACACTTCAACCGCACCTTATTGGTTGTAAAGTGCTTTGGGACATCCTGAGGTCATGAAAGGTGCTTTTTTTACCAGTAGCAACCAGGAGTGGGACGAGTGATTGGGTGTTTTCCCTCGCGATCTCAGGGGGCTTTATGTCTCTCCCCTACTGTAGGCCCAGCAATGGTCAGCCGAGCCCAGCACAGACCGGGGTCTGAATGCTGGCCGCGGCGACAGTTTATTGCAGACCCAGAGTTCGGCTGCTTTGGAGTAAAAATGAATTACTGTGTAAACTATAAATAAAGCCATAGAACTGCCATGGTCCCTTTACACGGACAATATTTTACAACTGACTGACCTTGAGGAGAATTTACTCAGTTTATTCCAGTGATCCTTTATCTTTCTGTTCTGCGTACCCTCAGTAAACGATTGCTTGAGAGGCTGCTTCTTGCACCTTTAACAGCCATCTTGCTCTCAATCGAACGATCCGCTTTAGGAACAAGGGAGCATAGGAACAGGAGGAGGCCATTCAGCTCCGCGAGCCTGTTCCACCATTCAATGAGATCCTGGCTGATCATAGAATCATAGAAAAATTACAATACAGAAGGAGGCCATTCGGCCCATCGTGTCCGTGCCGGCCGACAAAGAGCTACCCAGCCTAATCCCACTTTCCAGCTCTGGGTCCGTAGCCCTGTAGGTTACGGCACTTCAGGTGCACCTCCAAGTACTTTTTAAATGTGGTGAGGGTTTCTGCCTCTACCACCCTTTCAAGCCGTGAGTTCCAGACCCCCACCACCCTCTGGGTGAAATAATCTTTCCTCATCTCCCCTCTAATCCTTCTACCAATGACTTTAAATTTATGCCCCCTGGTTATTGACCCCTCTGCTGAGGGAAATAGGTCCTTCCTATCCACTCTATTTGGGCCCCTCATAATTTTATGCACCTCAATTAAATCTCCCCTCAGCCTCCTCTGTTCCAAGGAAAATAATCCCAGCCTATCCAATCTGATCTGTGACCTAACTCCACATACCCACCTTTGGCCCATAATTCCTTAATACCTTTGGTTAACAAAAATCTATCAATCTTAGATTTAAAATTAACAATTGATCTAGCATCAATTGCCATTTGCGGGAGAGAGTTCCAAACTTCTCCCACCCTGTGTGTGTAGAAGTGTTTCCTGATTTCACTCCTGAAAGGTCTGGCTCTAATTTTTCGACTATGCCCTTAGTCCCAGACTCCCCAACCAGCGGCAATCCTTTCTCTCGATCTACCCTATCCGTTCCCCTCAATATCCTGAAAACTTCGAGCAGATCACCCCTTAACCTTCTACATTCTAGGAAAGACAACCCCAGTTTGTGTAATCTCTCCTCGTAACTTAACCCTTGGAGCCCGGGTATTATTCTGGTAAACCCACACTGCACTCCCTCCAAGGCCAATATATCCTCCCTAAGGTGTGGTGCCCGGAACTGCTCACAGTGCTCCAGGTGTGGTGCCCGGAACTGCTCACAGTGCTCCAGGTTTGGTCTAACCCTGGCTTTGTACAGCTGCAACATAACTTCTACCCCCTTGTAGGACATAGACAGGCTAAGTGTGTGGGCAAAAATTTGGCAGGTGGAGTATAATGTTGGAAAGTGTGAGGTCATGCACTTTGGCAGAAAAAAATCAAAGAGCAAGTTATTATTTAAATGGAGAAAAATTGCAAAGTGCCGCAGTACAGTGGGACCTGGGGGTACTTGTGCATGAAATGCAAAAGGATAGTATGCAGGTACAGCAAGTGATCAGGAAGGCAAATGGAATCTTGGCCTTTATTGCAAAGAGGATGAAAGCAGGGAAGTCTTGTTACAGTTATATAAGGTATTGGTGAGGCCACACCTGGAATACTGCATGCAGTTTTGGTTTCCATATTTACGAAAGGATATACTTGATTTAGAGGCTGTTCAGAGAAGGTTCACTCGGTTGATTCCGGGGATGAGGGGGTTGACTTATGAGGAAAGGTTGAGTAGGTTGGGCCTTTACTCATTGGAATTCAGAAGAATGAGAGGTGATCTTATCGAAACGTATGAGAGGGCTTGACAAGGTGGATGCAGAGAGGATGTTTCCACTGATGGGGGAGACTAGAACTAGAGGGCATAATCTTAGAATAAGGGGCTGCCCATTTAAAACAGAGATGAGGAGAAATTTCTTCTCTCAGAGTGTTGTAAATCTGTGGAATTCGCTGCCTTAGAGAGCAGTGGAAGCTGGGACATTAATTAAATTTAAGACAGAAATAAACAGTTTATTAAACGATAAGAGGATAAGGGGTTACGGGGAGCGGGCGGGGAAGTGGAGCTGAGTCCATGATCAGATCTTATTGAATGGTGGAGCAGGCTCGAGGGGTATGGCCGACTCCTGCTCCTATTTCTTACGTTCTTATGTTCTTATGTATTCTAGTTCTCTAGATATAAAGGCTAGCATTCATATTAGCCTTTTAGATTATTTTCTGTACCTTTTGAGATGTCTCTGGCAGTGACGGGGATATTTTAGTATAAACACTTCTGTACACTCTCAATTTAGTAATGTTGCTTTTCAAACGATTAATTATTCAGGTCCGGATAGACATCTTATGGGATAACCCTGGGCGAGGTTTTTAGATCACATTAAAGCTGCGTATTTCTGGAATCTGTTTAATGCTATGTAAGCTACAGGCTGTTGATAAAACAAACCTTATAATCTGCTTTAGATGTCAGAACCAGAAGTAGTGATAACTGAGTTTGAAAAGGAGCGCAGATGTACAATTAATTATTATTTTGGATTTTAGTGTCTCCATTTTTTAATTTGATGTTGTGCAGGAACGCCAGTGATCTTCCTTACAGAGAACCTAACTCTGAAAACAGGCGCTCGCAGATGTACAACATGTTGACTGAACCGTCGGAGACAGGCTTTGCGCCTGGTAACTATCGCCCCACGTCGCCCCTGGATACGATCGTCAGCTCAATCCGCTGGTAAACATCGCCCCACGTCGCCCCTGGATACGATCGTTAGCTCATCCCGCTGGTAACTATCGCCCCACGTCGCCCCTGGATACGATCGTTAGCTCATCCCGCTGGTAACTATCGCCCCACGTCGCCCCTGGATACGATCGTCAGCTCAATCCGCTGGTAAACATCGCCCCATGTCGCCCCTGGATACGATCGTTAGCTCATCCCGCTGGTAACTATCGCCCCACGTCGCCCCTGGATACGATCGTTAGCTCATCCCGCTGGTAACCATCGCCCCACGTCGCCCCTGGATACGATCGTTAGCTCATCCCGCTGGTAACCATCGCCCCATGTCGCCCCTGGATACGACCGTCAGCTCATCCCGCTGGTAACTATCGCCCCACGTCGCCCCTGGATACGATCGTCAGCTCAATCCGCTGGAGATCCTGGCGCTGGACTCCTGCCTCTGAAAACTCAGCGACTCGACGTGCCATGATGGAGAGAGACGCGGGGCTGGGTTTCTCGGTCATCTGCTGCCCCTCTCAACGCCCCGGAGGGGCGGCAGTGGCGGCGGTGAGCAGCTCCGGGCGGGCGGCCAGCTCCCAGCGTCCCGCGGGGGTTTTCGGGGCCGCCGGTTTCGGCGAGGCGCGGGGCACTGCCGCCCGGGAGAGGCGAGCCGGTGGGCAACGCCCGCTGGTTGTGCCGCCGGCTCGATTTTTGCCTCCCGCCCGATCCGTAGCGCCCCCTGGTGGGAACGCCTGTGAAAGCGGGCGGACCGAGCGGCAGCGACTGCACTGAGGTCAGTAATGGCCACCTCAGGTAAGTGTGAGTGGTTTGTATTTTATTTTTTTTACGATTTATGTTGTGGTGGGAATGTTTTTGGTGGGTCTTTTCAGGTTCCCCCGCCTCCCCCGCCCCCCGAGGCCCCTCAGGGCGCTCCCAGGCCGGCTCTTTAGCTCGGGATTGTCCCATGCTCAGCCGGCCTAGCGCCCCGAGAGAGGTGTGTAACCCCTCCCTTCGCGCCCCGCCCCACACTCAGGGCCCAGTGGGTGAATTTTGCTGACTGAGCCGCAAACTTTTCCCGGGCGCTAACTTTACCGCCCCGCCGCCATTACCGCCCGAAATCAGCAACGCCGAAAATCCCGCCCATGGCCCCATCTCGCCAAATGAATTGTTATCTGACAGGTTCAGAGTCATACCATGATGTTATCATTCTCATTCATGTCAGGTCCTCAAATTCATCAAGAGGGAGATGCATCCGTTGATGTAAATAGGAGTATGATAAACGGAATGGTGTGTTACTGCTGGCAACTATTAGTCCCAGAAAAACCGAGTAATGTATGCTCATGCTCATTGGTGTAATATTATTTTATTGAGTATGTTAAGCAACGCCTCGATTTTAAAATTCTCATCCGTGTTTTCAAATCCCTCCATGGCCCTCGCCCCTCCCTATCTCTGTAATCCCCTCCAGCCCCACAACCCCCCGAGATGTCTGCGCCCCTCTAATTCTGCCCTCCTGAGCATCCCTGATTATAATCGCTCCACCATCGGTGGCCGTGCCTTCTGTTGCCTGGGCCCCAAGCTCTGGAACTCCCTCCCTAAACCTCTCCGCCTCTCTACCTCTCTCTCCTCCTTCAAGATGCTCTTTAAAACCTACCTCTTGGTCACCTGCGCTAATTTCTACTCATGCAGCTCGATGTCAAATTTTTTATCTCATAATACTCCTCTGAAGTGCCTTGGTATGTTTCACTACCTTAAAGGTGCTATATAAATACAAGTTGTTGTTCACAACATTTAACTGGAAGAAACATCAGCTGGTCACAGGATTGAATAATCAGCCGACAATCGCAACCAGGGCTCGCTCTCACACACATTCACTCAGACACACACTCACTCACACACACTCACACTCCACTCACACACTCACTCAGACACACACTCACACACTCCACTCACACACTCACTCAGACACACACATTCACTCAGACACACACTCACTCACACACACTCACACTCCACTCACACACTCACTCAGACACACACTCACACACTCCACTCACACACTCACTCAGACACACACATTCACTCAGACACACACTCACTCACACACACTCACTCACTCCACTCACACATTCACTCAGACACACACTCACTCACACACACACACACTCCACTCACACACTCACTCAGACACACACTCACACACTCCACTCACACACTCACTCAGACACACACATTCACTCAGACACACACTCACTCACACACACACACTCACTCACTCACACACGCACTCCACTCACACACACTCACTCAGACACTCACTCACACACACACACTCACACACACACTCCACTCACACACACTCCACTCACACACACTCCACTCACACACACACACTCACTCACTCACACACACACTCACTCACACACTCCACTCACACACACACACCCCACTCACACAACTCACACACGCACACACACAACTCACACACACACACTCACTCACACACACTCCACTCACACACACTCCACTCACACACACAGAACTCCACTCACACAACACACACAACTCACATACACACACTCACACACACACAACTCCACTCACACTCACTCACTCACACACACACACACTCCACTCACACAGACACACACTCACTCACACACTCCACTCGCACACACTCACTCAGACACACACACTCACTCACACACACACTCACTCACACACTCCACTCACACACACACACCCCACTCACACAATTCACACACGCACACACACAACTCACACACACACACTCACTCACACACACTCCACTCACACACACTCCACTCACACACACAGAACTCCACTCACACAACACACACAACTCACATACACGCACTCACACACACACAACTCCACTCACACACACTCACACTCCACTCACACACATTCACACACACACACACACACACACACACACACACACACATGCCTGAGAGTTCCCACGTTGGCTCTCAGCCACGTTTCAATGGGGAAGCCCAGGCAGTGAGCCAAAAGCTGCTGACAGGAAGGGAAGGAAGTTAAACTTGAGTCAGATTCTCCCTGGCTTGCTCTGTTCTCACTCGCCTCCTTTCCACCGTTCCATGGCAGAGTCTGTGTGGTGCAAACCACACTCTGCAACATTCTGATCCACGTGCCTGGCATAATAACTGCGAAATGTTTCTCATCATAGAATCACTTTGCAATGTTTGCTTCATGGGTTCTTTGCTTAAGAATTCTAGCAACACATTGCTATTAAGAATCAATTATTAAGGATGTCATAGCAGCGCATTTGGAAAGAGGTGGCATGATAGGTCCAAGTCAGCATGGATTTGTGAAAGGGAAATCATGCTTGACAAATCTTCTGGAATTTTTTGAGGATGTTTCCAGTAGAGTGGACAAGGGAGAACCAGTTAATGTGGTATATTTGGACTTTCAGAAGGCTTTCGAAAAAGTCCCACACAAGAGATTAATGTGCAAAGTTAAAGCACATGGAATTGGGGGTAGTGTGCTGACATGGATTGAGAACTGGTTGGCAGACAGAAAGCAAAGAGTAGGAGTAAATGGGTACTTTTCAGAATGGCAGGCAGTGACTAGTGGGGTACCGCAAGGTTCTGTGCTGGGGCCCCAGCTGTTTACATTGTACATTAATGATATAGACGAGGGGATTAAATGTAGTATCTCCAAATTTGCGAATGACACTAAGTTGGGTGGCAGTGTGAGCTGCGAGGAGGATGCTATGAGGCTGCAGAGTGACTTGGATAGATTAGGTGAGTGGGCAAATGCATGGCAGATGAAGTATAATGCATGGCAGATGAAGATATAGTATAACCTCATAAATGTGAGGTTATCCACTTTGGTGGTAAAAACAGAGAGACAGATTATTATCTGAATGGTGACAGATTAGGAAAAGGGGAGGTGCAACGAGACCTGGGTGTCATGGTACATCAGTCATTGAAGGTTGGCATACAGGTACAACAGGCAGTTAAGAAAGCAAATGGCATGTTGGCCTTCATAGCGAGGGGATTTGAGTACAGGGGCAGGGAGATGTTACTACAGTTGTACAGGGCCTTGGTGAGGCCACACCTGGAGTATTGTGTACAGTTTTGGTCTCCTAACTTGAGGAAGGACATTCTTGCTATTGAGGGAGTGCAGCGAAGGTTCACCAGACTGATTCCCGGGATGGCGGGAATGACATTTCAAGAAAGACTGGATCAACTGGGCTTGTATTCACTGGAGTTCAGAAAAATGAGAGGGGATCACATAGAAACATTTAAAATTCTGATGGGTTTAGACAGGTTAGATGCAGGAAGAATGTTCCCAATGTTGGGGAAGTCCAGAACCAGGGGTCACAGTCTAAGGATAAGGGGTAAGCCATTTAGGACCGAGATGAGGAGAAACTTCTTCACCCAGAGAGTGGTGAACCTGTGGAATTCTCTATCACAGAAAGTTGTTGAGGCCAATTCACTAAATATATTCAAAAAGGAGTTAGATGTAGTCCTTACTACTAGGGGGAATCAAGGGGTATGGCGAGAAAGCAGGAATGGGGTACTGAAGTTGCATGTTCAGCCATGAACTCATTGAATGGCGGTGTAGGCTCGAAGGGCCGAATGGCCTACTCCTGCACCTATTTTCTATGTTTCTAAGTTTCTATGTTTCTGAGAACCAGTTGGTTTATTAGCAAAGGTTTAACAATCACACGACACATTACCAGTTCATCCACCAGGCTCACAACCACCTGCCCCATCGTGCATCCCCTGAACCCAACTGGCTGGGGTTTTATTGAGTCTTGTGAACATCACATGACTGGTTAAGCCACTCCCAACTCAACAGCTCCACAAACCTGTGAGCATTCTCACAGTGCGTACATTGCATATAGAATAGTACAGCACAAAAGGAGGCCATTCGGCCCATCAGAGGGAGGCCGGATGCAGGCCGATTGCGGACCTCGGGAGTGTTGCAGGGCCGGAGGGAGCAGGAGTACCCACATGTAAAAACAGAAACTTACCTTTTGGTGATGACAGCTTGCTCAGCCGCATCTACACCTGGGCAATGTGAGCGGAGCAGGACTGCCCCCACCCCCTCCCCCACCCCCTCACCCACTCCTTCCCCCCTCCCCTTCCCCCTCCCCCTCTCCCACCCCTCCCCCACCCCCGTCCTTGCCCCTTCCATTGTCCCCTGCCCCTTCCCCCGCTCCACCAACCCCCTCTCCCACGCCCTCGCCCCAACCCCTCCCGCCATCCCCTCCCCTACCCCCTCCCGCGGTCCACCTCCCCCCCGCCCCCCCAGCCCGCCCCACCCCCCTCCCCTGCCCTCTCCCCCCCCCCTCCTCCACCCCTCCCTTCCCCCCCCCCCCCCCCCCCCCACTGGCACACCCCACCCAGCTCCGCTCAGGGCAGCCCTATTTCCCGGAGGGGTCCTAAATAAGACATTAGGCCCCTCATTTTTGGAATTCCAAGACTTGGCAGTAGAATGAACAGTGAGGAAGAGAGTGATAGGCTTCAAGAGGACATCGACAGACTGGTGGAATGGACAGACATGTGGCAGATGAAATTTAACGCAGAAAAGTGTGAAGTGATACATTTTGGAGGCAATATAAACTAAAGGCTACAATCCTAAAGGGGGTGCATGAACAGAGAGACCTGGGGGTATATGGGCACAAATATTTGAAGATGGCAGGGCAGGTTGAGAAAGTAGTTAAAAAAGCTTACAGGATCCTGGGCTTCACAAAGGGAGTTATGATGAACTTTATAAAACATTGGTTCGTCCTCAACTGGAGTACTGTGTCCAATTCTGGGCACCGCACTTTAGGAAGGATGTGAAGGCCTTAGGAGGCCATTCCGGCCCATCGTGTCCACGCCGGCCGACAAAGAGCCGCACGGCCCTCGGTCAGCAGCCCTGAAGGTTACATATAAACCTATGAACAATGACGGAAAGGTAAAAAGCACCCAGCCCAACCAGTCTGCCCCACACAACTGCGACATCCCTTGCAGCGAAACATTCTACGCTCCACCCCAACCAGAGTCATGTGATCTCCTGGGAGAGGCAGTGGACCCAAACGATGGAGAAAGATGGATCGACCGAAAGACCTTCTCTCGGTGCTACTTGCCTGTACTGTTGTGTCTCTCACTCATCTTTTATTCGTTCCTGGGATGTGGACGTTGCTGGCAAGGCCGGCATTTATTGCCCATCCCTAATTGCCCCTTGAGAAGGTGGTGGTGAGCCGCCTTCTTGAACCGCTGCAGTCCGTGTGGTGAAGGTGCTCACACAGTGCTAACTTTGTCGTAGCAGTTTGGTACGACTGAGTGTCTCGCTGGGTCATTCCAGAGAGCAGTTAAGAGTCAACCACATTGCTGTGGGTCTGGAGTCACATATAAACCAGACCGGGTAAGGGCGGCAGATTTCCTTCCCTAAAGGACACCAGTGAACCAGATGGGTTTTTACGACAATCCGGTAGTTTCATGGTCACCGTTACTGATACTGGCTTTTTATTCCAGGTTTATTTAATTAATTGAATTTAAATTCCCCAGCTGCCGTGGTGGGATTTGAACTCACGTCTCTGGATTATTATCCTTGCAATTTTATCTCCTTTGAGTATTGATCCAATTCCCTTTTGCAGCGCAGCGCGTTCCAAATCCTCACCACTCGCTGCGTAAAATGATATTTCCTCCTGTTGCCTCTGGTTGAAGCAAAATTGTGATATAAACACAACATACGACCCTGCGAGAGGTTTATTTATCGGAAGCTCAGCTGCCTCGGTGCTGTCTATGTTCAGTAACTGTTTATTGTGCATTGTGCTGATATTTGCACATTTTCAGCAGTTCTCCGGGGTTGCAATGTGTTCAGATTGGCCGTGAGCTCTGATAGCTGTCGATACACTTAGCTCTGCCTGACACTGATTAATCTAACAACACTGCCCCCAGATGGAGAGGACCAGGTATATCAGGTGGAACTGGCTGAAGGATGCCTCATGTTGAAGCATCGTCAAGGGAGGATTGCTAGGTTGGGGAGTTACCCGCTTCATACCTGAGGTGGTGTAACTTTGAGAAATCTGATTCCTCAGCCCACTGTTGTTGGCTGAGCCCAGGAATAACTAACTGCATGTAGATACATTTCTACTAATCATAGGCAGTCCCTCGAAGGATGACTTGCTTCCACAAGAGTTCACAGATGTTTCAATGAAGGACCCGATGTTCCAGATCCTGAACTCCAGTTGAAGGGTGGAAGATGCCTGTGTGTGGATATTTTAACGTGGGGTGACCGTTGCACACCAGCCACCACACGGGCTTGACAGAGCGAGGTCTTGGTCCAGTGGCAAGGGTTAACCAGGACGACTGGAGACCAGCTCTGCTGCACAGATCGAGCGCGCGCACATATCGCAGTGTGGGCTGGGCCCGTGCTGCCCCTGGGGCCCTCGGCTCTTCTGGGCCCCGATTACATCCCTCCACAATCTCTCGCCGCTCCTTCGCCCCGACCTCGCCGCTCCTGCTGTACCTGCCCACGCTCCAATCACCGACCTGGACCTTGATGACGTCCCTTTTCACTGGCGTTGCTCTCCTGCTCCAGCACGTGCTGCTCCCTGGAGTGGTACACCGCCACACTGCTCCTTCCACTCCCAGGTCTGCTCCCCGGCCTACTAAAGCCCACAAATGACAGCAACAATCAGGTTCTTTTTGCTGGGAAATTTCCTTCCCTCCTCTTCTGTTGGGGTCATTCATCGTGTCTGAGCCTTGGCGGTAAGTATTATCGTGGGATTGATTTTGGGGGCGAATTTCCCCAGGAGTTTCTTCCGCTCATCTGTTGTAACTTTGCGGAAGACCCGTAAAATCCCGGGGAAAATGACATAAAAACCATTTACTCCGTTTTCATAGAATCATCAAAATTTACAGCATGGAAGGAGGCCATTCGGCCCATCGTGTCTGTGCCGGCCGACAAAGAGCTACCCAGCCTAATCCCACTTTCCAGCTCTGGGTCCGTAGCTCTGTAGGTTACGGCACCTCAAGTGCACATCCAGGTACTTTTTAAATGTGGTGAGGGTTTCTGCCTCTACCACCCTTTCAGGCCGTGAGTTCCAGACCCCCACCACCCTCTGGGTGAAGACATTTCCCCTCAAATCCCCTCTAAACCTTCTACCAATTACTTTAAATCAATGCCCCCTGGTTATTGACCCCTCTGCCAAGGGAAATAGGTCCTTCCTATCCACTCTATCCAGGCCCCTCATAATTTTATACACCTCAATAAGATTTCCCCTCAGCGTCCTCTGTTCCAAAGAAAACAACCCCAGCCTATCCAAGGGTTTCTGTGGCTTTTCCTCCAAAGTTACGGTGGAGGATCAGGAGATACATAGACATTCACCCGCTTTACCAATATTATCGAGGCCCCTCACCTGAAAATGTTAATCATCTTTTCTAACTCTCTTAACTAGGGAAGTTATGATGAACCTGTATCAAACACTGGCTCAGCCTCAACTGGAGTATTGTGTCCAATTCTGGGCACCGCACTTTAGGAAGGATGTGAAGGCCTTAGAGAGGGAGCAGAAAAGATTGACGAGAATGGTTCCAGGGATGAGGGACTTCAGTTACGTGGAGAGACTGGAGAAGCTGGGATTGTTCTCCTTGGAGCAGAGAAGGTTGAGAGGAGATTTGATCGAGGTGTTCAAAATCATGAGGGGTCTGGACAGAGTAGATCGAGAGAAACTGTTCCCATTGGTGGAAGGGTCGGGAACCAGAGGGCACAGATTTAAGGTGATTGGCAGAAGAACCAAAGGCGATATGAGGGAAAACGTTTTTACACAGCGAGTGGTTAGGATCTGGAATGCGCTGCCTGAGAGGGCGGTGGAGGCAGACTCAATCGTGGCTTTCAAAAGGGAGTTGGATAAGTACCTGAAGGAAATTTTATTTTGCAGGGCTACGGGGAAAGGGCGTGGGAGGGGGACTGGCTGAGGGGCTCTTGCAGAGAGCCGGCACGGGCTCGATGGGCCAAATGGCCTCCTTCTGTGCTGTAACCATTCTATGATTCTATGGTTCTAACTATTTTCTGCCCCCAAATCCATCTCATGGTGCTAAACGTTTTGATTTGACTTTAATTCCCGCTGTGGGGTGAGGCCGGTTGTGATATTTGCGCCAGTATCTGGGTTCTACTAAAGTGAGAGCCCAGGTGTGTGCAGCAATAATCTCTGTGGCTTTCCAGGTCAATATAATAAACCGGCTCTCCTTGACAATAGGCCTCTTCTGATCCAATTAAAGAGAGTCAGACCTTTGCGAAACGTGTTAAATCACTTACTGAGAAAGTCATTTTTTACAATAAGCAAATATAAAATCATGTTTTAAATGAACAGCAGCAGACAAACGCAACTAATGCAACTGCAAACAAAACAGAGGAACCTTTTAAAAAAAGAAAGACTTGCATTTATATAGCGCCTTTCACAACCATCGAACGTCCTAAAGCGGATTGCAGCCAATGAAGTAATTTTTAAAGTGTCGTCACTGTTGTAATGTGGGAAATGCAGCAGCCAATAGGTGCACAGCCAGCTCCCACAAACAGCAATGTGATAATGACCAGACAATCTGTTTTAGTTGTTGTGTATGCAGACTATTGATATACTCTCTGTGTAGTCACAGTATAGTTGCATAAGATGGAGACTTGTTACCTGATGTACTATCAATAAGGTTTACACTGTGTATGTACATGCTGGCACCACTAGAGGGTGCAACTGGTGGAGACCAGGGTTTCCTGCCCTGATGGCAGGGCCCAGTATAAAAGGCTGCCCACCATGCTCGTGCCTCACTCTGGAGTTACGAATAAAGGACCAAGGTCACTACAGTTTGAGTACAACACACTGCCTCGTGGAGTCATTCATAAGTACATTACAGACATAATATTAGTGATGTTGATTGAGGGATAAATATTGGTCCCAGGACACCAGGGATAACTCCTCTGCTCTTCTTCAAAATACTGCCCATGGGATCTTTTATCTCCACCTGAGAGAGCAGACGGGGTCTTGGTTTAATGACTCATCCAAAAGACGGCACCTCCGACAGTGCGGCTCTCCCTCAGTACTGCCTCTTCGACATTGCAGCGCTCCCTCAGTACTGCCCTTCCGACAGTGCAGCACTCCCTCAGTATTGCCCTTCCGACAGTGCAGCGCTCCCTCAGTATTGCCCCTCTGACAGTGCGGCGTTCCCTTAGCATTGCCCTTCTGACAGTGCAGCGCTCCCTCAGTACTGCCCTTCCGACAGTGCAGCACTCCCTCAGTACTGCCCCTCCGACAGTGCGGCACTCCCTCAGCACTGCCCCTCCGACAGTGCGGCACTCCCTCAGTACTGCCCCTCCGACAGTGCGGCTCTCCCTCAGTACTGCCCCTCCGACAGTGCGGCGCTCCCTCAGTACTGCCCCTCCGACAGTGCGGCACTCCCTCAGTACTGCCCCTCCGACAGTGCGGCGCTCCGTTATACAGTACTGGAGTGGCAGCCCACAACCGGCTGACTCAGTGGAGAGTGCTGCCCCCTGAGCCACAGCTGACACTGCAGGAGAAAGCCAATTGGCCCAAAACAAGTCTGGCTGATCTCAGCGCCATCCTACCTGCCTTCTCACCATATCCCTTAAATCCCTTCTCTCTTGCGCCCTCGAAAAGCAGCTAGTTTCCAATTGAGAAACTAAAACACTGAGGGGTTGAATCTCCACAGGGGTTCTCCCCCCCCCTGCCCCGCCCCCTGGAAACAAAGTCAAACAAGTTGAAGTGGTCGGCTAAGCCTATAACTGAGGGCTAGAATCCTCACTCTGTTTCCGCCGGCTTTCTCGGCGGTCTTGCTCGCTTTTGGTGGAAAACCACCCGGCGAACATTCCCACTCCATCTCACAAAGAGCTCCGTCGGCGGTTTAGAAATACCGCTGGGGAGCGTGCTGCCAGCGTACACCGCCCAGATTTGGGCTCAGCGGCAACCCGTGGGTACGGTCAAAAAACCGCCCACGAAAATCAGCCGGAGCTGGGCGGTCGGTAAGGAGCCCGGCACAGAAAGGCAAGTTAAAGGGGTTTTTTTTAAATAATTCTTTTAAAATTCTTTTACAGCGATTAAGTTAAAAAGGGTCTTGAGAAAGTTGTCTGATTTTTTTATTTTTTTGTTTCTTGGGAAAAATATTTTGTGTGTTTTCCCTCTCCCTAGGCCCAACCACAGCCTCGGTCTAAATTTGAGTAATTAGCGCCCTTTTTGATTTAAGAACTGCCCAAGATCGCATGTAAGATCCATTTTCTCGCCAGACGGTACTTTTTCTTATTTTTGTGCAGTTTTTCGCCAGCATTAATTTCAGAATCTTAGCGATCTTTTTGGGCGGCAATCCGATGGTGGTGGGTTTTATGGAAATTCTAGCCCTCAGTTAGAGGAGGGAAGCCCTGAAACTAACCAGGCCCTCGAGAGATTACCGTGTCTTCCAAACTTCCGCTCTGGGAGAATTCACAATGCACAGTTCCAGATAAGATATCGCTAATCAATACACCCCGAGCGATTAGCCACGGAGGAAGCAACGTGTTGGACTAACTGCGGGTTACAAGCACTCAATGAAGCAACTTTGACAGGAAGTTGACAATAACAGTACGTTGCACTGTACCTGATAACGGCTCACTAACTCTTGCCGGCGTCTCTGGCGATGTAGATAGCTCCTCGTTTCGTGAGTGCTGCTGCTTCGCAGAAACCGCAGAAGATGGTGAGAAAAGACAAGGAAAATAAGAACAAGAGTTAGGAACAAAATGAGCCTCAAGCGCCTTTCACATCTTGAAATAAATGTGCCTGTTGTGCAGCCTCAGTACTACAGCTCACAATCTGCTTTAAGTGGCGCACTCACAAAAATTTCCCTTGAGTCTGAAAATCTATCGATCTCTGTCTTGAATATACTCAGCGACTGAGCCTCCACAGGCCTCTGGGGCAGAGAATTCCAAAGATTCACCACCCTCTGAGTGGAGAAATTCCTCTTCATTTCAAAATATCGAAAGATTTTTGGATATTAAGGGAATCAGGGGATATGGGGATCGGGCGGGAAAGTGGAGCTGAGTCCATGATCAGCCATGGTCGTATTAAATGGCGGAGCAGGCTCGAGGGGCCGGATGGCCTACTCCTGCTCCTATTTCTTGTGTTCTTACTATACATCGGCAGTCGCAGTACCACAGTAGTCCACTAGGTGGCCCCACTAATGCCCCACCTTTATCCCGGAGACAATGCCCCCTCCTTCAGACTCAATTGCACACACTCACATAAGCAGGGTTGGTCATTCTCAGTAGCTATATCCAGGCATGTCCTTTTTTTGCACAGTGTGTTAAAAATAAATAGCGGAACGTTAAATGTTTGTGGTCTACTGGTGACGCATTGTACACAGCAAGGTCCCACCCTGCCCTCTCACCTCTGGGGCGTGGGTTTGAATCTTGCCTCACTGCCGAGATGAAAATATCCTCTTGCTGTGGGCTGCAAGGGTGCGATGTACAATTCCTAGTGGGCATGACTCAAGTCACTAAATGCCCTTAATTTGCCATTAAAATAAATACAAGAAGTTCAGTCAATCCAAAGCAACTCTGTTAGCATCCGAACAAAAAGGACATGATAAGGTTTGGGGTTGCGATCCTTCCTATGTTTGGTTAAAGGATTCCAATTGAAATGTCAACCTATACTTAGCAGTGTCAGCTGTGGCTCAGTGGGCAGCACACTCTCTCATCCCTGAGTCAGAAGGTTGTGGGTTCAAGTCCCACTGCAGAGACTTGAGCACGAAATTCTCAGCTGACATTCCCAATGCAGTACTGAGGGAGCGCTGCATTGTCGGAGGGGCAGTACTGAGGGAGCGCCGCACTGTCAGAGGGGCAGTACTGAGGGAGCGCTGCACTGTCGGAGGGGCAGTACTGAGGGAGCGCCGCATTGTCAGAGGGGCAGTACTGAGGGAGTGCCGCACTGTCGAAGGGGCAGTACTGAGGGAGCGTCGCACTGTCAGAGGGGCAGTACTGAGGGAGCGCCGCACTGTCGGAGGGGCAGTACTGAGGGAGCGTCGCACTGTCAGAGGGGCAGTACTGAGGGAGCGCCGCACTGTCGGAGGGGCAGTGCTGAGGAAGTGCTGCACTGTCGGAGGGGCAGTGCTGAGGGAGTGCCGCACTGTCGGAGGGGCAGTACCGAGGGAGAGCTGCACTGTCAGAGGGACAGTGCTGAGGGAACGCTGCACTGTCGGAGGGGCTGTCTTTCAGATGAGACATTAAACCGAGGCCCCGTCTGCTCTCTCAGGTGGATGTAAAAGATCCCATGGCACAAATTCAAAGAAGAGCAGGGGAGTTATCCCCGGTGTCCTGGGGCCAATATTTATCCCTCAATCAACATCACTAAAACAGATTATCCGGTCATTATCACATTGCTGTTTGTGGGAGCTTGCTGTGCACAAATTGTCTTCTGCATTTCCCACATTACAACAGTGACTACACTCCAAAAGTACTTCATTGGCTGTAAAGTGCTTTGGGATGTCCAGTGGTAGTGAAAGGCGCTATAGAAATGTAAGTCTTCCTTTTTCACAGGCTGACAAGCCCGTAGTGCATTTCCAACATTTTCTATTTATTTAATTTCAGATATCAGCACTAACAGCTTACTTTTGTTAAAATCCCTAATCTAGTATTAAGTTGTCGATCTCACTCGAAGGTCCTCTTCGGAGATTCGGGTTAAAACACATTGGATTAAATTCTTCATTTTCATAATTTTAGGCTGGAGTAACAATAGTTATTGTTTTGCACAACGGGAACAATATATGCCAGTAAAGTCGCTCGCACAATCTGTATCCCTGCCGTTAGACTCCTGCCACCTGCGTGGTGCTTTTGCAAGGAAAATGAGACATAATCTTCCGGGCCTCCTCCCTTCTTAAACAAGAGGAGAGGATGGCTGAACAATATATACACATTTACTGCAACATTTCTTAAGCAAAGAGAATATAAGCACAAATTCAAACTATTTCATTATCTTTACTATTAGAACTGTTTCAACAACAATGTATTTATACAGAGCCTTTGGATATTAAGGGAATCAAGGGATATGGGGACAGTGCAGGAAAGTGGAGTTGAGGTAGGAGATCAGCCATGATCTCATTGAATGGCGGAGCAGGCTCGAGGGGCCGAATGGCCGACTCTTGCTCCTAATTCTTATGTTCATAACGTAGTGAAATGTCCCAAGGCGCTTCACAGGAGTATTATGGGACAAAAAATTTGACACCGAGCCACATAAGGAAAAATTAGCGCAGGTGACCAAAAGCTTAATCAAAGAGGTGGGTTTTAAGGAGCGTCTTAAAGGAGGTGGAAGAGGTAGAGAGGCGGAGAGGTTTAGGGAGGGAGTTCCAGAGCTTGGGGCCCAGGCAACAGAAGGCACGGCCACCGATGGTGGAGCGATTATAATCAGGGATGCTCAGGAGGGCAGAATTAGAGGAGCGCAGACATCTCGGGGGGGTTGTGGGGCTGGAGGAGATTACAGAGATAGGGAGGGGCGAGGGCCATGGAGGGATTTGAAAACACGGATGAGAATTTTGAAATTGATTGTGGTTCATCACAATGTACTTACTGCACTGAGAAAAATCAAATGAAAATTAAGCGTTTTTAAATTTTAAATGATGCAAATGTTTCATTGTTCATCCAATATTAGGATTATTTAAATTTCTGCAGTTAAAGGGGGAAAGAGGAAGCATTTAGAGTCTGATAGAGAATAAATATGTTTGTAGAGTGAAGCCTGTGTAAAATGTCTGTCTCACCTCAGCTCGCTGTGTATGAGAGTTAATCTGCTTCTAGTGTGAGCAGACGCGTATTGTACTTCTGTCAATTCCAGTTCACTTATTCTAATGTCTATTGAGCAGGAGTTCCAATCAGATCAGAGGAATACAGCGTCTGTCATTGCTGGCAGGATGAATGCAAGTGTTAATTCCCAAAGGGTTGCACATTTGAACTCGGCTGGGACTGAATAAAGTGTTCACATTACCCTTAAATTGTTTTTTTGTGCCAATAATGTCTAAAGGCTTTTGTGAGGATGTCTGTAAAACCGTGCCATATCGGGTTACTGCAAATGTAGTGTGTTGCAACAACCATACATTTAATGCTGAGTTTACGGGGTAGTAATCCGTCTTGAACATAAGAACACAAGAATTAGGAGCAGGAGTCGGCCATTCGGCCCCTCGAGCCTGCTCCGCCATTTAATAAGATCACGGCTGATCTTCGACCTCAACTCCACTTTCCTGCACTGTTCGTATCCCAAACGATTTCTGTGTTGAATATACTCAACGACTCAGCATCCACAGCCCTCTGGGACAGAGAATTCCAAAGATTCACCACCCTCTGAGTGAAGAAATTCCTCCTCAACTCAGTCCTAAATGGCCGACCCCTTATCCTGAGACTGTGACCCCTGGTTCTAGACTCTCCAGCCCGGGGGGAAACATCCTCCCTGCATCAACCCTGTCAAGCCCTGTAAGAATTTTGTATGTTTCAATGAGATCACCTCTCATTCTTCTAAACTCTCGAGAATATTGGCCCAGTCTGTTCAATCTCTCCTCATAGGACAATCCCCCCATCCCAGGAATCAGTCTGGTGAACCTTCGTTGCACTCCCTCTATGGCAAGTCTATTGTTCCAAAACTGCACACAATACTCCAGGTGTGGTCTCACCAGGAAATTGTTCTATTCAAGTCAAAATGAATTCGTACCCCTACGTGTTTAAGGGATATATCTTGCTTGGCTCTAGTTCCATCTGTATACTTCCCACCCTTTCCACTACCATCCTTGACTTCAGGCCACTGTTGAGTTGTCAGGACAGCTTTGCCAACATCAAAGACCACAAACCTCTTTTACGCAGCGAGTGGTTAGGATCTGGAATGCGCTGCCTGAGAGGGTGGTGGAGGCAGACTCAATCGTGGCTTTCAAAAGGGAATTGGATAAGTACCTGAGGGATAAAAATGTGCAGGGCCCCGGGGAAAGGGCGGGGGAGTGGGACTGGCTGAGGTGCTCTTGCAGAGAGTGGGCACGGGCTCAACGGGCCGAATGGCCTCCTTCTGTGCTGTAACCGTTCTCTGATTCTATCAAGTTGTGGATGGGCCAGAACTCTCTGCAGTTGAACACTGGGAACACCAAAGCCACTTTATTCGGTTTCCACCAAAAACTCAACACACACGCTCCCGACTCCAACATCGGCCCAAGCTGCTTGCTCAGTGCGTGACCGTCTGCCCCTGAACTTGGCTTCAATCTCCACAGCCTGTCTATCAAGAAGACTGCTTACTCTCACCTCTGCACCATCACCAGCCTCTGCCCTTACCTCACCCTCACTGTTGCTGAAATCTTTATCTACATGGAGTACAAAAGCAGGGAGGTCCTGCTGCAACTGTACAGGGTATTGGTGAGGCCGCACCTGGAGTACTGCGTGCAGTTTTGGTCACCTTACTTAAGGAAGGATATACTAGCTTTGGAGGGGGTACAGAGACGATTCACTAGGCTGATTCCGGAGATGAGGGGGTTACCTTATGATGATAGATTGAGTAGACTGGGTCTTTACTCGTTGGAGTTCAGAACGATGAGGGGTGATCTTATAGAAACATTTAAAATAATGAAAGGGATAGACAAGATAGAGGCAGAGAGGTTGTTTCCACTGGTCGGGGAGACTAGAACTAGGGGGCACAGCCTCAAAATACGGGGGAGCCAATTTAAAACCGAGTTGAGAAGGAATTTCTTCTCCCAGAGGGTTGTGAATCCGTGGAATTCCCTGCCCAAGGAAGCAGGTGAGGCTAGCTCATTGAATGTATTCAAGTCACAGATAGATAGATTTTTAACCAATAAGGGAATTAAGGGTTACGGGGAGCGGGCGGGTAAGTGGAGCTGAGTCCACGGCCAGATCAGCCATGATCTTGTTGAATGGCGGAGCAGGCTCGAGGGGCTAGATGGCCTACTCCTGTTTCTAATTCTTATGTTCTTATGTTCACTCCATCACTTCCAGAAATTTCTTCTCCAACTCCCTCCTTCTTGGCTTCCCGAAGTCCATACTGCACAAACTCCAACCGATTATACTTTGTTGTGGAGGTTTTGGTACAACTGATTGGCTGCCCTGTGTCCTAACTCGCACCAAGTCTCGCTCACCCATCACCCCCTGTGCTCGCTGCCCCGTGTCCTAACTCGCACCGAGTCCCGCTCACCCATCACCCCCTGTGCTCACTGCCTCGTGTCCTAACTCGCACCAAGTCCCACTCACCCATCACGCCCTGTGCTCACTGCCCCCGTGTCCTAACTCGCACCCAGTCCCACTCACCCATCACCCCCTGTGCTCACTGGCTCCCGGTTAAGCAATGCCTCAGTTTTAAGAGTCTCATCCTCGTTTTCAAATCCCTCCCTGGCCTCGCCCCCTCCCTATCTCTGCAATCTCCTCCAGCCCCACAACCCCCCACTGAGCTCTCTGTGCTCCTCTAATTCTGTCCTCTTGAGCATCCCCAATTTCAACCACTCCACCATCGGTGGCCATGCCTTCTGTTGCCTAGGCCCCAAGCTCTGGAACTCCCTCCCTAAACCTCTCCTCCTCTCTACCTCTCTCTCCTCCTTTAGAACCTACCTCTTTGACCAAGCTTTTTGTCATCGACCCTAATTTTTGGGCCTGGAGTCACATGTCGGCCAGCCCAGGTAAGTGTTGCCAATTTTCCTCCCTGAAGTATATTAATGGACCTAGAAGGACAAGGGCAGCAGGCGCATGGGAACACCACCACCTCCACGTTCCCCTCCGAGTCACCACCCTCCTGAGTTGGAAATATATCGGCCGTTCCTTCATCGTCGCTGGGTCACAATCCTGGAACTCCCTCCCTAACAGCACTGTGGGAGCACCTTCACCACACGGACTGCAGCGGTTCAAGAAGGCGGCTCACCACCACCTTCTCAAGGGGCAATTAGGGATGGGCAATAAATGCCGGCCTTGCCAGCGACGCCCACATCTCAGAAATTAATTTTTTATTAAACTCCAACACGTCAGAAATTGTGTAGCCCCACCTCCTGCCCAGCTCTAAGTCTTGCTCATTGATCAGTCCATCCTTGCTGACCTCCACACGACCCCTGTCTTCTGATGCATTGAATCCAAATTCCTAGTCCGGGTCACAAATCAGGGAAGTTTATATAGGGGACCGGAAACGGGGGACGGCCGGGATGTGGGGGGGGGGGGGGGACGGGGTAACTGGGAAGGGGCAGGACGGCCGGGAAGGGGTCGGGAAGTGAGTGGGACAATCTGATCGGGAGGGTGGGTGATGGGATTGGGAGGTAATGGTAGCCAGGAGAGTGGAGAGTGGGGGAGGGGAAGCTGCAGTGGTGCTCTGGAGGGGACCGATGACCATCAGCAGCCCGCGATCTTTGAACGTGGGGTTATGTTGAGCCCTCCTGCTCCTCCTGGATCCACATTCAGGTAAGTATATTTTAAAATCTTACCTTGTTGGTGGCTGCCTAACAAGCGGTCCCTTTAAGGACCTGTTTCTTCGTCAGTGCAGCTGCCTGGGGGAAACCAATCTTGCAGAGGGGGCTTCAGACACGCCTCAGGTCCATTATTTACAGGCAGAAGGACTAACACAGGCTCCAGGCATGGGCACCGCACGCCAATTCTTTGGCCTTTACCAATATGGTGGATGGCTCATAATTAGCAGGCAGTTCCTGCCCGCCATATTGGAGGCCTGGGAGGTCATTTAGTGCCTGGAAAATAGACGGTACTCAGCCGAGCCACTAGGCCAACATCCCGAAGAGCCATTCTGCTCAGATACTTGTGGTCAGCCTAATCCTCCTTGACTGAACGGCACAGGACAGTCATATCACTAAACCGGGCAGGAAAGTCATGGGGACGATCCCTGGCCACTGCTGTACAGGCCATCAGATGCCTGTCAGAGCTCTGACTATTGTCCTCTCTCTGTTCTGCACAGGAGGGTGGCAGCAAACAGGCCAGAATTGTCATCTGATTACTGACAGAGCCAGACTATTGTTAAACTGTTTGATTCATAGAATCATAAAAATCATAGAAGTTTAAAACAACAACTTATATTTATATAGCGCCTTTAATGTCATAAAATGTCCCAAGGTGCTTCACAGGAGTGTTATTAATTAAAAAAACAACATTTGACACCGAACCATGTAAGGAGATGTTAGGACAGAGGACCTTAAACTTGGTCAAAGAGGCAGGTTTTAAGGAACGTCTTTAATGATGAAAGAGAGGTAGAGAGGTGGAGGGAGTTCCAGAGCTTAGGGCCCAGGCAGCTGAAGGCACGGCCACCAATGGTGGAGCGATTATAATCAGGGATGCTCAAGAGGCCAGAATTGGAGGAACGTAGAGATCTCGGGGGGTTGTGGGGCTGGAGGAGATTACAGAGATAGGGAGGGGTGAGGGCCATGGAGGGCTTTGAAAACAAGGATGAGAATTTTAAAATTGAGCACTTGCTTAACTGGGGGCCAATGTAAGATCAGCGAGCACAGGGGTGATGGGTGAGCGGGACTGGGTGTGAGTTAGGACACGGGTGGCAGAGTTTTGCATGGCCTCCAGTTTATGGAGAGTAGAATGTGGGAGGCCGGCCAGGAGTGCGTTGGAATAGTGAAGTCTAGAGGTAACAAAGGCATGGATGAGAGTTCCAGCAGCGGATATGTTGAGGTAAGGGCGGAGGCGGGCGATGTTACGAAGGTGGAAATGGGCGGTCTTAGTTATAGAATGGATAAGGTTGGAAGCTCAATAACGACACGGAAGGAGGCCATTCGGCCCATCATATCCATGCCGGCCGACAAAGAGCTACCCAGCCTAATCCCACTTTCCAGCTCTGGGTCCGTAGCCCTGTAGGTTACGACACTTCAGGCGCACATCCAAGTACTTTTTAAATGTGGTGAGGGTTTCTGCCTCTACCACCCCTTCAGGCCGTGAGTTCCAGACCCCCACCACCCTCTGGGTGAAAAATATTCTCCTCAAATCCCCTCTAAACCTCCCCCCAATTACTTTAAATCTCTGCCGCCAGATTATTGACCTCTTTGCTAAGGCAAATAGTTCCTTCCTGTCCACTCCATCTAGCCCCCTCATAATTTTATACTTAAAATTTACATTATTATATCTTGTAAAGTACATTGGATGGCTTAATTTAGTGTCAGAGATAAATTAAGTTACCACGTGTTACCTGTAACGTATGCCCCTGTGAGGATGCTCACAGGTTTGTGGAGCTGTTGCATTGTGAGTGGCTTAGCCAGTCACGTGATGTTCACAAGACTCAATAAAACCCCAGCCAGTTGGGTTCGGGGGATCCACGATGAGGCAGAGGTTGTGAGCCTGGTGGATGAACTGGTAATGTGTCGTGTGATTGTTAAACCTTTTGCTAATACACCAACTAGTTCTTAATAGCAATGTGTTGCTATGGATTCTTAAGCAAAGGACCCATGAAGCAAATACATTGCACTATCAAAGTGGAAAGTAACAGTTAGACGATATCTGCAATTAATGTGTAGTTATTGTCCGAGCTGCAGGAAGAATGTTTGTTGCCTGTGTCAGTCAGTGGGAGGTAAGCTGTCTAGACATGGAGGCTTCCTTTCTGACATTTACATCATGGAACTTGTGCACTCCACAGGGAGAAAGAAGTTCCCAACTCTGCCGATTGTTAAATTAGTGTGGGAGGTCCATCGGGTTTAGGAAGCTATGCACATCCTCAGCTGACACAAAGCATTCTGACTCACACAACTCTCTGAAGAACACGTTCCGGGATTATCTGTTCATTTGGCTGCTTCTCATCCCAGTGGTCGGATCGTTAGTCTTGACCTCAATCTCCCATCCACAGTGACTGAACAATCTTACTGCTTTGTCAGCTTCTTTGTCATTTGCCAATGAGCTCAACTCCTTTCCCAGAAGTGATTTTATTTCCAGTCAATGTTGGAAACAGAGCAACATTGGAAATGGAGGAATTAGCGTACCATCCCGTGTCTTGCAGTTTTACGTGGAATGTCCTCTAACTGTCTCATCTCTTCCATCATTCCTTAGCTCTTCCCGCCTCTGTCACTGTCCCTGTTTCTGGAGTAACCCTTTCACCTCCGAGTCAGACTTGAGAACAGAGGGCGTGAAGTTCATCATCGCCCTGGTTTGGGAGCGGTAACAGTCGGGAGGCGCGAGACTTGGCTCCAGGCACTGAAGTCCCGTCCCTCTCAAAAAATTCGGGTTATCGTCCCCGGGAGGAAGAGGAGCGCTAAATCAAGCGCCGGTGGCCTTCCTGGTGCGTTAACAGGGCGGATGTTTCAGCACCGCTGCTCACTGGGCCTGTGTAGCGCTGCCGTGTCCGAGGGGCTGTCCGGGAGCACTAAGCGGAGGCACAAATGCATTGTATTTCTAACCCATAATCCAGGCTGACACTCCAGTGCAGTGCTGAGGGAGTGCTGCACAGTCGGAGGTGCCGTCTGTCGGATGAGACGTTAAACCCGAGGCCCTCTCAAGTGATCACGTGGTAATCCTTCTGAAGAAGAGGTGGGTGGGGAAAGAAAATCAGGGGAGGAACACAGGGCATTCCGTGAAAAATGAAAGCTTCTTTTAACACGTGTGTGACTTTTAAGAGGATAATACTGGGGAAAACACTGTAAACTTCAACCTGCCTTCCATCAATTTCAAACAAATTTAGGTTTTCTGAGATACAGAAAATAAGCAATAGAATGTCTGTTAATATGAATAATAAAACAGTTCAATACAGAATTACTTTAAATCTATGCCCCCAAGAAGTCAATAACCAGGGGGCATAGATTGAAAGTAATTGAGGGAAGGTTTAGAGGGGAGATAAGGAGAACTTTTTTCACCCAGAGGGTGGTGGGGGTCTGGAACTCACGGCCTGAAAGGGTGGTAGAGGCAGAAACCCTCACCACATTTAAAAAGTACTTGGATGTGCACCTGAAGTGCCGTAACCTACAGGGCTACGGACCCAGAGCTGGGAGGTGGGATTCGGCTGGGTAGCTCTTGGTCGGCCGGCGCGGACACAATGGGCCGAATGGCCTCCTTCTGTGCCATAAACTTCAGGGCGCTGAGCACCTCAAGTCTCATCGCCGAGAAAATGCAGAAACCAAGCACGAGCAGCGGAAGGAGCGTGCGGCAAACCAGTCCCACCCTCCCCTTCCCTCAACGACTATCTGTCCCACCTGTGACAGGGACTGTGGTTCTCGTATTGGATGTTCAGCCACCTAAGGACTCATTTTAAGAGTGGAAGCAAGTCTTCCTCGATTCCAAGGGACTGCCTATGATGATGATGATGAAACCTTTATGATTCTATGATACTAATTGCTGTGTAATAATTGCATGAAAATGGGCAGTCCCAGTTGTAAACTTCAGTTACAGCTGATTGGAAGATAAATAGAAATATTTGGATTTCATGGGAACAGATTGTCACTTCCCAGTTGGCAAATGTAAGGTGGGCTGCAGAGACATTGGGCTGGAAATTCGCTGTGATACCGCCCCCCTGGCGAGGGTGGGAACAGGGGCGCTAAAGGGTTTGCAGCCGTGAGCGTTGACATTTGCGCTGCCCGGCAAATTCAGTGTGGCAGTACCGGCGAGGCTGAGGAGTATCGCCCGGGAGCACCGCGCCGGTGTGCAACGCCCCCGGTATCGACACGGCGGCAACATTTGGTTTGTGCGGCACCCGTAGCGCCCCCTAGTGACCCCGCCAGAGAAAGCCGGCGTGCGGAGCTGTCCCGGGGCGCTACGGGAAGGAACGACTGCGCGAGGAACGTGTGAGTGATATTTCGCAATTTAACTTTATTTGGGGTGCGTAATGTATCGGGAATGTTTTTTGTGTTTTTTGTTCCGATTCTGTTCTTTGCGGGTCGGCCTCTCTCAGGGCGCTCCGAGGCCGGCTCTTTAGCGCGGGATATTCAGTTGCTCACCCGGCCTAGCGCCCTGAGAAAGGTGAGGAATGCCTCCCCTAGCGCTCCGTCCCCTCTGTCACGGCACAAACACTGAATTTTTTGGCTGCCGACGCAAACCATTTCCCAGCACTCAATTTACCGCCCACCTGACATTAGTGTCTTAAAAACCCTCCAACCGAATTGCCAGCCCCATGATTCCTCATTTGAACACAAGGTACAGCTTGATATCCGTCCAGAGCTTCTGCCTGTACCTTCCGCCTGAAGTTCAAATAATAACAGAAGCCTTTGCATTCCTCCTGTGATGTGGAAGACAGATGACTTGCTGGCATAATTTGAGTATCGTTGCCTTTACCCGTGAACTCGATTGCCCATCGTTGATTGGTTCGGCAGGCCTGCAGGAAGAGGCACACACAACACACACAGCACGAGCAGCAATCTGATCTCGCATTCTCAAAGGAAATGGGCCGGGACGCAAATATGCAGCTGGATGTGCGAAGAGGGGAGGAGTTGCTCTAAGGTCTGAGCATCATCTGATTTCTTGTAAGTAAGAGAATGTCTGACTCTGCCTGCTGATATAACACCGTGATTAGTGCCAGCCGTGGCTCAGTGGGCAGCACTCTCTCTTGCCTCTGAGTCAGAAGGTTGCGGGTTCAAGTCCCACTCCAGAGACTTCAGCACAAAAATCTAGGCTGACACTCCCAGTGCAGTACTGAGAGAGCGCTGCACTGTCGGAGGTGCCGTATTTTGGATGAGATGTTAAACCGAGGCCCCGTCTGCGCTCTCAGGTGGACGTAAAAGATCCCATGGCACTATTTCGAAGAGGAGCTGGGGAGTTATTAGAAGCAGAAATAGGCCACACGGCTCCACCATTCAATAACTCCACTTTCCCGCCCGATCCCTCAATTCCCCAAGACTTCAAAAATCTATCGATCTCAGCCTTGAATATACTCAACGACTGAGCATCCACAGCCCTCTGGGGCAGAGAATTCCAAAGAGTCACCACCCTCTGAGTGAAGAAATTCCTCCTCATCTCAGTCCTAAATGGCCGACCCCTTATCCTGAGACTGTGACCCCTGGTTCTAGACTCCCCAGCCCGGGGGAAACATCCTCCCTGCATCTACCCTGTCAATCCCCCTCAGAATCTTCTATCTTTCAATGAGATCACCTCTCATTCTTCTAAACTACAGCGAGTATCGGCCCATTCTACACAATCTCTCCTCATAAGACAGCCCTCTCATCCCAGGAATCAATCCAATGAACCTCCATTGTACCACCTCCAAGGCAAGTATATCCTTCCTTAGATAAGGAGACAAAACTGTGCGCAGTACTCCAGGTGTGGCCTCACCAAAGCCCTGCACAACTGTAGCATGACTTCCTTACTCTTATACTCCAACCCCCTTCTTTCTACTGCATCCAACACTTGAATGTCTCTTATTTCTTGGTGACCAGAACTGGACCCAGTGGTCAAGGTGCGGTCTGAGCAGAGCGCTGTACAGTTTGACTGTGACTTTCCCTGACCTACGTTCGGTTGTTTTAGCCATGCTGTTCATCGTTCCCTTGGCTCTGTCGATTGTCGCTCTGCATTAGTTGGACACGTTGTGCTCTGAGTGATCTCAGACACCGAGGTCGGAATGTTTACATTTGGACCTGCCGAGTGCGGGGGTTGGGAGTGGGGTGGGGGTGGGGGGTGGGGAGGGGGGCGCAGCAGAGCACGGGAAACCAGGAAGTGCCTGTGACATCATGGGCAGGTTTCCCACCCGGAGTTCAGCCTGAAAATAAGCCGACGGAAACCACACTTGCATCGACATCGTTCATCTCATGCACCAAAACCAGAACATCCCAAGGCATTTTACATTTCGCACAGCTTCGAAATTAAACCATAAAACAAAATGTCCATTGCATAAATTATAGATAAAGCAGAGAGAAGGGAATGATTCAAGGATGTAATCCAATCTTAGGATCTGAGGATCTGAGGTTGGGCGGGGAATGCTGGAGGAGGCTGCGACCACAGGTTGGGGCGAGCCGCAAACCCGGGGAGGGGTGCGAACCCGGGGGAGACAGGGATTATAAGGGGATGGGGGGGGGGGCTGGGGCTGAGGGTGGGGGAGCGTGGGAGGCCGGGGTGGGGGGGTAGGGAAACACCTGCTCCTCACAGCCCGCAAGCATTGCTCCCCAAGGCTGTCCTGATCTCGCTGCCGCTGCCTAACGTTATGTAGAGTGGCCTCAGGCTGTTCCTTTAACGATGGCCGGTTACCAGCAAATACCAACTTGCACGGGGGGAATAAGGCCTGTTTCCCGCCCCAACCAAAATGGCAGCCCAACAGGAACAGGGCAGTAAGCGCTGCACAGTGATGTGAATCACGCCAACTTCTTGGTCAAGCCCTGTTCCCGGCTAGCGGAGGGGGTTAAAATCAACCCTAATGTGTGGGTTATGGTTAGACTCTGACCCCAACCTAACCCTAACCCCAACTCCAACCCTAACCCTAACCCTAACCCCAACCTAACGCTGACCCTGACCCCAACCCTAACCCCAACCCTACCCCCAACCCCAACCCCAATCCCAACCCCAACCCCAAACCCAACCCAACCCTAACCCAACCCTAACTCCAACCCCAACCCCAATCCCAACCCTAACCCTAACCCCAACCCCAACCCCAACCCCAACCCCAACCCCAATCCCAAACCCAATCCCAATCCCAACCCCAACCCCAACCCCAATCCCAACCCCAACCCTAACCCTAAACCTAACCCTAACCCCAACCCTAAACCCAACCCCAACCCCAACCTCAACCCCAACCCCAACCCTAACCCCAACCACAACCCTAACGCTAACCCCAACCCTAACCCCAACCCCAACCCCAACCTCAACCCCAACCCCAACCCTAACCCCAACCCCAACCCTAACCCTAACCCTAACCCTAACGCTAACCCCAACCCGAATCCTAACGCTAACCCCAACCCTAATCCTAACTCTACCCCCAACCCTAACCCTAATGTGTGGATATTGGGTGTGAACCAGTTGTGATTCCCCCCAAGGCCAAATAATTTTCCATGGCAAATCACTGTCTAGAATCAGACATGAAGAATGCCTACTCAGTTGAGAGCTAGTGGTGCTGATGGAAGGATATCACGGCAAGAATTGCCATCTCGGGAAAGATGGAGAGCAAATTGGATTGTAAAAAAAATATATTGCAATGCTAACTCAAAGCACATCTGCCACTTCCTTCCCTCACATAGCTTCGAAATTAAACTATAAAACAAAATGTCTGTTGTATATAAGTACAGATAAAGCAGAGCGAGGGGAATAATTCAAGGATGTAATTCAATCTCAGGGTTCTGATGACTTTGAGAATCACTTGAACCTCTCTCCTAGTTTATGACGTCACTGAACCAGCTCGATTAGATTGGAGCTGTGCTGACCCTGTGCTGCCCGTTAATCTGCAGGTTCTTCACTTTACCTCCTGCAACACCGGGGATATGTTTCCCGATATTTGTTGAATTTACCTCCGTCATGATGCTCTGTGATCAATTCAATTGAATTTCTCTGCATAATGCACTCATTTAATTTCAAAGATCAGGGTTTACCCTGGGAGGTCTTTTCAAGCCAGGGTTGTAAAATTTTATCCTACTCAAAATCGGCAATATTGATTTCACATCAGTTCATTTTTGATTGATCGCTGCAGCGCTGTAATCTTACTAATGGGATTACTCGAGCTCTGGCAAAACTGCAGCCAGAAATTAATTATATATTTATATCAGGCAGCAGAACAAGTTGTGATTTATTTTCCTGATTTATTTTTGTGGAAAAGATAAACGTAAACCTTGGCATGGAGCGCACTGAGGAACAGGATCGGAAAACAATTCTGAAAATATTTCTTCAAAGAAAGAAAGACTTGCATTTCTATAGCGCCTTTCACGACCGCCGGACGTCTCAAAGCGCTTTACAGCCAATGAAGTACTTTTGGAGTGTGGTCACTGTTGTAATGTGGGGAATGCATAGATAACGAAGATAACATTCTGGACATTTCTAATAATTCAACAATATACTTGGAAAGATGTCTTTTTTTGGCATCTGCAAACACGTGTTAATGTAACTCATGTCCAAACCTATCACTGTGTCTTGTGCTGTTGTGTGCTTAACGTTAACAGGAAAAAATAATGTAACATCCTTCTGGCTTTCGTCCTGAGACAAAAAAATAAGGCTTACAACATATATTTTTTTTACAAAGAGATTAACTCTGGGCGGACTGCCCGCTCAGGCCTGGGTTAAAATTACAGTCGGGTCTCAATGATATCATCGGGCCGCACTGTGCCCGTGTAAAGAAGGACCCTGTTGGCTCCGGGCGTCTGTCCTTGCTGCCCGCTCAGGGGAGCGGGTTAAAATCGCAGATGTTGCGATCGTGGCGGCTTTCGGACAGGTAAGAGCCCGGGGCGATTTTAACCGCCCGCCCGCCAGGTTTCTGCTTAGCGCGTCGGGTTATAATCGCCCCCTGGATACAAAATGTCGATCGAGATTAATATGGCTATTGATATCTTTTATATCTGTCACTTTCCATTTACACTCTGGACATTTTAAATGAATCAAAAATTGACCATGCAATGCTACAATGATGTCTGGACGAACATGAAATAGATGAACGCTGTCACTCGGTATCAGTGAATCGCTGTTGCCCATGTTCTCTCCACAGCATTTATTTCACGACAATGACGTCACTGCTGCCTGAAAACTGCCTCATTAATGACCTCCCAATAAAATACCAACTGTGCAAATGACAATTACCCGAGAGAAGCCAAATTGAAACCTTAGTATGGATTTAAGTTTGTAAAACGACCTGTGCAGAGTAATCGTGTTTTATTAATAGCATAATAAATCAATCAGTAAAATAAAAAGAAAGGGAAGCTGCAAATGTTGGAATGGTGAAATAAAAACTGAAATTTCTCCTCATCCAGTCCCGCTCACCCATCACCCCCTGTGCTCACTGCCCCGTGTCCTAACTTGCACCGAGTCCCACTCACCCATCACCTCCTGTGCTCACTGCCCCGTGTCCTAACTCGCACCAAGTCCCACTCACCCATCACCTCCTGTGCTCACTGCCCCGTGTCCTAACTCACACCGAGTCCCACTCACCCATCACCCCTTGTGCTCACTGCCCCGTGTCCTAACTCGCACTGAGTCCCGTTCACTCATCACCCCCTGTGCTCACTGCCCGTGTCCTAACTTGCACCCAGTCCCGCTCACCCATCACCCCCTGTGCTCACTGCCCGTGTCCTAACTTGCACCCAGTCCCGCTCACCCAACACCCCTGTGCTCGCTGACCTATATTGGCTCCCGGTTAAGCATCGCCTCGATTTCAAAACAGTCATCCTTGTTTTCAAATCCCTCCATGGCACTCACCCCTCCCACTCTCTATAATCTCCTCCAGCCCAACAAACCCCCCGAGATGTCTGCGCTCCTCTAATCCTGCCCTCTTGAGCATCCCTGATTATAATCGGCCAACCATCGGTGGCCGTGCCTTCAGCTGCCTGGGCCCCAAGCTCTGGAACTTCCTCCCTAAACCTTTCCGCCTCTACCTCTCTTTCATCCTTTAAGACGCTCCTTAAAACCTCCCTCTTTGACTAAACTTTTGGTCACCTGCCCTAATATCTCCTTATGTGGCTCGCTGTCACAGTTGTTTTATAACGCTCTTGTGAAGGCATTGATGAAGGTTTCAACAGCGGATGAGCTGAGGCAAGGGTGGTGACGGGCGATGTTACGAAGGTGGAAATAGGCGGCCTTAGTTATGCTGCAGATATGTGGTCGACAACTAATTTCAGGGTCAAATGTGACACCAAGGTTGCGAACAGTCTGGCCCAGAAACAGGCCATTGGGCCCAACCAGTCCATGCCGGCGTTTATGCCCCACTCGACCTCCTCCCGTCTTTCCTCATCTAAATCTATCAGCATAACCCTCTATTCCCTTCTCCCCCATTGGCTTGTCCAGCCTCCCCTTAAATACATCGATACTATTCGCCTCAACCCCTCCCTGTGGCAGCGAGTTCCACATTCTCACCACTCTCTGGGTAAAGAAGTTTCTCCTGAATTCCCCATTGGATTTCTCGGTGACGATCTTATATTGATGGCCTCTAGTTATACTCTTCCCCACAAGTGGAAACACTCTCTCTGTATCCACTCTATCAAAACCTTTCATCATTTTAAAGACCTTTATTAGGTCACCCCTCAGCCTTCTTTATTGAAGAGAGAAACGACCCAGCTTGCTGCAAAGATGAACCAACCTTTGAGAATACACCTCCTGCTATTTGAATGTAGCCTTCCCTCATGTTTATTCAATTATTGAAATCTTCTTCAGAATTTAAATGGCCCTGCTCTGTTTTCCCACAATGCTCAGCCTCACTAAAGCCGCCATCATGACAAACAATTATTTTCGAATAAATCTAATGTGCTCATTAATCACCATGTTTCAGTCACATGTGAGTAAACTGATGTGCATTTCAAGTCAGCATATCATTATGTAAACCGTTGTTGCCCACAAATATTTGCGATCTTCAGAAAACTGAGATAATTATCAGAACTTTTACACAACTTAAAAATTCATGGTTAGCTTGTTTGGCTTATTCCATGCCCCCGGAATCCACAAAATTAGAAGTCAGTGGTTATTTTTATTGTGTTCCTAACACAGGTGAGACTGCACACAGGGAGGTTAAAGTAACAGTGACCTCAGTCTTTATTAAGACACTCCAGAGTGAGGAACAGGCCTTAGGGGCCGGCTTATATACAGTGCTCCCAAGGGATTCTGGGATCCCTTGGGACTTCAGGGGATGCGCTCCCTGGTGGCGGAACATGGGAGTGCATGCTTTACAGATACACAACATCACTCCCCCCACAAAGTCAAAGTGAAAACTATTTACAAGGTGAGTCGGTCGGGAGCCTTTCTTTCCCTGGTGGACCGCCTCGGTACAAATGTCTGTTCTGGTGTGTTGGCTGTGCCCTCACTGGGCTGGCGTGTTGTTGGCCCTGAGGGCTGCTGGGCGAGCCTGGCCTTACTGGGCTGTTGGGCGTGATGGGTTCGATTTCCTGGTCCAGGGTGGTGTCGTTGATCCTTTGGGTGTGTGTTGTGGACTCGAAAGGTGGTGTCTGCTGTGGGTTGTTCAGGGCAGTCTGTGAACCGCAGCCTCGTTTGGTCCAGGTGCTTTCTGCAAATTTGTCCATTGTCTAGTTTGACTACAAACACCCTACTCCCTTCTTTAGCTATCACCGTGCCCGTGATCCACTTGGGACCATGTCCATAGTTTAGCACATACACAGGGTCATTCAAATCAATTTCCTGTGACACAGTGGCGCGACCATCATTTACATTTTGTTGTTGCCGCCTGCTCTCTACCTGATCATGCGGGTTGGAGTGAACCAGTGAGAGTCTGGTTTTAAGTGTCCTTTTCATGGGTAACTCAGCCAGGGGCATCCCTGTGAGCGAGTGGGGTCTCGTGCGGTAGCTGAGCAGTACTCGGGACAGGCGGGTTTGGAGTGAGCCTTCTGTGACTCGTTTAAGGCTCTGTTTGATGGTTTGCACTGCTCGCTCTGCCTGCCCATTGGAGGCTGGTTTAAACGGGGCCGAGGTGACATGTTTGATCCCATTGCGGGTCATGAATTCTTTAAATTCGGCACTGGTGAAACATGGCCCGTTGTCACTGACCAGTATGTCAGGCAGGCCGTGGGTGGCAAACATGGCCCTCAGGCTTTCAATGGTGGCGGTGGCGGTGCTTCCCGACATTATTTCACATTCAATCCATTTTGAAAAAGCATCCACCACCACCAGGAACATTTTACCGAGAAACGGGCCCGCATAGTCGACATGAACCCTTGAACATGGTCTGGAGGGCCAGGACCACAAACTTAGTGGTGCCTCTCTGGGCGTGTTGCTCAACTGAGCACACACGCTGCATTGCCGTACACAGGACTCTAAGTCAGAGTCGATACCGGGCCACCACATGTGGGATATGGCTATCGCTTTCATCATTACTATACCCGGGTGTGTGCTGTGGAGATCCGAGATGAACATCTCCCTGCCCTTTTTGGGTAGCACTACGCGGTTACCCAACAACAGGCAGTCTGCCTGAATGGACAGCTCGTCCTTTCACCGCTGGAACGGCTTGATTAGCTCTTGCATTTCAATGGGGATGCTGGCCCAGCTCCCATGCAGTACACAGTTTTTTACTAGGGACAGCAGAGGATCTTGGCTGGTCCAAGTCCTAATCTGGCGGGCCGTGACAGGTGATTTATCATTTTCAAACGCTTCCATGACCATCAACAAGTCTGCGGGCTGCGCCACCATCAACAAGCTTGCAGGCTGCGCCATTTCCACCCCCGTGATGGGCAATGGTAGCCGACTGGGAGCATCCGCACAGTTCTCGGTGCCTGGCCTGTGGCGGATGGTATAGTTATACGCTGATAGCGCGAGTGCCCACCTTTGTATGCGGGCTGAGGCATTAGTATTTATCTCCTTGTTTTCAACGAACAGGGATATGAGGGGCTTGTGATCGGTTTCCAGCTCAAATTTGAGGCCAAACAGGTACTGATGCATTTTCTTTACCCCGAACACACACGCTAATGCCTCTTTCTCAATCATGCTGTCGGCCCTCTCGGCCTTAGACAAGCTCCTGGAACCATAGGCGACAGGTTGCAACTTCCCCGCAACGTTAGCTTGTTGTAATACACACCCGACTCCGTACGACGACGCGTCACATGCTAGCACAAGTCTTTTACACGGGTTATACAATACAAGCAGCTTGTTGGAGCATAAAATGTTTCTGGCTTTCTCAAAAGTAATTACTTGGTTTTTTCCCCATACCCAGTTCTCACCTTTATGCAATAACACGTGTAGGGGCTCTAAGAGGGTGCTTAACCCCGGTAGGAAGTTACCGAAATAGTTGAGGAGTCCCAGGAACGACCGCAGCTCCGTGACGTTCTGTGGCCTGGGCGCGTTCCTGATAGCCTCTGTCTTGGCGTCTGTGGGCCGAATGCCGTCCGCCACGATCTTTCTCCCCAAAAACTCCACTTCTGTTGCCATGAAGACACATTTCGACCTCTTCAGTCACTGGAGGACCTCCTCCAGGTTCTGTAGGTGCTCGACGGTGTCCCGACCCGTGACCACTATGCCGTCCTGAAAAACCACCATGCGTGGTACCGACTTGAGTAGGCTCTCCATGTTTATCTGGAAGATCGCTACAGCCAACCGAATTCCAAATGGGCATCTGTTGTAGATGAACAGTCCCTTCTGCGTGTTGATGCAGGTGAGGCCCTTTGAAGACTCCTCCAGCTCCTGCGTCATGTAGGCCGAAGTCAGGTCGAGCTTGGTGAACGTCTTGCCTCCTGCCAGCGTCGCAAATAGGTCGTCTGCTTTTGGTAGCTGGTATTGGTCCTGTAGCGAGAAACGATTAATAGTTACTTTATAATTGCCGCAAATCCTGACCGTGCCATCACTTTTGAGTACTGGAACAATCAGGCTGGCCCACTCGCTGAATTCCACTGGGGAGATGATGCCCTCGCATTGCAGCTTGTCCAGCTCGATTTCCACTCTCTCCCTCATCATGTGAGGTACCGCTCGCGCCTTGTGGTGAATGGGTCATGCCTCTGGGACCAAGTGGATCCGTACCTATGCCCGGAAAAGTTTCCAATGCCTGGCTCAAAAAGGGAAGGTAATTTGTTCAGAACCTGGGTACATGAGGTCTCATCGACATGTGATAGTGCTCGGATGTCATCCTAGTTCCAGCGGATTTTGCCCAGCCAGCTCCTTCCAAGCAGTGTGGGGCCATCGCCCGGGACAATCCAGAGTGGCAGTTCGTGCACCGTGCCCTCGTAGGTGACCTTGACCATGGCGCTGCCCAGGACAGTGATAAGCTCTTTGGTGTACGTTCTCAGTTTCGTGTGGATGGGGCTCAGGGCTGGTCTGAGTGCCTTGTTGCACCACAGTCTCTCAAACATCTTTTTACTCATGTTCTTATTATGTTCTCATGATGGATTGGCTAGCGCCAGTGTCCAGTTCTATGGCTATGGGTAAGCCATTCAATTTTACATTTAACATTATAGGTGGACATTTCGTCGAAAATGTGTGCACCCCATGTACTTCAGCATCTGCCTCCTCTCTCTGAGGCTCGAAATTGCTTTGATCTACCATGGACCGATCTTCTTCTGCCACGTGGTGGTTAACAGGATTTGCAGCTTGCAGCTCGTCTGCAAGCTCGTTGGAGGTGCCCCATTGTTCCACAGCTCTTGCAAACATACCCTTTGAAGCGGCATGAATAGGCTGAATAGAAGCCTCCACAACGCCAACTAGGTGTGAATTGCCTTGCATTCATTCTTTGCTGGGGACTCTCAGTCATCTGGGTTACCTGAGGCCTGCTGGCAGTTGCAGACTCGTGGGTTCTGCCCTGTACATTTCTGCTCGCAAACACAGTTCCAGTTCATTTATGAACATTGCTAGCACTTGTGTGCTGAGAGATTTGTTTGGTGTTATCACTGGTGGACATAAACGCCTGTGCTATCGCAATGGCCTTACTGAGGGTTGGTGTCTCGACAGTCAAAAGTTTTTGTAGGATGGTCTCGTGGCCAATGCCCAGTACAAAAACGTCTCTGAGCATTTGCTCCAGGTAGTCATCAAACTCACATTGTCCTGCAAGTCGCCTTAGCTCGGCGACGTAGCTCGCCACTTCCTGACCTTCAGATCACTGGCACGTGTAGAACCGATACCTCGCCATCAGCACGCTCTCCCTCAGGTTAAGATGCTCCCGAACCAGTGTACACAGCTCCTCATACGGCTTATCTGTGGGTTTCACCGGAGCCAGAAGATTCTTCATGAGGCTGTAGGTCGGTGCCCCGCAGACTGTGAGGAGGACCGCTCTCCTTTTTGCAGCGCTTCCTTCTCCGTCCAGCTCATTGGCTACAAAGTACTGGTCTAGCCGTTTGACATAGGCTTCCCAGTCCTCACCCTCCGAGAACTTCTCCAGGATGCCCACAGTTTGCTGCATCTTTGCGTTGGATTCGTATACTTGTCGCCAGTTATTGTGTTCCTAACACAGATGAGGCTGCACACAGAGAGGTTAAAGTAACAGTGACCTCAGTCTTTATTAAGACACTCCAGAGTGAGTAACAGGCCTTAGGGGCCAGCTTATATACAGTGCTCCCAAGGGATGTTGGGATCCCTTGGGACTTCAGGGGATGCGCTCCCTGGTGGCGGAACATGGGAGTGCATGCTTTACAGACACACAACAATTTTATTGCTAAATTATTAGTCATTTACGACGGAGCGACATAACGTGGCCTGAACTCACAAAGCACGCACAGAGGCGGAACCGACACAAAACCCGAAACTCGAAAAGAGACGCTGCAGCTTAAAGTAATTGTAAAGTTCATTGAAGAAACTGCGCTTGCATTCACTTAAACCTTCCCGCGGCTGGGGTTGGTGAATGGGCTGTTACTTCAGCCCTTCGATCGGCTCAGAGAGTCTCATTCACCCTGACACTCGCTGCACCATAAGCTAATTAGAAAACCAGAAAAGAAAGACTTGCACTTATATAGCGCCTTTCATGACCACTGGACATCTCAAAGCGCTTTACAGCCAATGAAGTACTTTTGGAGTGTAGTCACTGTTGTAATGTGGGAAACGCGGCAGCCAATTTGCGCACAGCAAGCTCCCACAAACAGCAATGTGATAATGACCAAATAATCTGCTTTAGTGATGTTGATTGAGGGATAAATATTGGCCCCAGGACACCGGGGAGAACTCCCCTGCTCTTCTTCGAAATAGTGCCGTGGGATTTTTTACATCCACCTGAGAGAGCAGACGGGGCCTCGGTTTAATGTCTCATCCGAAAACGTCACCTCCGACAGTGCGGCGCTCCCTCAGCACTGCCCCTCCGACAGTGCGGCACTCCCTCAGCACTGCCCCTCCGACAGTGCAGCACTCCCTCAGCACTGCCCCTCCGACAGTGCAGCACTCCCTCAGTACTGCCCCTCCAACAGTGCAGCACTCCCTCAGTACTGCCCCTCCGACAGTGCAGCACTCCCTCAGTACTGCCCCTCCAACAGTGCAGCACTCCCTCAGCACTGCCCCTCCAACAGTGCAGCACTCCCTCAGTACTGCCCCTCCGACAGTGCAGCACTCCCTCAGTACTGCCCCTCCAACAGTGCAGCACTCCCTCAGCACTGCCCCTCCAACAGTGCAGCACTCCCTCAGTACTGCCCCTCCGACAGTGCAGCACTCCCTCAGCACTGAACTTGGAGTGTCAGCCTAGATTTTTGTGCTCAAGTCTCTGGAGTGGGACATAAACCCACAACCTTCTGACTCAGAGACGAGGGCGATGCCCACTGAGCCACGGCTGACACTAATGATGGACCAGGCAGTCTGGTACACTTTGGCACCTGGAGGGGCAGATCTGTTATTCGGGACTGGAGTCCAAGTATCACTGGAAACCACCGCCCTTTCAGGCAGGGTGGTCCTGGCTGGGCAGCGGCAGGAAACTTGTCAGCTTGTAAACTGTGTGTGTTCAGCTGGTACCTAACACACATATGCACACTTGCGTATCCCTACACCTCGACTCTTGCAAATTTGCACATAAGTAGTCTGTGCCTACGGGGAATTACACAGAGTATACGGCACAACTACAGGCCATGTGGCCCAACCAGTCCGTGCCATCGTTTATGCTCCATGTCGGACTGCTTTCTTGTTCTCTTTCATTCTGGTGCTTTAAACGTCAGATTACACACACACTCAGATGCAGTAATGCAGGATCAGGTCTTTATTGAAACTTCATACGGATATAACGTCGAGAATCCGGAAGCCTCGGGACCGAGGCTGTTCCAGATTCTGTGTATTCCGGACTTAGGAATGTCTTTCCGATGTCCCGAGTCCGGAAACACCTGGGCCGAGGGACATAGGTAGGGGAGGGGAGGGCGGGGGGGTCGGGCGGCCGAGCGACGGCGTGAGTGGGGGTGGGGTCGGCCCGAGGCCGGGGTCCGGATTCCGGAGCAGTACGGATTCCGGAAGTCCGGATCCTCGACGCTGTATCATATTGCTGTTTGTGGGAGCTTGCTGTGCGCAAATTGGCTGCCGCGTTTCCCACGTTACAACACTGACTACACTTTTATAAAAGTACTGAATTGGCTGTAAACGCTTTGGAATGCCGGGTGATCATGAAGGCGCAATATAAATGCAAGTCTTTCTCTCTATTAACAACAACAACTTGTATTTATATAGCGCCTTTAACATAGCAAAACGTCCCAAGGTGATTCACAGGAGCCTTATCAAATAAACAATATGTCGGGATATTGAGATCAGCCCTGCTCAGATATCAAATTACTGCATCCTTGGGCCAGGGATTATTGCAGGAGAACGCTGGAACCATTCCACACATGCAAATATACATCCCGTTCTCTGAAAACAATTGGACTGCAATTTGTGGACACGATAAAATACATAGCACACTCGGTACTCAAAGTACAAAGCAGTTCGCTGAGTAAATTACGCCATAAACCACAGGGGCAAAGCTCAAGTATGAACAAGATTAGATTACAAGCTTCAAATCCTTCTGCAGTGTGTTTCATTATCCACAGCGAGTGTTTTAATCGTGTGTATTCCCATTTTCATCAGTTTTTACAGACACTTCTGTCAGTATAGCTGCCAGCTCTCAGTGCTCCCCATGATATTAGCACAACCCCCAACCCCCACACCACAATCAAAATATGATTCATCCTTTCAAGTTTCACGAAAAAAGCATCTGGGACTGGTTACTAAGAAACGTTGTGTCCAATACGTATTACAGAGAAAATTAGCAGAGATCCGCAAAACGTTTGCAGAGTTTGAGTGGTTTAAGAGTATTATCTCGATCACTCAGTGTGATAACAATCTAAAAATCACTCATTTAGAATTTATTTAATAATATATTAAGACATAACCCACAAATAACTGTCAGTATGTGGTTCAGTGGGCAGCATACATGCCTCTGAGCCAGAAGGTTCTTGGTTCAAATCCCACTCCAGAGACTTCAGTACAAAATTCTAGGCTGACACTCAAGTCCAGTGCTGAGGGAGCGCCGCACTGTCGGAGGAGCAGTACCGAGGGAGCGCTGCACTGTCGGAGGGCCAGTACGGAGGGAGCGCCGCACAGTCGGAGGGACATTACTGAGGGAGTGCTCCACTGTCGGAGGGGCAGTACTGAGGGAGTGCTGCACTGTCGGAGGGACAGTACTGAGGGAGTGCTGCACTGTCGGAGGGGCAGTACTGAGGGAGTGCTGCACTGTCGGAGCGGCAGTACTGAGGGAGTGCTGCACTGTCGGAGGGGCAGTGCTGAGGGAGCGCCGCACTGTCGGAGGAGCAGTACCGAGGGAGCGCTGCACTGTCGGAGGGCCAGTACGGAGGGAGCGCCGCACAGTCGGAGGGACATTACTGAGGGAGTGCTCCACTGTCGGAGGGGCAGTACTGAGGGAGTGCTGCACTGTCGGAGGGGCAGTACTGAGGGAGTGCTGCACTGTCGGAGCGGCAGTACTGAGGGAGTGCTGCACTGTCGGAGGGGCAGTACTGAGGGAGTGCTGCACTGTCGGAGGGGCAGTACTGAGGGAGTGCTCCACTGTCGGAGGGGCAGTACTGAGGGAGTGCTGCACTGTCGGAGGGACAGTACTGAGGGAGTGCTGCACTGTCGGAGGGGCAGTACTGAGGGAGTGCTGCACTGTCGGAGCGGCAGTACTGAGGGAGTGCTGCACTGTCGGAGGGTCAGTACTGAGGGAGTGCTGCACTGTTGGAGGGGCAGTACTGAGGGAGTGCTGCACTGTCAGAGGGACAGTAGTGAGGGAGTGCTGCACTGTTGGAGGGGCAGTACTGAGGGAGTGCTGCACTGTCGGAGGGACAGTACTGAGGGAGTGCCGCACTGTCGGAGGGGCAGTACTGAGGGAGTGCCGCACTGTCGGAGGGGCAGTACTGAGGGAGTGCCGCACTGTCGGAGGGGCAGTACTGAGGGAGCGCCGCACTGTCGGAGGTGCCGTCTTTTGGATGAGACGTTAAACCGACGGCCCATCTGCTCTCTCAGGTGGATGTAAAATATCCCATGACACTATTTTGAAGAAGAGCAGGGGAGTTATCCCCGGTGTCCTGGGGCCAATATTTATCCCTCAATCAACATCACTAAAACAGATTATCTGGTCATTATCACATTGCTGTTTGTGGGAGCTTGCTGTGTACAAATTGGCTGCCGCGTTTCCCACAATACAACAGTGACTGCACTTCAAAAGTATTTCATTGGCTGTAAAGCGCTTTGAGACGTCCGGTGGTCGTGAAAGGCGCTATATAAATGCAAGTCTTTCTTTTCTTTTTTCTTTTGAGATACAGAAAAAGTACAGAGGAGATTTACGAGAATGGTTCCAGGGATGAGGGACTTCAGTTATGCGGATAGACTGGAGAAGCTGGGGTTGTTCTCCTTGGAGCAGAGAAGGTTGAGAGGAGATTTGATCGAGGTGTTCACAATCATGAGGGGTCTGGACAGAGTAGATCGAGAGAAACTGTTCCCATTGGTGGAAGGGTCGGGAACCAGAGGACACAGATTTAAGGCGATTGGCAGAAGAACCAAAAGCGCCCTGAGAGAGGCTTCCCCGGAAAGAAAGAAATCGTCCAAAAAAGCACCCCAAAACATTCCTTGCTCACCCCACATAAACATAAATCAGCGAAAAGAGATAAAAGAAAACCAATCACACTTACAAACATTCCTTCCCTCCCCACCGTCGGGACAGCTCGAACAGGCTGCTTTCCCAGGCCGCCCCACTAGGGGGCGCTACAGGGCCAGCGCCAAACAAACATCAAAGCGCGGTCGATACCGGGGGCGTTGCACACCGGCTGGGCGCCTCCGGGCGGTATTGGTCAGCGCCCCCGGGCGGTACCCACACACTGAATGTGCCAAGCAGCACAAATGCCGGCGCTCGCGGCTCCGAATCCCTTTAGCGCCCCGTGTTACCACCCATTCCAGGGGCGCTAAGCGACTGAATCTCGAGCCCATTATCTATGATCTAATGTTGATTGTGGTCTTAAGATGTCTGCACTCCTCTAATTCTGCCCTCTCGTGCATCCCTGAGTATAATTGCTCAACCATCGGTGGCCGTGCCTTCTGTTGCCTGGGCCCCAAGCTCTGGAACTCTCTCCCTAAACCTCTCCGCCTCTCTACCTCTCTCTCCCCCTTCAAGACGCTCCTTAAAACCTCCCTCTTTGATCGAGCTCTTGGTCACCTGCCCTAATTTATTCTTAACTGGCTTGGTGTCAAATGAATTTTTTTGTCTTATAACGCTCCTGGAACATTTCACTACTTTAAAGGTGCCATACAAATACAAGTTGTTGTTAATACTGTCATTCCTTGAGTTAAAGGAGAAGACACTTGCTCCTTCAGGTCTCTTTCCCCCCCCCCAAGCCCCCAAACCGTCATCCACCACTGCAACGCAGATCCCCATATGACGTGAGATGGGGAGAAGTTGGATAATTCCAAGTAAAGTGGAGCAGCTTTAATACAGAAAGCAAGTCCATTGGCCTTACCTTCCAGTTCAACACTGCCCAGTTTACCAATAATGAATTTATAATGTGGGCCGTTTCATTTACCGCACATCATTCCAAAACTGAAAATTCATGGCACTGCAGCAACTCGCCAAGGCTTCTTCGGCAGCACCTCCCAAACCCGCGACCTCTACCACCTAGAAGGACAAGGGCAGCAGGCGCATGGGAACACCACCACCTCCACGTTCCACTGTTAATGTACGCCCCTGTGAATACGCTCACAGGTTTGTTGAGCTGTTGAGTTGTGAGTGGCTTAGCCAGTCATGTGATGTTCACAAGACTCAATAAAACCCCAGCCAGTTGGTTTCGGGGGATCCCCGATGGGGCAGGTGGTTGTGAGCCTGGTGGATGAACTGGTAATGTGTAGTGTGATTGTTAAACCTTTTGCAAATAAACCAAGTAGTTCTTAATAGCAATGTGTTGCTATGAATTCTTAAGCACAGAACCCATGAAACAAATACATGACACCCTCCAAGTCACACACCATCCTGACTGGGAAATATATCGGCCGTTCCTTCATCGTCGCTGGGTCAAAATCCTGGAACTCCCTCCCTAACAGCACTGTGGGAGCACCTTCACCACATGGTTCAAGAAGGCGGCTCACCACCACCTTCTCAAGGGGCAATTAGGGATGGGCAATAAATGCCGGCCTTACCAGCGACGCCCACATCCCTTGAAGGAATTTTTTTAAATGAACATACTTGTCTATTTATGAACCCATTGCTTTTGACTGAGGATAATTATAAAACAGGTAAATAAATTTGAAACTCTTGATTGGAGAGGCAATAAAAGTGTTGTATGTTTCCCAATCGAATACCTGGGCTGGGTGGTGCAGTGGGTCAGTCAATGGCCTTTCATCTCTGGTGGGATACTAACTGTAGGTGCCCCATGTGAAATACATCTCCGAAGCCTCAACACGGGTCTTTCTGGGCATTGCCCCATAGCAAAACAATTACCCTTAATCTGGCACTGATTAATGAGCAACGATCTCACCCAGGCAGCCCAAGGGATAGCTGGTGTGGGATATGGTGAGAATCCTTCTGAGACTGGGCCTCGGCACTCGGGGCTAGAATAGAGGGAGTGTTACTCTGCATCTAACTATGCTTTTCCTGACGAGGGAACGGCTTGTTGACACCGGTGGAGGGGGGGGGAAGGGGGTTCATTTTCACTTTAGGCGTGGACAGAAAACCCAGCTCGGCCCCTCGTTATACACCCCACCCAATTCTGCAATGGAGAGCTTCAGTGGGTGGCCAATCCACAACAGAGGATTTCCTTCCAGCGCTGAGTGTGAGAATGAAGCCTTGCGTGTTTTAAATGGGAACGTGTTTCACTTCCCAGCGGAAACAAAGTAATTTTTGCCTTTAATTACACGGGATATACAACACAGAAACAGGCCATTGGGCCCAACCAGTCCATGCCGGCGTTTATGCTCCACTCGAGCCTCCTCCCGTCTTTCCCCATCTAAATCTATCAGCATAACCCTCTATTCCCTTCTCCCCCATTGGCTTGTCCAGCCTCCCCTTAAATATATCGATACTATTCGCCTCAACCCCTCCCTGTGGCAGCGAGTTCCACATTCTCACCACTCTCTGGGTAAAGAGGTTTCTCCTGAGTTCCCCATTGGATTTCTGGGTGACGATCTTATATTGATGGCGTCTAGTTATACTCTTCCCCACAAGTGGTAACACTCCCTCTGTATCCACTCTACCAAAACCTTTCATGATTTTAAAGACCTCTATTAGGTCACCCCTCAGCTTTTTTTCAAGCAAAAGGAGACCCAGCCTGTTCATCCTTTCCTGATATGTATACGCTCACATTTCTGATATCATCCTTGTAAATCTTCTCTGCACCCTCTCCAGTACCCCCAATTGAGCACTTGCTAAATCAACCTAAGACTATGGACGATTACTCACCCTCTGTTGGCTAGATTGTGGTGGCCTTGCGGGTTGAGGTGGGCGTTTCTCGGGGTTAGTTGCCCCATTACTGGAGATAGGCTCCAGGCTCTCACTGGGCGTGTTACCGTTAGTCTTCAGGCTGAGATTGTTGGAGGTGCTAGGAATACCAAGCTGCACTGTCTTCACACCAGGCTGCACGCAGATGGTCTCTGGCAGGATTGAAACACATTCCATTTGTTCCGCCCCGGGTCTGGAGTCGCTGTCAGGAAGCTCCGTTGTAGCATTGTCCCCGCCGTCTCCAAAGCAGTGGAATAAGCCGGGACAGGGGAAAGGATGCATTCTGCCGCGGTATGTAACACAGAGCTCCTCAGCGTTGTGCGGGCATCTTTCAGACAGGAGCTCGTTTTGTCTCATTACATCCATCTACTGCGGAGAGTAAATACCAGGCCTTAAAGAAACTCGTCTGTTATTACACAAAAAGGTCTTCCCCTGCCCAGACTGTGGGTGTCAGGTGTAAGGCTGCTGGCTCTGGGAACCAACAGAACAAGCTTCATATTACTGATATGAATGAACACGATAGTCTGAAGTGTAGTCCGATCTGTCAAAGCCATTAAAGTTTACAATACCAGCTCAGTGATATTAGCCCTGAAAAACCCAGTTCTAGGATTACAGACTTTAAATATTTAATTTCTAAAATAAAGAAAACATTTATCTATCATTCACACAGATCTGAAAGTTACTTTCAAGTCCCTGCAGCTCATTTATATTTAATGGTGATAATGACCAGCTGAGGAATGCAATGTGTTGGCAGAGAAAGACATGCAACACAACACCATATTTTGTCCCACTTCATTTACCTCTCTCTCTATCCAACTGTACAACATACATATACATATGAATAATTATATCCCATCCTAATAGGAAGTATTTTAGAATTGAATCTCAGTCCATCCAGTCCTCTTGCAAATATTTTAAAATTAATTCATGGGATGTGGGCGTCGCTGGCAAGGCCGGCATTTATTGCCCATCCCTAATTGCTCTCGAGAAGCTGGTATCTAGAGTTCAGCACACAGTTTTTGTCTCCCTCATTTCAGGAGGAATATACTTACTTTTCAGGCAGTTCAGAGAAGGTTCACTCGGTTGATTCCTGAGATGAGGGGGTTGTCTTATGATGAAAGGTTGAGCAGGTTGGGCCTGTACTCATTGGAGTTTAGAAGAATGAGAGGTGATCTTATTGAAACACATAAGATTCTGAGGGGGCTTGACAGGATAGATGCTGAGAGGATGTTTCCCCTCATGGGGGAATCTAGAACTAGGGGGCAGAGTTTCAGAATAAGGGGTCGCCCGTTTAAGACTGAGATGAGGAGGAATTTCTTCTCTCGGGGGTCGTGAATCTTTGGAATTCTCTGCCCCAGGGAGCTGTGGAGGCTGGGTCATTGAATGTATTCAAGGCTGAGATAGACTGATTTTTGAACTTAAGGGAACAGGCAGTGAAGTGGAGTTGAAGCCAAGCTCAGATCAGCCATAATCTTATTGAATGGCGGAGCAGGCTTGAGGGACCGAATGGCCGACTCCTGCTCCTATTTCTGATGTTCCTATGTGAGCCGCCATCTTGAACCACTGCAGACCGTGAAGTGTGCTGCTTTTGTAATGGTTTGTTACTGAGTGTCTCGCTGGGCCATTTCAGCCACATTGCTGTGGGTCTGGAGTCACATATCGGCCAGACCAGGTAAGGGCAGCAGATTTCCTTCCCTGAAGAGCATTAGTGAACCCGATGGGTTTTTACAATAATCCGGTAGTTGGCCACCATTACTGATACTGGCTTTTTATTCCAGATTTATTTAATTAACTGAATTTAAATTCCCCAGCTGCCGTGGTGGGATTTGAACTCATGTCTCTGGATCATGAGGCTTCTGGATTACTGGTCCTGCAATATAGCCACTATGGTACCGTTCCCCAGAACCTAGACTACTAGCTATTGCTGGGGTGATCTGTAATTATTTCTCTGTCTCTCTCTCTCTCGCTCTTGCCTGTTGTGAGGTTAGGGTACGCCTGGCTGCCTCGAGTACCAACAGTGTTAAATTGTCACATTACTATTATTTCAAAATGTCTTAATTGAAAATATCTAGGAAACGACATTGTGAGATACACCCCCGTTAAAACAAGAGAGCAATATTACACAAATGCTTTATGTGTTGACACACTTGTCTCCCAAGTTAATATTCAAAGCGTAAACTTTTCGAGGACTTTGCAACTTTCATAAAATCAAAGAATCATAGAACCATCTACAATCAGAGAATGGTTACAGCACAGGAGGCCATTCGGCCCGTCGAGCCCGTGCCGGCTCTCTGCAAGAGCACCTCAGCCAGTCCCACTCCCCCGCCCTTTCCCCGTAGCCCTGCACATTCTTTTTCCTCAGGTACTTATCCAACTCCCTTTTGAAAGCCACGATTGAGTCTGCCTCCACCACCCTCTCAGGCAGTGCATTCCAGATCCTAAGCACTCGCTGCGTAAAAACGTTTTCCCTCATATCGCCTTTGGTTCTTCTGCCAATCACCTTAAATCTGTGCCCTCTGGTTCCCGACCCTTCCACCAATGGGAACAGTTTCTCTCGATCTACTCTGTCCAGACCCCTCATGATTTTGAACACCTCGATCAAATCTCCTCTCAACCTTCTCTGCTCCAAGGAGAACAACCCCAGCTTCTCCAGTCCATCCACGTAACTGAAGTCCCTCATCCCTGGAACAAGTCTCGTAAATCTTTTCTGCTCCCTCTCTAAGGCCTTCACATCCTTCCTAAAGTGTGGTGCTCAGAATTGGACACAATAATCCAGTTGAGGCTGAGCCAGTGTTTTATAAAGGTTCATCATAACTTCCTTGCTTTTGTACTCTGTGCCTCTATTTATGAAGCCCAGGATCCCGTAAGCTTTTTTAACCGCTTTCTCAACCTGCCCTGTCACCTTTGATGATTTGTGCACCTATACTCCCAGGTCCCTCTGTTCATGCACCCCCTATAGAATTGTACCCTTCTGTTTATATTGTCTCTCCTCATTCTTCCTCCCAAAATGCATCACTTCACACCTTTCTGCGTTAAGTTTTATCCACCGGCCTGTCTATGTCTTCCTTTATGCTGGGATGACAGTTCTACTTTTTTTATGTGTCAATGGATCGAGCTTCAAGGTTTGATTAAGGATGTAGAGTAATCATGTAACATCCGAAGGAAATTAGCAGCGACTGTATTTTTCTCTCACATCGTGATCACATTAAAAGAGCATCGAGGCCTCTCTGAGGAGCGCACACTAATTATTATTCTCTTGACTGTAGATTTGCATCATAAAAGATACTTCCCAGTGTTCCAGAGGCTCATTAAAGTCAGACCAGCCACAGCGGAGCACTGTCACATGTGGTACGCTTCCTCAAAAGCTGCACAGCCTTTTAAAAAATTCAGTCACGGGATGTGGGCGTCGCTGGCAAGGCTGGCATTTATTGCCCATCCCTAATTGCCCCTTGAGAAGGAGGTGGTGAGCCGCCTTCTTGAACCGCTGCAGTCCGTGTGGTGAAGGTGCTCCCACAGTGCTGTTAGGGAGGGAGTTCCAGGATTGTGACCCAGCGACGATGAAGGAACGGCCGATATATTTCCCAGTCAGGATGGTGTGTAACTGGGAGGGGAACGTGGAGGTGGTGGTGTTCCCATGCACCTGCTGCCCTTGTCCTTCTAGGTGGTAGAGGACGCGGGTTTGGGAGGTGCTGCCGAAGAAGCCTTGGCGAGTTGCTGCAGTGCATCTTGTAGATGGTACACACTGCAGCCACGGTGTGCCTGGTGTAGTGGCCAACCAAACAACAACAGCAACTTATATTTATGTAGCGCCTTTAATGTAGCAAAATGTCCCAAGGCACTTCACAGGAGCGTTATCAAACAAAGTTTGACATCGAGCCAGATAAGGAGATATTAGGGCAGATGATCAAAAGCTTGGTCAAAGAGGGAGGTTTTAATGCAGTACAAACCAGAGGTAGAATCTGGGGCCTTCATTGGTCCCCAGTTAAGCAATACCTCGATTTTAAAATTCACATCCTTGTTTTCAAATCCCTCCATGACCTCGCCCCTCCCTATCTCTGTAATCTCCTGCAGATCTCTAATCCCCCAGACCTCTGCGTTCCATCTATTCTGCTCTCTTAAGCATCTCTGATTATAATCGCTCCACCAATGGTGGCCGTGCCTTCAGCTGCCAAGGCCCCAAGCTCTGGAACTCCTTCCCTAAACCTCTCCACCTCTCTACCTCTCTTTCCTCCTTAAAGACGCGCCTTAAAACCTATCTCTACCTGCCCTAATTTCTCCTTATGTGGCTCAGTGTCAAAACAATTTTTATAATATTCCTATAGAAACATAGACATAGAAAATAGATGCAGGAGTAGGCCATTCGGCCCTTCGAGCCTGCACCACCATTCAATATGATCATGGCTGATCATTCCCTCCGTACCCCTTTCCTGCTTTCTCTCCATACCCCTCGATCCCTTTAGCCATCAAGGCCATATCTAACTCCCTCTTGAATATATCCAATGAACTGGCCTCAACAACTCTCTGCGGCAGGGAATTCCACAGGTTAACAACTCTGAGTGAAGAAGTTTCTCCTCATCTCAGTCCTAAATGGCTTACCCCTTATCCTTAGACTGTGTCTCCTGGTTCTGGACTTCCCAAACATCGGGAACATTCTTCTTGCATCTAACCTGACCCGTCCCGTCAGAATTTTATATGTTTCTATGAGATCCCCTCTCAGCCTTCTAAACTCCAGTGTATAAAGGCCCAGTTGATCCAGTCTCTCCTCATATGTCAGTCCTGCCATCCCGGGAATCAGTCTGGTGAACCTTCGCTGCACTCCCTCAATAGCAAGAACGTCCTTTCACAGATTAGGAAACCAAAACTGAACACAATACTCAAGGTGTGGTCTCACCAAGGCCCTGTACTCCCTGCTTCTATACTCAAATCCTCTAGCTATGAAGGCCAACATACCACTTGCCTTCTTCACCGCCTGCTGTACCTGTATGCCAACTTTCAATGACTGATGTACCATGACACCCAGGTCTCGTTGCACCTCCCCTTTTCCTAATTTGCCACCATTCAGATAATATTCTGCCTTCGTGTTTTTGCCCCCAAAGTGGATAACCTCACATTTATCCACATTATACTGCATCTGCCATGCGTTTGCCCACTCACCTAACCTGTCCAAGTCACCCTGCAGCCTCTTAGCGTCCCCCTCACAGCTCACACCGCCACCCAGCTTAGTGTCATCTGCAAACTTGGAGATATTACACTCAATTCGTTCATCTAAATGATTGATGTATATTGTAAAGAGCTGGGGTCCCAGCACTGAGCCCTGCGGCACTCCACTAGTCACTGGCTCCCATTCCGAAAAGGACCCGTTTATCCCGACTCTCTGCTTCCTGTCTGCGAACTAGTTCTCTCTCCGTGTCAGTACATTACCCCCAATACCATGTGCTTTAATTTTGCACACCAATCTCTTGTGTGGAACCTTGTCAAAAGCCTTTTGAAAGTCCAAATACACCACATCCACTGGTTCTCCCTTGTCCACTCTGCTAGTTACATCCTCAAAAAATTCCAGAAGATTTGTCAAGAATGATTTCCCTTTCATCAATCCATGCTGACTTGGACCGATCCTGTCACTGCTTTCCAAATGCGCTGCTATTACATCTTTAATAATTGATTCCAACATTTCCCCCACTACTGAAGGCAGGCTAACCGATCTATGAAGCACCTTGAGACGTTTTACTACATTAAAGGTGCTATATAAATGCAAGTTGTTGTTGAGTGAAACTTTCTTTTGTCTGGAGTGTGGAAAACAATAAAAAATATTGATATATACATTTTTTTCTAAACCGAGATCAGGAGGCATTGCCGACAGCCTCTGCCAGTTACATATATCGATCTATGATTTTATGAATAAAAACAGAAAATGCTGGAAATCTCAGCTGGTCAGGCAGCAACTGTGGAGAGAGAAACAGAGTTAATGTTTCGGATCTGTGACCCTTCGTCAGAGCTGGGGAGTGTTCGGAAAAGAACAGATTCTTAACAAGCACTGAGAGGGGGAGGGGAAGAAAGAACAAAAGGGAAGGTCTGTGATAGGGTGGAAGACAGGAGAGATTAGAGAGACAAAAGGGAGGATGGGCCGAACTGAAATGGTAATGGCCGGAGTTAGAGAAACATTAGTCGCGATAGGATGTGAATTGCAGGATAATGACCAGCTGCCATTAGAGACACAGAGAAAAATAGAAAGAAACAGGCTCCGAGGGGTGGGGGGGGGGAGTGAATAGTTGGCCAAAGATGGCCAGAGGTTATGGTCTGAAATTGTTGAACTTGATGTTGGGTCCAGAAGGCTGTAAAGTGCCTAATCGAAAGATGAGGTGCTGTTCCTCGAGTTTACGTTGAGCTTCATTGGAACAGTGTAGGAGGCCGAGGACGGAGAGGTCAGAGTGGGAGTGGGGCGGGGAATTAAAGTGACAGGCGACCGGAAGCTCAGGGTCACACTTACAGACTGAACGGAGGTATTCCACAAAGTGGTCACCCAATCTACGCTTGGTCTCCCCAATGTAGAGGAGACCACACCGTGAGCAGCCAATACAGAATACTTCCAGCATTTTCTGTTTTTATTCCAGATTCCAGCACCCGCAGTATTTTGCCTTATGATTCTACGATCTTGTTTTGCTTCAGAGGTTGGATTTCAGAGGCTGCACATAATCCAACGTGTGAAGTGCTTTGAGAGTGTGGTAAAATAAGGTTTCAATGCTAGTATTTACACCTGTGTATCAGATGCGGTGAAGATGTGATTGTAACACTGCAGGAAACCAGTGAAGCTGAAAGGGCGCCTTGCCTTGTTTAACGGCCGCACTAACTATTCTTATACAATCAGTTGCTTGCCAATGGCGGGTCAATTGCATTTAGTCCAAATGAAGCAACAGTGTTCAGAGAAGGTTCACTCGGTTGATTCCGGAGATGAGGGGGTTGACTTATGAGGAAAGGCTGAGTAGGTTGGGCCTCTACTCATTGGATTTCAGAAGAGAGGTGATCTTATCGAAACATATAAGATTATGAGGGGGCTTGACAAGGTGGATGCAGAGAGGATGTTTCCACTGATGGGGGAGACTAGAACTAGGGGGCATAATCTTAGAATAAGGGGCTGCCCATTTAAAACTGAGATGAGGAGAAATGTCTTCTCTCAGATGGTTGTAAATCTGTGGAATTCGCTGCCTCAGAGAGCTGTGGAAGCTGGGACATTGAATAAATTTAAGACAGAAATAGACATTTTCTTAAACGATAAGGGAATAAGGGGTTATGGGGAGCGGGCAGGGAAGTGGAACTGAGTCCGTGATCAGATCAGCCATGATCGTATTGAATGGCGGAGCAGGCCGTATGGCCTACATCTGCTCCTTTTTCTTATGTTCTTATGTGAACTTGGACTGATTGAACGCAAGGCTCCTGTCAATGGATTGGTATAATAACATCAAAGGATGCTTGGCTCAACCAGAATGATGGAGCAGCAGCCTGCATAGTTCGATCATTAACCAGACAATGTAATTCCTTAATCCATAACAATCCACTCCTTCCAGCAGTGCCCCGATTTTAACTCTGGGCGGATTCCCCGCTCAGGCCTGAGTTAAAATTACAGTCGGGTCTCACTGATGTCATTGGGCCACACCATGCCCGTGTAAAGAAGGACCCTGTTGGCTCCGGGTGTCTGTCCTTGCTGCCCGCTCAGGGGAGCAGGTTAAAATCGCAGATGTTGCGATCGTGGCGGCTTTCGGACAGGTAAGAGCCCGGGGCGATTTTAACCGCCCGCCCGCCAGGTTTCTGCTGAGTGAGTCGGGTTAAAATCATACCCACATACCCTGGTCAATCGCTCAACCATCGGTGGCCATGCCTTCTGTTGCCTGGGCCCCAAGCTCTGGAACTCCCCCCCCTAACCTCTCCGCCTCTACCTCTCTTTCCTCCTTCAAGACTCTCCTTAAAACCTCCCTCTTTGACCAAGCTTTTGGTCACCTGCCCTAGTTTCTCCTTATGTGGCTCGGTGTCAAATTTTCTGTCTCATAATACTCCTGTGAAGCACCTTGGGACGTTTCACTACGTTAAAGGCGCTATATAAATACAAGTTGTTGTTGTTGTTAGAAGTTTCAAAGGCGGTTAAAGTATCCGAGAAGCCATCTGCACCTTCACCTCTAGGCCTGACGTCTGAATGGTGTCATATGCACCTCTAGCAACACAAAGTGACAACCTTCATCTTAACACGCTGACAGCTCACAAAGTAAAGGGCGAGTGATCCCCCTCCCCTGCAGAGTACTGCAATGGTGCAACCTCCTAAAGAGACAATGGATGAGCCTCAGTTGTTCGAGTCTGATCCTGTTCACACATCGGTGGCTGCACATGTCGCATTGAAAGACGGGCGGGGTTTATTTGATAAAGTTAAAGCGAAAAAACATAAGCGAGCAAAATTCCTCCTCCACCACCCCCCCCCCACCAACAGTGCTGAGTGTCAGAGGCCCATCATAGGCTGGATTTCCAGCAGACATCAGGATCGCTCGGCCTCTGCTCAGAACCCCAGCCCATCCCCAGTTTGTGCCCAGACCCCAAGCGGGCAGAGAGTCATCCGTCCCAAACATGGAGAAGCAAGTCTGAGCAAATAAGGGATCGGGAAAACTCGTGTTGTGCATTTTGCAAAGCCTGACGCTCCGACAGTCAGTAAATCGCAAGTCTGACAGATAAGGCTGTGAATGTAAGCAAGACTATTTCCGGTAAAATCAACTTTCGAGGGTTGATGAGGTGATAGAATTGCATCTGACACCTTCTTGGAAAGCTCAGCAGTTTAATTAACTATCCGGTTTCCTTTCGTAACGCAAAGGTGTTTAAAGGTTCCTTTATAGTAACTTGATTTTAATATAAGGGAGTCTGCCGTTACTATATATTGAGGTTTGAGTTGACGTTTGCAACCTAGAAGCCAATTTGCACCGAAACAAATAAGGTCAGTTCGATGAAAGGGGTTTTAATGTTGCAGGCTGGTTTCAGACAGCGGTGTTACATCGACCTCCCAATATCGCACTGTTCTGTTACATCTCCACGCGGTGCAGAGCTCCATCAAGGAGCCAGACAGAGTCCAACTGATAACGCTGGTGGTAGCTCATAAAATGGATGAAAAAAAGAATGGGTCACTGGTTCCGCTACAACAAGATGAGTTTTACATTGCTAACTGCAGCTTTAAAATTCTCATCCTTGTTTACAAATCCCCCCTAGGGCCTCGCCCCTCCCTATCTCTGCAATCTCCTCCAACCCCACAACCTCCCGAGATGTCTGCGCTCTTCTTATTCTGCCCTCCTGAGCATCCCTGATTATAATCACTCGGTGGCCGTGCCTTCTGTTGCCTGGGCCCCAAGCTCTGGAACTCCCTCCCTAAACCTCTCCGCCTCTCTACCTCTCTTTCCTCCTTCAACATGCTCCTTAATACCTGCCTCTTTGACCAAGCTTTTGGTCACCTGCCCTAATTTCTCCTTATGTGGCTCGGTGTCAAATTTTGTTTGATAATCACTCCTGTGACGAGCTAGTAGGCACGTTTTTAAAGTTTTTATGTATTGAAAAATATTTAATTTACTTAGAAACTGACTAGTGTACACCAATAAAACTATTGAATGGTTCAGTAGTTTTTTATAAGTCATTTTCAGCCATTTAAAATCCTGTTACTCACAAGTGTTTTCCACGTGGAGAGAGGTCCTGTGGGAGGGAGGAAGGAGGGCAGTACGAGTATGTTTGAGTGTGTGTGTATGTATTGGCACGTGTGGCGGACCCTGGTCGCCAGTTGTCTAGGACCACCTTGTCACTGGACCAAGACCTCGCTCTGTCAAGCCCGTGTGGTGGCTGGTGTGCAACGGCCACCCCACACTAAAAAAGTCCACACACAGGCATCTTCCACCCTTTAAAATGAGCTCATCGGTCACCTGAGAAGTGATTTTTAGTGTGGAAACAAGTCATCCTCGACCCCGAGGGACCGCCTATGATGATGATGAAGAACCTTGGGACGTTTTATTACGTTAAAGGCGCTATATAAACACAAGTTGTTGTTGTTCTTGCAGCTGATAATGAAAGAAACATTATTTTGCCATTAACCTGAGGCGGTTTGTCAGGTGAGGCATGGCCGCAGGCAGAGAGTCGATGTTGGGATTAGCATACAGATGTACCCTACCATCTTTTGTAATTGCTAAAATCTGAGCCACAGTGTTGGATTATAGCCAGTGAAATTATAAGGAGAGGTTAATTGGATTGTCCTGGAGTCTACTGATGTTATACGAATATAGATTGATCTTTATATTGTAGAAATGTTAACCTTTAACCTCAGCCTGTTAAGCGGGGCAGTTTACGTCAATGTAACGGACTGCTGGGTGATTGAGCCCATGCTGACCTGACAGCAATGGTCAGTTTGCGGAGGATGTAATAAGAGGTTTAATTAAAGCCTGCCAATGAATCATTTGATAACAGTGTGGACAAACAGCTGGTTCTACAAAGGACAACATCTGGGTATGCATTATCCTTTTTACTTGTCTTTCTGTAGAGGCAAGACATTGACTAGTATCGAATCAAAGACAGACATAATTAAAGTTTGACTTGGTGGAATAGCAATTCTATGTAACAAGAGTGAAACTATCGATAAAGCAAGAAAGTAAGGGAGTTGTACCTACCTCAGGGAGGGGTTGAGGCGAATTGTATCGATGTATTTAAGGGGAGGCTGGACAACCATATGAGGGAGAAGGGAATAGAGGGTTATGCTGATAGATTTAGATGGGGAAAGACGGGAGGAGGCTCGAGTGGAGCATAAACACCGGCATGGACTGGTTGGGCCGAATGGCCTGTTTCTGGGCCGTATATCCCGTGTAATCCTGTGTACCGGTCTACGGAAAAAGACCAAGGAAAACTAAAGATATTGATAAGGGACAAGCCAATTAAATTCTCCTTATGTGGAGTTGTATTTTAGCAATTATATATTTATGTATTGCATTACTGTGTGGATTGTCACGTGGAGGGAGTAAGAGAATTATATAAAACTGGTTATTTGTCACAAGTACTCAGATTCATAAATGCCCAAGGTACTGAGCTCAGATCTGCAACAGGTTTGAGTCCCTCAACTAAACCAGCCAGGTTATTGTAAGTACCTTTACTGCCTTTTAAATGTATGTTTAAGTACAATTACAGGTGCTTAATAAATCTGTGATACCTGATATTCAATGTTTAAGAACAAGGTCCCACACAAGAGATTAATGTGCAAAGTTAAAGCACATGGGATTGGGGGTAGTGTGCTGACATGGATTGAGAACTGGTTGTCAGACAGGAAGCAAAGAGTAGGAGTAAATGGGTACTTTTCGGAATGGCAGGCAGTGACTAGTGGGGTGCCGCAAGGTTCTGTGCTGGGGCCCCAGCTGTTTATATTGTACATTAATGATTTAGACGAGGGGATTAAATGTAGTATCTTCAAATTTGCGGATGTCACTAAGTTGGGTAGCAGTGTGAGCTGCGAGGAGGATGCTATGAGGCTGCAGAGTGACTTGGATAGGTTAGGTGAGTGGGCAAATGCATGGCAGATGAAGTATAATGTGGATAAATGTGAGGTTATCCACTTTGGTGGTAAAAACAGAGAGACAGACTATTATCTGAATGGTGACAGATTAGGAAAAGGGGAGGTGCAACGAGACCTGGGTGTCATGGTACATCAGTCATTGAAGGTTGGCATGCAGGTACAGCAGGCGGTTAAGAAAGCAAATGGCATGTTGACCTTCATAGCGAGGGGATTTGAGTACAGGGGCAGGGAGGTGTTACTACAGTTGTACAGGGCCTTGGTGAGGCCACACCTGGAGTATTGTGTACAGTTTTGGTCTCCTAACTTGAGGAAGGACATTCTTGCTATTGAGGGAGTGCAGCGAAGGTTCACCAGACTGATTCCCGGGATGGCGGGACTGACATATCAAGAAAGACTGGATCAACTGGGCCTGTATTCACTGGAGTTCAGAAGAATGAGAGGGGATCTCATAGAAACGTTTAAAATTCTGACGGGTTTAGACAGGTTAGATGCAGGAAGAATGTTCCCGATGTTGGGGAAGTCCAGAGCTAGGGGTCACAGTCTAAGGATAAGGGGTAAGCCATTTAGGACCGAGATGAGGCGAAACTTCTTCACCCAGAGAGTGGTGAACCTGTGGAATTCTCTACCACAGAAAGTAGTTGAGACCAATTAACTAAATATATTCAAAAAGGAGTTAGATGTAGTCCTTACTACTCGGGGGATCAAGGGGTATGGTGAGAAAGCAGGAATGGGGTTCTGAAGTTGCATGTTCAGCCATGAACTAATTGAATGGCGGTGCAGGCTCGAAGGGCCGAATGGCCTACTCCTGCACCTATTTTCTATGTTTTCTATGTTATTGATTGGTGGAGTCAGTTACAAACAGGAACATCTCTTCTAACAAAATTGGGCCGGATGTTGTTGCCAGAATCGAGTACAGTGCAGCGTCGAGAATCCGGAACCCTCGGCTACGAGGCCGATACGGATTCCAGGCTTTTCCGTGCTTTCTGATGTCATAAATCTGGAAACACCTGAGCCCAGGTTTGGGTATGTCCAGATTTCAGAACGTCAGAAAGGGTGGGGGTCCCGCCGAGGAGCTGTTCAGCATGGTGGAAGTGTTCGGGAGGGGTCCCATCATGGAGGAAGTGTTCGGGAGGGACCCCATAGCGGAGAAGGTGTTCGGGAGGGGCCCCATCGTGGAGGATGTGTTCGGGAGGGGTCGCGTCGTGGAGGAGGTGTTCGGGAGGGGCCCCGTCATGGAGGAGGTGTTCGGTAGGGGCCCCATCGTGGAGGAGTTGTTCGGGAGGGGCCCCATCGCCGAGGAAGTGTTCGGGAGGAGCCCCGTCGTGGAGGAAGTGTTTGGGAGTGGCCCCGTCAAGGAGGAGGTGTTCGGGAGGGGCCCCAGTGCGGAGGAAGTGTTCGGGAGGGGCCCTGTCGTGGAGGAGGTGTTCGGGAGGGGCCCCAGTGCGGAGGAAGTGTTTGGGAGTGGCCCCGTCAAGGAGGAGGTGTTCGGGAGGGGCCCCAGTGCGGAGGAAGTGTTCGGGAGGGGCCCTGTCGTGGAGGAGGTGTTCGGGAGGGGCCCCGTCACGGAGGAGGTGTTCGGGAGGGGCCCCGTCGTGGAGGAGTTGTTCGGGAGGGGCCCCGTCGTGGAGGAGTTGTTCGCGAGGGGCCCCGTCGTGGAGGAGTTGTTCGGGAGGGGCCCCGTCGTGGAGGAGGTGTTCGGGAGGAGCCCCGTCATGGAGGAGGTGTTCGGGAGGGGCCCCGTCGTGGAGGAGTTGTTCGGGAGGGGCCCCATCGCCGAGGAAGTGTTCGGGAGGAGCCCCGTCGTGGAGGAAGTGTTTGGGAGTGGCCCCGTCAAGGAGGAGGTGTTCGGGAGGGGCCCCAGTGCGGAGGAAGTGTTCGGGAGGGGCCCTGTCGTGAAGGAGGTGTTCGGGAGGGGCCCCGTCGTGGAGGAGGTGTTCGGGAGGGGCCCTGTCACAGAGGAGGTATTGGGGCGGGCCGTCGAGGAGGCCCGAGGTAAGGGCAGCGGCAGTGAGCGGGGCGAGGCGAGGGGTGGTGAGGCGAGGCCTGAGGTCGGGCAGTGGCGGGGCCCCGAGGTCAACAGGGTCGGCGAGTCCAGATTCCGGAACATTTTACGGATTCCGGATGACCCTGCCACCGATCGGTCTGGAAGCCGGGTTCCAGAACTCTGGATTTTCGACGCCACATCTGTACTGTTGTTCTGACTCCCCCATCAACACATACCTTGCTGCACAGAGCACTCTCTTTAATTAACAACAAGGGAATCCAAGGGAACATGACTAGACGTCGAACTGTTCTTTCATTCAACCTTTCAATGACTCACTTACTTGGAACTTTTCAAACATACTGTGTTATGATATAAAGTTTAAGAGAATAAAGTTGGTGGTGGGATTGCACTGGAAGGGCCCATTGCCATGGTAACATGTAACACACATGTGCAGCTGTGCCTCAGCTGCTGGGATGTATTTGCTTCATGGGTTCTTTGCTTCAGAATTCATAGCGACACATTGCTATTAAGAACTAGTTGGTTTATTAACAAAGGTTTAACAATCACACTACACGTTGCCAGTTCATCCACTAGGCTCAGAACTGCATACCTCATCGTGGATGACCTAAACCCAACTGGCTGGGGTTTTATTGAGTCTTGTGACCATCACGTGACCTGGCTCAGCCACTCACAATACAACAGCTCCACAGACCTGTGAGCACCTCACCAGAACATACATGCCATAAACTGCATTTTTTAAATGTATGGGAGGAGTATGTAGAGTGATCATTGCGTGCACATTACGTCCTGATCTTCTCTTGTCTCGTCATGGCTCTTACGGCAAAGATCAGAAGCCTGAGAATGATAAGAAATTGCCGATAAAACTGTGGAGTGCCTAAAGAAAATAACATGCTGATAAACTGACAACAACTTGTATTTATATAGCACCTTTAACGTAGTAAAACATCCCAACGCGCTTCACAGGAGCGTTATCAAACAAACTTTGACACCGAGCCACAAAAGGAGATATTTGGGCAGATACTTGGTCAAAGAGGGAGGTTTTAAGGAGCGTCTTAAATGAGGAAAGAGAGGTAGAGAGGCGGAGAGGTTTAGGGAGGGAGTTCCAGAGCTTGGGGCCCAGGCAACAGAAGGCACGGCCACCGATGGTGGAGTGATTAAAATCGAGGATGCTCAAGAGGGCAGAATTAGAGGAGCGCCGACATCTCGGGGGAGTGTGGGGCTGGAGGAGATTACAGAGATAGGGAGGGGCGAGGGCTATGGAGGGATTTGAAAACAGCCCTTAAAGCATTACACGTGGATATCAGTATTTCTTTCTAGACATTTTCAATCTTCTCATTTTAATTAGTCCCTATATCATGGGAAATGGGTACATGGGTTTATTTAACATTCTAATCTAAACATAGGAACATAGGAACAGAAGGAGGCCAGTCAGCCCCTCGAGCCTGTTCTGCCATTCAATGAGATCATGGCTGATCTGTGACCTAACTCCATCTACCCGCTTTTGCCCCATATCACTTTGGTTAACAGAAAGTTATCAATCTCCGATTTAAAATTACAATTGATCTAGAGCATCAATTGCTGTTTGTGGAAGAAAGTTCCCAACCTCTCACACCCTGTGTGTGTAGAAGTGTTTCCTAATTTCACTCCTGAAAGATCTGCCTCTAATGTTTAGACTGTGCCCCTAGTCCCAGACTCCCCAACCAGCAGGGAATCCTTTCTCTCTATCCACCCTCTCTGTTCCCCTCAATATCCTGAAAACTTCAATCAGATCACCCCTTAACCTTCTACATTCCAGGGAATGGACAATGGAGCTAAATGCAATTAATTAATGGAGAAAGTAAGTCTAGGTGGAGTCCTTTTTATTCAAAGTATCGGCCATTTTATAAATGAAACGAAAAAGACAAATTTTAGCTGTTTTTTTTAATGTCATTTTTCTGAACTCCGTCAGGTCAGGTTCACCCACTCTTGTGCCATTATACCACCAATAGGGAGTGGCCAGGAACGGGGCCCACGGCGCCAGGACAGACCGAGAACAAATCTGGGGCCTCCAAATCCTCCCAAGCCACGGGTTCTGTATAATCATCTGAGCGTGTGCTTTCCCGTGGATTGCTATCAATGGAACTGTCCTGGGACACAGGTATCTCATCCCAAACTCCGACCTTACTCCAGTTGTGATTAGGTTGGGAGATCCAAGGGCTCCACGGAGCTCACATAACTGCCGTCTTTTTTTAGTTATATAATTTCTTTAACAATATGAAGCAGGGACATTTACAGCAAGAAAAAGTCTCCCCTTCCCCTTTAAATAGACAGGGTGGATAGAGAGAAAGGATTGCCTGCTGGTTGGGGAGTCTGGGACTAGGGGCACAGTCTAAACATTAGAGGCAGACCTTTCAGGAGTGAGATTAGGAAACACTTCTACACACACAGGGTGGGAGAGGTTTGGAACTCTCTTCCGCAAACGGCAATTGATGCTAGATCAATTGTTAATTTTAATTCTGAGATTGATAGCTTTCTGTGAACCCAAGGGATGGGGGCCAAAGGCGGGTAGATGGAGTTAGGTCACAGATCAGCCGTGATCTCAGTGAATGGCCGAATGGGCTCGAGGGGCTGAAGGGCCTCCTCCTGCTCCTATGTCCCTAGATGAACAGGTTCGATTCTTTCTCTATTGAGCTTTGTCTAAGAAGAAAATAATATCACATCAATGAAAGAAATGTTCATTGCTTGGATCCTCATTAAGCACAAAAGCTCTGCCTCTTGTTCATTAAAATTGGATAGTGTCTGTAACGTTAGCCGTTTCATCTTGTTTCAGTTATTAGTTTCTCTCATGTTCACTCATCTAATGATGTGAAGCCAAAAGACAAGACAGCGCTACTCCCAGGACTAAATGTGCTTCAGCTTCACTTAAAAAAGGTTCCTGTCTGAGGAGAATGACTTCCATGTTCTCCTGTCCCCCTTTCACATGTTGTCAGCCGTGGCTCAGTGGGCAGTACAGGTGCCTCGGAGTCAGAAGATTGTGGGTTCAAGTCCCACTCCAGGGACTGCAGCACAGAAATCCAAGCTGGCACTCCAGTGCAGTGCTGAGGGAGTGCCGCACTGTCGGAGGTGCCGTCTTTCAGGGTGAGATGTCAAACCGAGGCCCTGTCTGCCCTCTCAGGTTGATGTAAAAAATCCCATGGCACTATTTCGAAGAAGAGCAGGGGAGTTCTCCCCGGTGTCCTGAGGCCAATATTTATCCCTCAATCAACATAACAAAAACAGATTATCTGGTCATTATCACATTGCTGTTTGTGGGAGCTTGCTGTGTGCAAATTGGCTGCCGTGTTTCCTACATTACAACAGTGACTGTACTTCATTGGCTGTAAAACACTTTGGGATGTCTGGTGGTCGTGAAAGGCGCTATAGAAATGCAAGCCTTTCTTTCTTTTACATTAGCACCAGGTCTGAGCCTCGTTAGGAATGCTGGGTTACTAGGTCTTTGACCCACTGTAACAGAATGCCTGAATCCAGTGGTGAATTTGTGGACACTTTATGATGTGTTTGACTCCAGGCAGATCTGCCCCTTTAGATTTAGGCGTGCAGTCAACATTGGGAAATCTGTGCATCTTTTAAAAAATTTGCTCTTGGATATGGGCATCGCTGTCAAGGCCGGCATTTATTGCCCATCCCTAATTGCCCCTTGAGAAGGTGGTGGTGAGCCGCCTTCTTGAACCGCTGCAGTCCGTGTGGTGAAGGTGCTCTCACAGTGCTGTTAGGGAGGGAGTCCCAGGATTGTGACCCAGCGACGATGAAGGAACGGCCGATATATTTCCCAGTCAGGATGGTGTGTGACTGGGAGGGGAACGTGGAGGTGGTGGTGTTCCCATGCGCCTGCTGCCCTTGTCCTTCTCGGTGGTAGAGGTCGTGGGTTTGGGAGGTGCTGCCGAAGAAGCCTTGGCGAGTTGCATGCGCTAGAATGAACTGAAGGCATTTTTAAAATAAACTATTGAAAAGTGGCGGCCATACTGTGGTGAAAGACAATGAAAGTAAGACCATTTTCTTATCGAGTTTCAGGGAGTGAAATCAGCTCAGAGGTGGAAGAAACTAGTCTTGAACAGCGGTTTTGAAAATGGGGCATGAGCTGTCCATCATTGTGTTACTCAATGAACGCTTTATTCAGCCCATCAGTATTTAGGATTAAATTAAATGTGATACCAGGTAAATACATTCCGACATCTTTCACTAAGTTAGGTTACTGGGACAGTTGTACATCCGTCTCGGAGGAGATGTTAAATCAGGGGAGTTCTCCCCGGTGTCCCTCAATCAACATAACAAAAACAGATTATCTGGTCATTATCTCATTGCTGTTTATGGGAGCTTGCTGTGCGCAAATTGGCTGCCGCGTTTCCCACATTACAACAGTGACCACACTCCAAAAAGTACTTTGTTGGTACCTTGGGACGCTCTGAGATCGTGAAAGGCGCTATATAAATCAGTCTTTCTTTTACCGTGCGGTATTAGTGTGGCAGATTGACAGTGACAAATTACAAATTTGAACGCACAGATTTTGTGTGGCTTGTTTGCAAATTGCATTCGCCATAATCTGATCCTGATTAAAGATCAGCTTACTGCTTAAAGCATCAGGGAAGCTAAGTCTCAGATAATTATATTCTGATGTAATGAGAGTACCATTAACTACCTTGACATGCAAGATAGAAAATTTTCCAATTCATTCATCAACTTCCCCACACAAAGGGCAACTTAAAGTGCCAACAACTGTTGATACACACTGAAGAAATAGTGTTCCCTGGTGGGAATGCATTCCTATCACATCATGTAAAGGTTCTGCCCCCTTCCTCAACTAAAAGCATTGTTCATTTTTCACAAGTTAATTGTAACGTTCTACCTGCAAATGAGTTGGGCTGGTGGAGCAGGGTCATAGAATCATAGAAATTTACAGCACAGAAGGAGGCCATTCGGCCCATCATGTCCGTGCCGGCCGACCAAGAGCTATCCAGTCTAATCCCACTTTCCAGCTCTGGGTCCGTAGCCCTGTAGGTTACGGCACTTCAGGTGCACATCCAGGTACTTTTTAAATGTGGTGAGGGTTTCTGCCTCTACCACCCTTTCAGGCAGTGAGTTCCAGACCCACACCACCCTCTGGGTGGAAAAAGCTCTCCTCAAATCCCCTCTAAACCTTCGACCAATTATTTTAAATCTATGCTCCCTGGTTGTTGACCCCTCTGCAAAGGGAAATAGACCCTTTCTATCTACACTATCCAGGCCCCTCATAATTTTATACACCTCTATAAGGTCTCCCCTCAGCCTCCTCTGTTCCAATGAAAACAACCCCAGCCTATCCAATCTGTCCTCATAGCTTAGATTCTCCAGTCCTGGCAACATCCTTGTAAATCTCCTCTGTACCCTCTCCAGTGCAATCACATCTTTCCTGTAATGTGGTGACCAGAACTGCACGCAGTACTCCAGCTGTGGCCCAACTAGTGTTTTATACAGTTCAAGCATAACCTCCCTGCTCTTGTATTCTATGCCTCGGCTAATAAAGACAAACATTCCGTATGCCTCCTTAACCACCTTATCCACCTTATCCACCTGGCCTGCTACTTTCAGGGATCTGTGGACATGCACTCCAAAGTCCGTCTGTTTCTCTACACTTCTCAGTATCCTACCATTTAATGTATATTCCCTTGCCTTGTTAGCCCTCCTCAAATGCATTACCTCACACTTCTCTGAATTAAATTCCAAAGGTGAGAGTATACCACAGCACGGTGCCATGGAGCGGGGTGGGAGTCATGTAACAGGAAGGCTGCAAGGTCATGTCTAAGTCCCCATTTTCAAATGGGCCGCTGGAAATCAGATATGAACTCAAAGACATCCTGGACCACTCTGAAATAGCCAGTCCTCACAGCATGGGAACAAATCACCCCGCCATCTTCTCAGTTGGGAAATTGTGCACTCAACAGGGTACCAAAGAGTCAGAGAAAACCATTAGAAATTTATAATGCCCATTAAATACTAAAATAAAGACAGAAAATGCTGTAAATACTCAGTGGGTTAAGCAGCATCTGTGGAGAGAGAAACAGAGTTAACGTTTCAGGTCAATGACCCTTTGTCAGAACTGGAAGCAGTTGGAGATGTAACAGGTTTTAAGCAAGTGCAGGGGGCAGGGAAAGGGGGGAGGGGGCAAAAGATCAAAAGGGAAGGTCTGTGATAGAGTGGAAGGCAGGAGAGATTAGAGAGACAAAAGGGATGATGGTGCGAGGCGAAAGGAGCTGGTAATGGGACAAGTGAAGGAACAAGAGATGGGTCTAGAGAGGGTGTAACTGGGAATGGGAGACTTCGAATGTGGGCAGAGGTTATGATCAGAAATTGTTGAACTCGATGTTGAGTCCAGGAAGCTGTAAAGTGCCGAATTGAAAGATGAGGTGCTGTTCCTCAAGGCTGAGGACAGAGAGGTCAGAGTGGGAATGGAGTGGAGAATTAAATACTATACCCACTATACTTGCCCTGCCTATCTGTCTATATCAATATGTGGCAGCAAACATGGCAAATACTTGTAACTAGCCAATGATATAAAATATATAACTCTTCTGGACAAATGGCAGTAAATAGTTAAAATGTGATCGATATTGGCTTCCGCAAAGTTTTGTGGCCATAAAAACAACAGAAATGAGAAACAGGCAAGTTACGCGCGCGCAATCCGAGGTGCACAGACCAGATGGTCGGAGGCTCGAGTCCCACCCTGAGTTAGTTGCCCTCCACCAAGGCTGATGCGGATGTTCCGGGGTGGGGCAGGGTACAGTCAGTCGGGGTTCCCGCTCTTGCTCGGTTTCGAGGTGTTGCTGAAAAATGTGCGAGAGTCTGAGTGCTGGGCAAGGACCGTGACCAGCTCGATAGTGGAACCATCCAACACTCAATGGTAGGCGCAGGGATCATTCCTGTCTTATAGTGTGTAGCAAGGTTGTAATTGCGGTTATAATAATTCTGCTGCACAGAGAGCAGAGAAGGTTGAGAGGAGATTTGATCGAGGTGTTCAAATTCATGAGGGGTCTGGACAGAGTAGATCGAGAGAAACTGTTCCTATTGGTGGAAGGATCGAGAACCAGAGGACACAGATTTAAGGCAATTGGCAGAAGAACCAAAGGCGACACGAGGGAAAACGTTTTTACGCAGTGAGTGGTTAGGATCTGGAATGCGCTGCCTGAGAGGGTGGTGGAGACAGACTCAATCGTGGCTTTCAAAAGGGAGTTGGATAAGGATCTGAAGGGAATTTGCAGGGCTACGGGGAAAGGGCGGGGGAGTGGGACTGGCTGAGGTGCTCTTGCAGAGAGCCGGCACGGGCTCGACGGGCCGAATGGCCTCCTTCTGTGCTGTAACCGTTCTGTGATTCTATACACATTGTGCACAGTGAAGAATGGAGGAGTGGCAGTGCTTGCTGACCCCGTCAATGTTAGCAACGACTGAATATGAATGGACAAACCTGTCCGTACTTGTAACTAGCCAATGGTATAAAATATATAACTCTTCTGGACAAATGGCAGTAAATAGTTAAAATGTGATCGATATTGGCTTCTGCAAAGTTCTGCAAAGGGTGAGGAGGAGAAACAAGAGCACAGAGAACAGGAGCAATTTCGCAACAAGTCTTTCCGAGCATGTAGAGCTGTCATTTCACAGCACAACCTACACACGTTGGTGAGGATGATGCCCGGCATCTTGGGAGACTGGCATGGCCTTTCCTGAATCTACTGTTACCCACTCTACGGCGATGGCCTGATGATAATCGACTGACACTAAGTTTGTGTATGTGTCCAATGCATCCTTTAAGTCTCAATCTGACGTATGAAAGTTATCAGCGGAATCCCAACTGAAAAGTCAGCCGCGGAATTGTCACCCCTTCTGCTATCTTTATAATTCCATTTCTGTTATATGTCAGCCGTGGCTCAGCGGGTAACACTCTCTGCCTGAGTCAGAAGGTTGTGGGTTCAAGTCCCACTCCAGGGTCTTGAGCAAATAATTCTAGGCTGACACTCCAGTGCAGTACTGAGGGAGTGTCGCACTGTCGGAGGGGCAGTACTGAGGGAGCGCCGCACTGTCGGAGGGGCAGTACTGAGGGAGCACCGCACTGTCGGAGGGGCAGTACTGAGGGAGCACCGCACTGTCGGAGGGGCAGTACTGAGGGAGTGCTGCACTGTCGGAGGTGCAGTACTGAGGGAGCGCCACACTGTCGGTGGGGCAATACTGAGGGAGCGCCGCACTGTTGGAGGTGCAGTACTGAGGGAGCACCGCACTGTCGGAGAGGCAGTACTGATGGAGTGCTGCACTGTCGGAGAGGCAGTACTGAGGGAGCTCCGCACTATCGGAGGGGCAGTATTGAGGGAGCTCCGCACTGTCGGAGGGGCAGTACTGAGGGAGTGCTGCACTGTCGGAGGGGCAGTACTGAGGGAGCTCCGCACTGTCGGAGGGGCAGTACTGAGGGAGTACTGCACTGGCAGAGGAGCCGTCTTTCAGATGAGACATTAAACCGAGGCCCTGTCTGCTCTCTCAGCTGTGCGTAAAAGTTCCCATGGCACGATTTCAGAAAAGAGCAGGGGAGTTATCCCCGATGTCCTGTGGCCAATATTTATCCCTCAATCAACATCACTAAAACAGATTATCTGGTCATTATCACATTGCTGTTTGTGAGAGCTTGCTGTGCACAAATTGGCTGCTGTGTTTCCCACATTACAACAGTGACTACACTCCAAATAGGACACTGCAGCGCTCCCTCAGCACTGCCCCTCCGACAAGGCTGTAAAGCGCTTTTGGACATCCTGAGGTCGTGAAAAGCGCTAAAGAAATGCAAATCTCTCTTTCTAAAGAAAAAGACAAGTATTATTTGATGTTGTTAAACTGAAATCAGTACATGGGCCCTGCAAGAAAAACCGTTGAAGAGAAAGGGACAGAATAATATCAAGTGACAACTTGTGGCTACTTTGTCAGCAACACCTCGAGTTGCATTCTTAAATTACTCGTCTAAAGTTCCGAGGAGTTGCACAGGGGTAGGTAAACCAAATGCTGTCTTCAGGTCAAGCAGGGTTAGAGGGCAGGGAGATCATTGGACCCAGGCTGAGGAAAGGGAGGAGGAGGGGGGACAGGGCAAGGATGGGGCAAGGGACGGGGCAAGAGATGGGGTGGGGATGGGAGGGGGACAAAAGGGGAATAACAATGATAGGATGGAGGGGAAGGTGGGGAGGCCAGAAGAAGGGTTGGGGAAAGAGAGGGGGAAGAAGGAGAGAAGGAGGGGGAGAGGGAGAAGATCGATCTACCTCGGTGAGGAAGGAATAGGGAAAAATGTGTCTCCATGAAGGGCCTCTGGTGGAGCCTGGGTGGTGCAAGAATGCAAGGGGTACACGGAAACCCAGATTGTCCATCCCGGAGAGTTGTGAGGCAGAAGGAGTAACCAGAAGATCTGAATGGGGGAGAGGGAGATTGGGCTTAGTTGCGTTGGAGCTGTGACAGCGGAAGGAAATGTGCTGCTTACCCCCGAAATCCACTGCCCATCCATTCGGTCCGGGTCATGGGCATCCAGGCCGGTGCCCTGTATAGCTTTGTGAGTCAGGGTCCCACAACATAGTTGAGAGTGTGCACACACTGCCCAGTGTTAATTGGTGTAGAGAGTATAATCGGCGTGCAAAAATTGTAAGTGTAAGTTTTTAAACAGGATTTTTTGTGAAAACAGCACTGTGGGAGCACCTTCACCGCACGGACTGCAGCGGTTCAAGAAGGCGGCTCCCCACCACCTTCTCAAGGGGCGATTAGGGATGGGCCTTGTTCCCTCTAAGCCGCACGGCTGTGCAGTAATGGGAAAGGGTCCCGGCAATCCACTCACTGGCTCCCCCAGTGTAAATCCTGCGTGTGTGCAGAAATTTAAAGGGACCGTGTGCTAAAGGAAACAGGCCATGCGGAATAAAGCACCGCTCACAGGGAACACGGGTGGGGAGTAAATTCCCGTCTTGCCAGCGATGTCCAAATCCCAGGAATGAATAAGAAGTTTGTTATTCAACGGACAATTGGATGCTGCAATGGGGGCACCGAAATGTCTTGCTGGATGGATAAACTAAGTGAGACGAATGGCCTTCCTTATCTGTATCTATCTCGCCTGACAGCTCAGCTCAGTGGCACGTACAGCACAGCAACAACCTTCCACAGCAGAGACTGAGAGCGGCGACATCACCAAACCGAATATTCGTGCCTTAAAGAGAGATCCAGCGGTTTTTTGATTATGGTTGATAAGTTAGAGATTCAAGAATTGGTTTTATTCGAAATAGCTTGAGGTTACTCTGTAGAACTATTCGTTCAACAAACACAAGTTCCACTTTGAATAGTGCAGGATGTAAAAGGCTGCTTGCAAACATCTATTGGGTGAGATAACAATATTACTGTACTTATTAACCCGAGACTTTGCATTCTTTAAAAAAAAATTCATTCCTATGATGTGGACGTCGCTGGCAAGGCCGGCATTTATTGCCCATCCCTAATTGCCCCTTGAGAAGGTGGTGGTGAGCCGCCTTCTTGAACCGCTGCAGTCCGTGTGGTGAAGGTGCTCCCACAGTGCTGTTAGGGAGGGAGTTCCAGGATTGTGACCCAGCGACGATGAAGGAACGGCCGATATATTTTCCAGTCAGGATGGTGTGTGACTGGGAGGGGAACGTGGAGGTGGTGGTGTTCCCATGCGCCTGCTGCCCTTGTCCTTCTAGGTGGTAGAGGTCGTGGGTTTGGGAGGTGCTGTCGAAGAAGCCTTGGCGAGTTGCTGCAGTGCATCTTGTAGAGGATGTTGATGGTGGGGGATTCGGCGATGGTAATGCCATTGAATGTCAAGGGATGGTGGTTAGACTTTCTCTTATTGGAGATGATCATTGCCTGACATTTGTGTGGTGCCAATGTTACTTGCCACTTATCAGCCCAAGCCTGAATGTTGTCCAGGTCTTGCTGCATGCGGGCACGGACTGTTTCATTATCTGAGGAGTTGTGAATGGAACTGAACACTGTGCGATCATCAGCGAACATCCCCACTTCTGACCTTATGATGGAGGGAAGGTCATTGATGAAACAGCTGAAGATGGCTGGGCCTAGGACACAACCCGGAGGAACTCCTGCAGTGATGTCCTGGGGCTGGGATGATTGACCTCCAACCACCACAACCATCTTCCTTTGTGCTGGGTATGACTCCAGCCAATGGAGAGTTTTCCCCCTGACTTCAGTTTTACTCGGGCTCCTTGATGCCACACTTGGTCAAATGCTGCCTTGATGTCGAGGGCAGTCACTCTCACCTCACCTCTAGAATTCAACACTTGCAATAATGAACATACTTAAATCAAATAAGTTTAGAAGCATGTTTATCTAATGTTTGCTATTAACTCTATTCTTAATCAAAAACAGATTAGATTAAAAAACATCACTGCATTAACGATTATAAACAATTTAAACAATATAAAAAGAAAATGTTATTAAATAGCACTCACTGTGAAAGATGGGTAATTTTTAATTACAGGCCATGAATATAAAAATTATCTTTCCCATTTTAAATGATTTATAACTATCCCACGATTATTTGTTCCACAGCAGCTTTCAAACATTAAAACTGTCGAAAACAAAAATCTGGCCCGCTCCCACGGTACGTTGCAAATTAATAATTTGTTCCAGACTTTATATCCTTAAAATAGAACTATGTCCTCAACAACAAACTTAAATATGCAACATAATGCTGACTTTTGCCACTTATTATTTTTACGAAGCTGTAAGTATTGCACCAATTACTTGAGATGGGTGCAGTGCACAGCCATTATAATTGCTGTGTAATCTGTGTTGTGTGCATGAAGTGTCGCCGAATCCCCCACCATCAACATCCCGGGGGTCACCATTGACCAGAAACGTAACTGGACCAGACACATAAATACCGTGTCCACAAGAACGGGTCAGAGGCTGGGTATTCTGCGGCGAGTGTCACACCTCCTGACTCCTCAAAGCCTTTCCACCACCTAAAAGGCACAAGTCAGGGGTGTGATGGAGTACTCTCCACTTTTGCGAGGACTCGCCGGGTGTGTGCGTGTGCACATTGTTCACAACCAGCGAGGCCGCAATTTTTGGCCCCCCCGTAGCACTATTTCGAAGGAGAGCAGGGGAGTTATCCCCGGTGTCCTGGGGCCAATATTTATCCCTCAATCAACATCACTAAAACAGATTACTGGGTCAATATCACATTGCTGTTTGTGGGAGCTTGCTGTGCGCAAATTGGCCACTGCGTTTTTTTTACATTACAAGTGATTATAGTTCAAAAAGTACTTCATTGGCTGTAAAGCGCTTTGGGACATCTGGTGGTCGTGAAAGGCGCTATAGCAATGCAAGTCCATGCAAGCAGGGTCAAAGCTAAGTGTTCATTTCCCACCAGAGATTCCAGAGTGTCTGAGTCAGAAGGATGTAGGTTCAAGTCCCACTCCAGAGACTTGAGCACAAAATGTAGGCGGACACTCCCAGTGCAGTGTTGAGGGAGTGCTGCACTGTCGGAGGTGCCATCTGTCAGATGAGACGTTAAACCGAGGCCCCGTCTGCTCTCTCAGGTGGATGCAAAACATCCCATGGTACTATTTCGAAGAGCAGGGGAGTTATCCCCGGTATCCTGGGCCAATATTTATCCCTCAATCAACATCACTAAAAAAAAGGATATGATTGTCATCTCATTTTTGTGGGAGCTTGCTGTGCGTAAATTGACTGCCGTGTTTCCCACATTACAACAGTGACTACACTTCAAAAGTTCTACTTAATTAGCTTTGGGATTTCCTGAGGTTGTGAAAGGCGCTATAGAAATGTAAGTCTTTCTTTCATGGTCCTGTCACAGACTCAATTTGCAGGGAAACTTAATCTTTGTCATTGTGACTTGTACTCCACATTAATCTTGCATAGAATGGCATTTTTAAATTTCCCCTGTGGTTTATTGGGTAAATGCATTGCCTGCTGCGGCACTATACAACCTGGAGACCATGGGGCCGTAATTGCCTCAAAGCGGCGGCCGTGCATCGGCGAGGACTCACCGCTCGGTCCGCGCGGAGGGGCCGCCATTTTGAAAATTGACCTAGTTTATTTTTGAAGCGGTGTATGGGACCGCCCGGCTGTCTTCCCTCCCCGCCCCTTACCGTCCGGCGTGGGAAATTGCCCCGCTGGAGGGGTTCGCCCACCGCTCAGTGCCCCCGACAGCTTTCCCCGGCGGGCAGCTTCTTGTGGCTGGGCGGCGCGTCCGCCATTTTATTTTAATTGTCGGCCAACTGCCTGGTCAGCCGGACAATGGTGGCCACGGGTTCGGCCGGGCCGCTAACAGGCAACCTGGGCGCCCCCTTCTGGATACCGGGCCGCTGGCACGGCCAAAACCCTCCCCGACGGTCCAGTGTTTGCCACTAAAAGTGGCTGCAGAGTTCGCAGTGGTCCTCCCCTTTAATTGAAGTCCTGAATTTCGCCGGATTATCCGCCCCCGTGCATTGGGGCGGACAGAACACTTACAAAAACGGTAAGTGAGCCCCATTTGGGATGGAGGGCAATTTCAGCCCCCATCGGTGTGACCCTGGATCTGTGCTAAATTATTGGATCTCTCGGGGGTCCTTCTACACTCCACCAATCAAGCGGAGACCAGTTGCTGCGGTTTGGGTCCTGGTCAGCTACAGCCCTGTTTATAGTGTTGGGCTCCTTCCTAACTGGAACATCAGCAGCCCACTGTAGGAGAGAGCTTTGCACACGCTTGGACAAATGCTTGCACACATCTCTCTAAACTTTTATGTTTTTTATCTGTTGACTGAGCGGGGCAGCGAGAGCATCTGCGCTCTGTAAACAATTCGATTGAGGTCACGTAGAGCTATAATAGGTCCACGCTTCATGAACACTTTGCAAACTCGTTTTGACATCAGCTAAGATTATTCTCCGCTTGTCAAATTGAAGTGGTGTGTAATTACTGCTAGCAGTGAGTCTCACTGCACCACTCAGGTTGGGCCCTGACTCCAGCGTCAGTTCTGGTCTGAAGCATAAATGTTTTCTCGCTAAGACTTAACTTGCAGTGTAACTGCACCTTAAGTTAGCTGGTTGGGCCACAGGTGGGCTGCTGTGTGCAGTTTAAGGCACCCATTAAAGACAGGATATTGGACTGGTGGATGAACTCCAATGTACGCTCACTGGAATGATACCAGGGACGAGAGGACAGAATCAGCATACAACACAGGCAATTACACCTAATGCTGCATTAGGTGTAAAGTAACAGCAAGCTTAATGCGCAAACTGTTACTAATGTGTAAATGGCCCCGCAGCATGTGGTGGGAACAGATAGCCCGCGAGTTGCATATCACCGCAAAATTACTGGACGATTTGCGCGCTGCACTCGTGAATACAGGAGCTGGCCATCAACATTCCCGTCAGTTTCAAGAAATTCCTGCATTTGCAGTTAGGGCTGGTACTTAACAGCGTTAGGACCCTTTTAATGCCACTCAACCTCTCTGAAAAGACTTGCATTTATATAGCACCCTTCACGACCACCGGATGTCTCAACGCACTTTACAGCCAAATGAAGTATTTTTAGAGTACAGTCATTGTTGTAATGTGGGAAACGTGGCAGCTAATTTACACAGCAAGCTCCCACAAACAGTTCTACCCTATCAAATCCTTTAATTATCTTAAAACATTTCAATGAAATCATCCCTTAATCTTCTATATTCAAAGGAATACAAGCCTAGTCTGTGCATCCTGTCCTCATAATTTAACCCTATTAGCCTCAGTATCATTCTGGTGAATCTGCACTGTACCTCTCCAAGGCCCATATACCACTTGTGCAGTGTGGCACCCAGAATTGAAGAGTTAATCTAGTTTGGGGTCCAACCAGAGTTCTGTACAACTGTAACATGTGTGCTCCAGCCCTCTTGAGATAAAGGCCAACATTCCATTACCCTTTTTAATTATATTTTGTACCTGTCCCCTAGTTTTTAGTAATTTCTGTACTTGGACCCCTAAATCTCTGTGCCTCAACAGTTGCCAGCTTCTCACCATTTAGAAAATATTCTGATCGATCTTTCTCAGATCCAAAGTGGTGACCCAACATTGAACTGCATGTGCTACAGTTTTGCCCACTCACTGAATCTATCAAAGTCCCTTTGCAACTTCCTGCTCCCATCTATACTATTTACTATGAAAAAAATGCATGCATAGGCATCTTCCACCCTTCAGTATGTAGTTCGGGACCTGGAATATTTAAGTCATCCTCGATACGAGTCACCGGCTATGATGATGATGATTACTAGGCCTGCTAACTTAGCGATGTCAGGAAACCTTGGATATCCAGCTTGTTATTCCTTTATTCAAGTCAGTTATATAGTGAAAAGCTGCAGCTCCAGCACAGATCCCTGGGGGATACCACTAATCAGATCATGCCCATTATCCCCACTCTCCGTCTCCTAACCAATTCCATATCCAAGCCAATTTGACTCCAATTCCATACACTGGCATTTTTCTTAAGTCTCTTGTGTGGGACCCTGTTGAATGCCTTCTTGAAGTCCATAGAAATAACATCCATAGACACTCCCTTATCTACCACTTTAGTTACCTCCTCAAATAATTCAACTTGTTTTGTTACACATGGACCTTCCCTCCATTATAAAGTCAGAAGTGAGGATGTTCGTTGAAGATTGCAGCGTTCAATTCCATTCACAATTACTCAGATAATGAAGCAGTCCATGCACGCGTGCAGCAAGACCTAGACGACATTCAGGCTTGGGCTGATACATGGCAAGTAACATTTGCGCCACACAAGTGCCAGGCAATGACCATCTCCAACAAGCGAGTCTAACCATCGCCCCTTGATATTCAATGGCATTACCATCACCGAATCCCCCACCATCAACATCTTGGGGTCACCATTGACCAGAAACTTAATTGGACCAGCCACATACTGTAGCAACAAGAGGTCAGAGGCTGGGTATTCTGCGGCAAGTGTCTCACCTCCGGACTCCCCAAAGTCTTTCCACCATCTACAAGGCACAAGTCATGAGTGTGATGGAACACTCTCCACTTGCCTGGATGGTGCAGCTCCAACAACACTCAAGAAGCTCGACACCATCCAGGACAAAGCAGCCGCTTGATTGGCCCCCCATCCACCACCTTCAACATTCACTCCCTCCACCACCGGCGCACCGTGGCTGCAGTGTGTACCATCTACAAGATGCACTGCAGCAACTCGCCAAGGCTTCTTCGGCAGCACCTCCCAAACCCACGACCTCTACCGCCTAGAAGAACAAGGGCAGCAGGCGCATGGGAACACCACCACCTCCATGTTCCCCTCCAATTTATGCACAACATCTTGACTTGGAAATAGTTTGGCCGTTCCAGCATCGTCGCTGGGTCACAATCCTGGAACTCCCTCCCTAACAGCACTGTGGGAGCACCTTCACCACACGGACTGCAGCGGTTCAAGGCAGCGGCTCACCACCACCTTCTCAAGGGGCAATTAGGGATGGGCAATAAATGCCAGCCTTGCCAGCGACACCCACATCCCAGAACGAATAAAAGAAAAATCTGACCCATTACAAATGCATGCTGGTTCTCTCTGATCAGCCCAACTGCTCAGTGACTCTTGCCAATAATAGGTCCCAGTAACTTCCCCACAACTGACATTAGACCTAGCTTAAATAACGGAGTGACATTGGCAGTCTTCCAATCCAAGGGGACAATTCTTGAAGACAAAGTTTTGGAAGATCATCAACAATTTCCTCACCTACTTCTTTTAAGACCCTGGGGTGGAGACCATTGGGTCCTGGAGAGTGGCCTCTCATTAGTTTCATCTCTTGTGCAGTGACCTTGGACACAGGCAATTACAAATAATTCTTAGTAAGACAAAAACAAAAAAATTTCCTTGGGCAAGTCTGAATGTAATCTTTACATAACACAAGAATTAGGAGCAGGAATCGGCCATTCAGTCACTTGCGCCTGCTCCGCCATTCAATAAGATCAAGGCTGATCTTCTACCTCGACTCCACTTTCCCCATATCCCTTATTATCCAAAAATCTATCAATCTCGATCTTGTATACACTCAATGACTGAGCCTCCACAGTCCGCTGGGGCAGAGAATTCCAAAGATTCACCACCCTCTGAGTGAAGAAATTTTTCCTCAACTCAGTCCTAAATGGCCGACCCCTTATCCTGAAACTGTGACCTCTAGTTTTAGACTCTCCAGCCCGGGGAAACATCCTCTAATTAGTGTTTAGTAGCAATTAGAGCTTGTCAAAAGTACAAATACTTGATGCAAAATTTACTATTTGCAATATGTAAAGTGGAGAAAGTTATATTGCCAACATGAATGACTCAGCAGAACAGACAGAAATGCCCAACTGTTGGACAACACAGTAAAAGAACTGGGAATACATGGTTTTAAATAGCAAATTTCTCTTTATACTATGCTGTACATTGCATATACTGTATATATACTCAAAATAAATTATGGCTGCAGTTTAGTCTTTTTTTAAAAAAAGATGTAGGCGATTCTTTAAAGATCAAAGTTGAAAACTAGTTCATCAGACGAGTATTTTTGTGCTAACTCCAAGATTAAATTGATAAACTCTATTTTCTCTGCACATGCTCTGCATTTCTCTCCCCAGTCATCGAGAATCATCTTTAGCTCGGCCACTCGCAGTTTGGAGAGTTCAGCTTTATTCAAATTCAACGTCTTATCTGTGAGACAAGAGAACACAAAGTGGAGAGCAATTTTAATGTTAAGATCAGAACGTTACTGAAACTAGAGGCATTCTAATGCAACCTATGACTTTTGATATTTACCAATGTCGCATTGTCCGGCAACACATCAACAGTCAACATCGGCAGAACATTCAAGTGTCTGTTCTAACCAACTGCAAAACTGAATATTGATCAAAAATCTTCCATGAAAAAGATTAGAATTTACAGGCTTTAGGTACCATCACAAAGCAGCCTATTCCCCCTGCCATATTCTGTAAGCTCATCTTTCAGTTAGGAGGAAATCAGAAAAGTTAGTTGCTCCCAATGTTACCCCTAATTTTCTTTTTAAGTGCATATGCGCAGCCCATTCGAGTTGCCGCGCATGTGCGGCTTCTTCCGTCGAAGCCGGTAAGCTGCCAGCCCAGGACTGCCAGATCGCTGCGCGGTGGCACAGCTTCGCGGGAACGTTATTTGCTACTTACCCTTGGATTATAATTCAGGAGTTTAACACACAGCATCGAGAAGCTGTTACAGGCTGCGTTTAGTGACATCGCCCCCTGGTGTAAGTAACAAGCTGTTGTAGTTGCACCGGCAGAAAGTGGAACAATGATCACCCCCACCGTGCCTGGACTGTGCAAATTGATGCAGCCAATACTACCGCATGGGACCGCACAAAAAGCCCAACTCTGGGGCTACCAACGCCTTCAGGAGAGATGGAGAGACACCCCAGTGGAGAGAGCGCACAGATGGCAGCGGTGTCAATGTTCACTCTGTATATCAAACTGGCTATGTCCGTCACGCACTCCTTACTTGGGCATCGCCAGCCTGTCAGAATTATACCTGCAGTTACACACATCCACCACTCGGCAGAGCGTCAGAAGTTACAGATCCATAGCAGCGTTATCCAGACATCCTCACAGCTCGAGGACACTGCCTGCATTTCTAACCTCCCCCTCTTCCTCCTGGAAGACATTTTCTACTTCCATAGCTTCAGGGTTGTCCCTTTCTATGGTTAAAGTAAATGACTTGTGAAACATGCGAGTGTTGTGCTTCCGTATACTGTTCCTGCTAACCCTTCAGCCCACAGCAAAGGTCCCCATAACTTTTTTTTTTTTTTTTTAAAAAGTGCGTGGTTCATTTAACGGGCTGTGCAGCATATTCAAAATTTCGTGCAAGCACGTTTTCTTGCATTGAAAAGCCGATGAGCAGCCTGCGCGGGACCTCCAGAGCACTGCTCGGCCACACAGCTTAGCAGAAGCGTTGGCCCACAGGTCCTATTTCCCTACCATAGCTTCATGCTGCCTCCAAGATTGCTAAAATGCTTTTTCCTGCCACGATTTTCTATTTTAAACTTTCCAAACTGTCTTTCCAACTTCTGATTTTTTGGGGGGGGGTGGAATGTAGGGTCAGAGGCAGAAATAGCCAAATGCATTTTTAATCCACAAGTTTCTAGTGAGTATGTAAAATATCCAGTAAAGCAATACAAGGTATTCTTTACAGGCCAGTCAATTTATTTTCCTGTGTGCGCATGTGTTTTGATCCCTTCCCAATGTGCTGTTCCTTTTAAAATGCTGCTCATCTACAATAGCTTCCAGTTCTGAAACAGGCCCATGAAATGTTAACCATTTCTTCTCTGTATAGATGCTGCCTGGCCCGTGTGTTTCCAGCACTTTCTGTTTTTGTTACAGGGTATACTAAAGTATCAGTGGTGGCTCAGTGGGTAGCTCTCTCGCCCTCGCCTCGGAGTCAGGAGGTTGTGGGTTCAAACCCCATTCCACAGACTTGAGCACATAAATCTAGGCCGACACTCCAGTGCCGTGCTGAGGGAGCTGTCCGAGGTGCTGTCTTTCGGATGAGACGTTAAACCGAGGCCCCGTCTGCTCTCTCAGGTGGACATAAACGATCCCGTGGCCCTATTTCGAAGCGCAGGGGAGTTATCCCCGGTGTCCTGGGGCCAAGATTTATCCCTCAATCAACATCACTAAAAAAGAGATTATCTGGGTCATTATCACATTGTTGTTTGTGGGAGCTTGCTGTGCGCAAATTGGCTGCCGCGTTTCCCACATTACAACAGTGACTACACTCCAAAAGTACTTTATTGGCTGTAAAGCGCTTTGAGACATCCGTTGGTCATGAAAAACGCTGTAGGAATACAAGTCTGTCTTTCTTTGAATCAGAATGGCATTAGCGGACACCAATCTTCTAATCTCATTGAACTGCAGCTTGTTCAACAGAGTTTACCTATTTCATAGGAATTGTCCCACAAGAACAGATCGAGTAGACTGGGCCGATATTCCCTGGAGTTTAGAAGAATGAGAGATGATCTCATTGAAACATACAAAATTCTTAAAAGGGTTTGATATGGGCTGGGGAGGCTAAAACCAGGGGTCACAGTCTCGGGATAAAGGGTCAGCCATTTAGGACTGAGATGAGGAGGAATTTCTTCACTCAGAGGGTGGTGAATCTTTGGAATTCTCTGCCCTAGAGGGCTGTGGAGGCTCAGTTGCTGAATATATTCAAGAGTGAGATTGAGATTTTTGGATATTAAGGGAACTAAGGGATATGGGGATTGGGAAAGTGGAGTTGAGGTCGAAGATCAGCCATGATCTTATTGAATGGCCGACTCCTGTTGTTCACCTGCAGTGAATTGTGCAAGGTGTGAAACTGAGGAGGATAATCATTTCTGACACCCGACATCATATCGGAACACCAGGAATTGATCCTAATGCAGTTACGATGGAGCAACTGGGAGAAGAAATACAAGGACAGAAAGGTAACTAGCAGGGGGGACATTCTGCAGCCACAGAATCCCGAGACAGACGGATGGTGCAATTTGCACCTTTCATGCCCTCAGTCAGTCCCAAAGTATTTCACAGCCAATGAATGACCTTTGAAGCGTTGTCACTGTTTTGTATAGCAGCTCAGCAAAATCCCGTGAAAAGCAGTTGGGGTTCAGGGTTGAATACTGGCCAGGACACTGGAGAGTAATCTCTTATTGTCTTTGAAAAAGTGCCAAGATCTTTTATGTCCACCTGAACAAGCAAATAGGGGGTCTCAGTTTAACATCGTGTCTGAAAGTCGGCCCCTCCCAAGAATCATTCATTAGCACAGTGAAGTGTCTGCCTGGATTATGTGCTGGAGTGAGGCTCAATTTTGCTGCTGAGAGGTGAATATGCTGCCCAGTATCCAATGTTCCCTCTAAGACTTTGTCCCCTAAGCAGGCCCTTTACATTTGCTGCACAGCTGCTGGGCCTCTTCCATCGGGAGCAGCCTGCACGGGACCTCCTGATGGGTGTGTGGCCACACACCTCGGGGAAACAGTGTCTGTACCCAGTTTATCCTTTTCTTATAAATTGTGATCTATTTAAGAAATAGCAGGAGTAGGTCACCTGGCCCCTTGAGCCTGCTCCACCATTCAATGAGATCATGGCTGATCTGATCATGGACTCAACTCCGCTTCCCTGCCCGCTCCCCATAACCCTTCACTCCCCTATAGTTCAAGAATCAATCTATCTATCTATCTCAGCCTTGAATATATTCAATGACCCAGCCTCCACAGCTCTCTGGGGCAGAGAATTCCAAAGATTCGCGACCCTCAGAGAAGAAATTCCTCCTCATCGCCATCTTAAATGGGCAACCCCTTATTCTGAAACTATGCCCCCTAGTTCTAGATTCCCCCACGAGGGGAAACATCCTCTTAGCATCGACCCTGTCAAGCCCCCTCAGTATCTTATATGTTTCAATAAGATCATCTCTCATTCTTCTAAACTCCAGAGAGTATAGGCCCAACCTATCTTCATAAAACAACCCCCTAATCTCAGGAATCAACCTCATGAACCTTCTCTGAACTGCCTCCAATGAAAGTATATCTCTCCTTAAATACGGAGACCAAAACTGTACACAATACTCCAGATGTGGTCTCACCAAAGTCCTGTACAATTGTAGTAAGACTTCCCTACTTTTATACTCCATCCCCCTTGCAATTATATGTCACAAGTCTTAAGTATGTAGTTCTAATTTTAATTTAGTGACAGTCCAAGATGGCAGCCAAAAATATTTGGGGGGATTTCAAGGATTCCTTGTGAGTTTTTTTTAAAAATATTACTATTTTTTGCTGATTTCATTCTTTTTAAAATGTGAAACAACTGTGCCTACATTTGATTGGTGCGTTCCTTCACTGTTCAGTTGGTGTTATAAATATGAATTTTGATCCCATCACGTGCAAGTGACACATACTTTGCACGTTGAGTGCAATTCCCGAGGTGTGACGGATACAGACATGGGGTATATATTTGTAGAAGAGTACAGCTCAAAATATAAAGTTACATTCAAGTCAATGCGCAGAGGAGAGAGAATGAGGTTACTCAAACCATATTTCAGTTCGCAGATCTGACCGTCGATCTTTTTCAGCTTTTCACAAATCTTCACCACTGGTACATGCGCACTCATCGGGCGGGCTATCTCACCGACAATCTTAGTTGCAGCATCACTGGTCGCTCCAATATAGTAGCACTATAAAAACAAACTTAAGTTACATACATATAGACAGCACATTAGAAATCATAGAATAAAAGCAAAATACTGCAGATGCTGAATCACAGAACGGTTACGGCACAGGAGGCCGCCATTCGGCCCCTTGAGCCTGTGCCCGCTCTCTGCAAAAAGCACCTCAGCCTGTCCCACTCCCACTCCCCCTCCCTTTCCCTTTCCCCATAGCCTTGCAAATTTCTTTCCTTCAGGTAATTATCCAATTCCCTTTTGGAAGCCATGATGGAGTCTGCCTCCACCACACTCACAGGCAGTGCATTCCAGATCCTAACCACTCGTCTTTGGTTCTTCTGCCAATCTCCTTAAATCTGTGCCCTCTGGTTCTCGACCCTTCCGCCAATGGGAACAGTTTCTCTCTATTGATTCGAGCTGATGGAATCATAGTTTGTAAATGCAGCACTCAGGAAAAACTTTTAGCAAACAATTACGACTGCTACTTATAAACTTCCTCCTAGGACAAATAGGTGGAACTGATTCACAAGCATCTAAATGCAATTAGAAGAAAAACAAGAAACCATTTGGATTCACTTGATCCAAGCCCACAGTAAGAACATAAGAAATAGGAGCAGGAGTCTGCCATTATTTTATTAAAACATAGCAATGATTAGCAAAATATACAAGAACATAATTAGGAGTAGTCGGCCATTTGGTCCCTCGAGCCTGCTCCGCCATTCAATGAGATCATGGCTGATCTTCCACCTCAACTCCACTTTCCTGTACTGTCCCCATATCCCTTGATTCCCTTAATATCCAAAAATCTATCGATCTCAGCCTTGAATATACTCAATGACTGAGCCTCCACAGCCCTCTGAGGCAGAGAATTCCAGAGATTCACCACCCTCTGAGTGAAGAAATTCCTCCTCATCTCAGCCTTAAATGGCCAACCCCTTATCCTGAGACTGTGACCCCTGGTTCTAGACTCCCCAGCCCGGGGAAAACATCCTCCCTGCATCTACCCTGTCAAGCCCTGTAAGAATTTTATATGTTTCAATGAGATCACCTCTCATTCTTCTAAACTCTAGAGAATATCGGCCTAGTCTACTCAATCTCTCCTCATAGGACAATCCCCCCCATCCCAGGAATCAGTCTGGTGAACCTTTGTTGCACTCCCTCTATGGCAAGTATATCCTTCCCTAGGTAAGGAAACCAGAACTGTGCACAACACTCCAGGTGTGACCAGTAGTGGAGACCATCCACATTGGATCAACGTATAGAATTCCTCCATAATGGTTGTTCATATATAATTGCTACATTTTGAAGTATTTCTGAGCTGAAGTTATAATCTAGGTCACTTGTTTGTATTCATAGTCAGAAGAAGGGAATTTTCAAAATATATACCAATATTTTCTCAAGTTTTCCAAGGCTTTAAAGTTTAAAAAAAAATCTAATTTCCTCCTCTTATCCTGCCTTTTTCTTGGGTATGTTTTCAAGGGCGTTAGGGGCATCTTACACCAGATACTGACTATAGCATAAAGCAGGCTGCAGACTAAATCTACACCATAGTCTCTGCCACATCCACAACAGGAGGATGCTGCTCTCCAGCTCTGTGCGTGAAGACGGGCCTACAATTGGCTGATAATTTTCCTTCAGTTGTAACAGCTCAGGTTAGCTGCCACATAAACAGACTAGTTCAGTTCTTGAGATATATTTCTGCAACTTATTGAACGGACTGGACAGAACGTACTTGTGACTTCATTGATTTGTGTCACGTTTCACTGTATCAACACCCGGACAGCAAGTCTTCATTTACACATTCCCAGTAACACTGATGGGGAAGTAGCTTTCTTTCTTTTAAAAAAAAATTAGTTGAATATTTAATTCAATTGTAACCACTGCAGAAACCAGCCACTGGTTTCTGTGGGGCCATGACGCTGGTCATAAGAGAATCGATGGATATGGGGAGAGTACAGGAAAGTGGGCCCCAAGTTTCCACATGATTTACTCCTGATTTTTGGGAGCAACTGGTGGAGAACGGAGTATCTTAGAAATCGCAATTCTCCACATTTAAGTTGTAGAACAGTTTCACTTTTGAACAGAATTTTTTTTTCAAAAAGAGGGCATGTCCAGCCACTGACGCCTGATTTAAAAGTTTCCACAGTGAAAACGTACTCCAAACTAACTTACTAACTTAGAATGGAGCAAGTGAAGATTTTTGTAGGCCTGAAAAAACCTTGTCTACACATTAAAAAAATCAGGCGCAGGTTACAAATTAGGCGTCGGGAACGAGGTGGGAGTGGGGGGGGGGGGGGGAGTGAAGTCATTACATTCTACAATAAATCCTTAGTTATACTTATACAAATATTATACAAATAATTCCAACCTGAATAAAAATTTATAAGCAAAGAAAAGATTAAACAAACCATGTTCCTACCTGTGTGAAAGTGCTTCAGGCAGGGAGAAGGCTGCAGGAAGCCTCACAAAACGAGGCAGCCGTTCCCGACGGCAAGGTGGGGGGACAGTGAGGGCCCGACCGACATCAGCAGGGGGAGGCAGGGAGAAGGCTGCAGGAAGCCTCAGAAGTTGAGGCAGCCATTCCCGACGGCGGGGGGGGGGGGGGGGCCCCTGCCGTCGGTTGGGCCCGTCGGGAAACAGTTGCCTCAACTTCTGAGGCTTCCTGCACCTTCTCACTGCTGCAGGAAGCCTCAGTGCTGATGGCAATGTGCTTTTATTAAAAAATTTTAAAAATTGAACAGCTACAAAGAACTACAAAAATGGCCGAGTGCCAATGTTTCCTTCACACTGCGCGTGCGCGAACGCTCCAACCCGCACGCGCAGGGTTGCCGGCACGAAAAAAAACTCATTTAAATGGTACCCGCCCCCTCCTACTTACAAAATCGGCGCGAGTGGTAGGCTCCGCCCCCTGGGCGCCGTGCCAAGCTGACATCGAGCTGCAAAGCGCTCGAGAATAGCGCGTTTTTTTTCAGGCGCCGTTTTTGGCGCGAAAAACGGGCGCCCAGCTCGGAGGGGCACCTGTTTCGCCGCGTGTGGAAACTTGGGGCCGTGGATTTGAGGTAGAAGATCAGCCACGATCTTATCAAATGATGGAGCAGGCTCGAGGCAGCCGATTGGCCGACTCCCGCTCCTAATTCTTATGTTCTTATAACACATGGGCATTTCATAAATCAATTTCCAGAAAAAAAGTAAAGAAAACGAAATACAAATTTAGGCACAAAATGTGCGTGGTGAAAATGCAAGAATATACCATCAATAGGGAGACAAATACAAAATAGTACAACAATCATTTGTTTCAATACAATACAAACCACCAAAATAAACGCTAATAATGTCAGTGTATTTGTATGACAGCAGCTCAGAGTACTGCCCACAATTGCCCTCTATGCATGGAGGGACCTCACTACCACGTGCCAAATCCCGTGCCATATTGGTAAATGAAGGCCTTGCCCAATGATGGTTCAATATACAGCCACACTGCATAATGTCCTTGTAATGAATATAATCACACAAATTTCACTACAGAAGGTGGCCAGCCATTGTGCCTGTGCCAGGTACACATCGGAATTATCCCCTCAAATTCCTCTACTCTAGTATTTTTCCTCACCCACGTTTATCCAATTCCCCGTCAGCTGCGGCTCAGTGGGTCACACTCGTGCCGTTGTGGTTTGTGGGTTCAAATCCCACTCCAGGAACTCGAGCACAATAATCCAGGCTGACACTCCCAGTGCAGTACTGAGGGAGTGCTGCACTGTCAGAGGTGCTGTCTTTTGGATGAGACATTAAACAGAGGCCCTATCCCAGGGCACTATTTTGAAGAGCAGGGGAATTATCCCCGGTGTCCTGGGGCCAATATTTATCTCTCAATCAACATCACTAAAACAGATTATCTGGCCATTATCACATTGCTGTGTGTGGGAGCTTGCTGTGCGCAAATTGGCTGCCATGTTTCCTACATTACAACAGTGACTACACTCCATAACGTACTTCATTGGCTGTAAAGCGCTTTGGGACATCCTAAGGTTGTGAAAGGCAAGCCTTTTAAAAAACAAAGTACAGGCAACTCTCGATTCTCCGAGGCCCTCTGGGATCGGGCTATTCTGGGTAAACGATTTTGCCGCTTGGGCGAGTGCACATACTTGCCGAGAAAGTTTGGGCCCCAAATTTATGCAGTACTTTGATGCTTTTCTGCTTCTGTGCACTCCAGGATGGGATTCATTTTAATATAAAGTGAAGAGACCCATGTTATACTGTGTCTAATTTTTCTTAAAATGGCCAATCTAAAGGCTTCAACCGCTGGCTGTCGAATGAGACTCGGCTTTACTTACCCCCGAGGCAGCACCCTCAGTGATACTGCAGACTGCACAAGAGCACATTCACCAAGATCAGAAAACGGAAAGACAGCAGGGAAGAGTTGGATAAATCTTTTGCCCCTCTGAACTTGCTTCCAGCGTGATGATCTGGACAGTGCCCGAAAAGAGCAGGGTTGGGAGCAATGCATTCGATCTGATAACGTGAGGATGGGTCGCAGTGCGAGCGGACAGACTGTCCAGTTCAGAGTTAATTTGATTGCTCTACAAGGATTCCTTTAAGGTCGTGACAGCATTAAACTTTATTATAAAATACAGTCCTTCCTCTGTGTGTAGTGATAATGCTGTGTGTCAGTGCAGGACTGTGTGTGGGGTGTGTTTAATGGTCGTGTGCAGCTGTACACAGGACAGAATCACAGTTTTTAAAAAGTACCGTTACAGCGGGTTCTCAGTTAGATCCGTGTACGGATAATCGAGAGTTGCCTGTACTATGACTGACCATTTCAAGTGTGGCAATATTCCATAGTCATTTTTCTTTAAACTCCCAACCTTCCCCTTTAGGTTATTAATTTTAAAAATCTTAAGCTTGTGCCCCTTTGTTACCAATTCATCATCCAGTGGGAACCATCTTGCACAGTTTACCTTCTTTAAAACTTTGGAGGCCACGGATAGGCCTTAACCTTCTCCGCTGTACTGAACACACCTTGGTGTTGAACAGTTTCTCACCGGTGACTAATTCCTGTATCATCCTAAATCAACCTATCCCACACCGCTTCCTTCATCACTGTAGTCAGCCACACTTAAATGTGCACCTTACATCACATACTTACCAGTCGGTTTTCCTTTCCCCTGGTGTGTACACACATCAGTACCAGTTCATTTATGATGACGGCAGGAGTCAATTCCACATCCTGACCTTTCAAATACTCGTAAAATTTCTCCAGAAATCCAATGCATACTGAGAATTTTAAAATGTGGAAAATAAATTCTCAAATACTAAATTGAAAACAGAGGTTATAATAAATGGAAGTTACCTTTAAGCATATAAATAATTATTAAATCTTTATATTTTAACCTTCAGTGACATCAGCCTCAGCCTCTTTACACTTTACTACATAAAGGTTAGAGATGTGAGGCTTCTGCACTGTATTCGACAACAATGAACCACACAACTTAGATTGACGAGAGAAAATAAAGCACTTCGTAAACAGCATCCTATATTATGTACTTACACAGTTGGTCTTTAATTTCTCAACTATAGTTTTCATCCAGGTACAAAACCGAACCCGTCATAATGTTACATTGTAAAATAAGCTCATTAAAACTCGAGAGTTTGCGGCACTAATGGGGGGTCGACATCCAAACCATTTTTTTTTTTAAGCTCAAGTTTCACTTTGTAAAATTTTTAACTCTCGCGTTGGGATCAATATTTGAGAAGATATCAGGAATCCATTCCAAAGTATTTTTGTTCATGAAAAATAATGGATTAGAAGGGTCGGTTCGGACATTGTTTCGTGAAGGCATGAGGTTTCAAAATCCCACAATTATACCGTTATTATATGGCTTTGAGAAAGACAAAGGTGGTTTTAATCAGTAGCTTTAGAATTGCTCAAGTGGTTCCTTTGCTTTCGCCTTCAAAAACAAAATGTAAATTATAAACCTTCGAAGACCCAATCCTGATCCCTGGGACACTTCTTTCCACCCCGACACAACTCTTGTTGCTGATTTCCACCATTCAGCCAATTTCTTCCCCAGGTCTAAATTTTACCCGACTGCTTTTAGCTACACAATAGCCTTTCATGTGGAACGGTGTTGGATTTTTTGTGCAGTCGAGGTACACCATGTAGGGTTTTACATCCACTCGTCAGGTCACTGCCGCAGAAAGGTTAACATAAGAACATAAGAATTAGGAACAGGAGTAGGCCATCTAGCCCCTCGAGCCTGCTCTGCCATTCAACAAGATCATGGCTGATCTGGCCGTGGACTCAGCTCCACTTACCCGCCCGCTCCCCATAACCCTTAATTCCCTTCTTGGTTAAAAATCTATCTATCTGTGACTTGAATACATTCAATGAGCTAGCCTCAACTGTTTCCTTGGGCAGAGAATTCCACAGATTCACAACCCTCTGGGAGAAGAAATTCCTTCTCAACTCGGTTTTTAATTGGCTCCCCCGTATTTTGAGGCTGTGCCCCCTAGTCCTAGTCTCCCCGACAAGTGGAAACAACCTCTCTGCCTCTATCTTGTCTATCCCTTTCATTATTTTAAATGTTTCTATAAGATCACCCCTCATCCTTCTGAACTCCAACGAGTAAAGACCCAGTCTACTCAATCTATCATCATAAGGTAACCCCCTCATCTCCGGAATCAGCCTAGTGAATCGTCTCTGTACCCCCTCCAAAGCCAGTATATCCTTCCTTAAGTAAGGTGACCAAAACTGCACGCAGTACTCCAGGTGCGGCCTCACCAATACCCTATACAGTTGCAGCAGGACCTCCCTGCTTTTGTACTTCATCCCTCCCGCAATGAAGGCCAACATTCCATTCGCCTTCCTGATTACCTGCTGCACCTGCAAACTAACTTTTTGGGATTAAAAGAGTTTCATGCACAAGGAATTCCTCATCGGCGCCAAACCCCGGAACCTCCCTCGGGGGCCGGCGCCTCACAACTTGAGCCGCCTCGGGGAAATCCCCTCCGTGCCTTTCAGTTCCGCGCGGAGGGGTTTCTTGTACAGGCTGCTCCTGCACACTCTCAACTTTGCCATCCTCGCCTGCCGTCCGGACACGCCATGGCGTACCATCTTGCCGTCCGGAGGAGGCGGGGGTCCCCGATGGAGGGCACTCTACATCGGGGACTTGGCCTGGAGGGTGGTGCACGGAACAGTGCCGTGCAACAAATTTTTAAGCCGGTTCACGGACTCCCAGGCCGCCTGCAATTTCTGCGGTCTGGAGGAGTCAGTGTTCCACGTTTTTATTGAATGCACGAGGTTGCAGCCCCTGTTCCATTATATGAAGGGGCTGCTCCTGAAATTCTGGCTGCACTTCAGTCCCACTCTCCTGATCTTTGGGCACCCTGTGCGGAGGGGAGCGGGTAGGTCCGAAGGCCTCCTCGTAGGACTGCTCCTGGGCACGGCCAAGGGTGCCATCAGCCGGTCCAGGCAGCGGGCGGTCGAGGGGGTCGTTCAACCTGACTGCCTGCCTCTCTTCCGCTCTTACATCCGGTCCAGGGTGTCCTTGGAGATGGAGCACGCGGTGTCCACCGGTACGCTCGCGGCCTTCCGCGAGAGGTGGGCACCGGAGGGACTGGAGTGCATCATCACGCCCGGCAACCAAATTTTAATTTGATTTTACGTTTTAAAGTTTAATTTGTTTTAATTGCCGGTGCTTTTAGTGTCCCCCTCCCCTTTTATAGGGGGCACTTGGAAAAATGTGATTTTAGCGCCCAAAAAAAAAGAAAAACACAAAACAAAACACAAAAAAGGAAAAAAAAAGGGCCTTGTAAATGTCTGCTGTGTCATCCAGGGCGGGTGGCACGGTTTAATGTTTTTTTTATTTTACAGATAAACTCAAAAGAGTTTCATGCACAAGGACCCCAGGTCCCTCTGCACCGCAGCATGTTGTAATTTCTCCCCATTCAAATAGTATTCCCTTTTTTTGTTTCTTCCCCCCCCCCCCCCCCCCCAAGGTGGATGACCTCACACTTTCCGACATTGTATTCCATCTGCCAAACCTTAGCCCATTCGCTTAAGGAGTTTGGTCGGCTCGGATGCTCACCTTTTGAATCTAGGCCATTTCTTCTTTACTGGATTGTTATACAGGTAATCCTCACATTTACTTCTGATTATTCAGTATTGAAATAACACTGCAGATAATGGGTCTGCCCATTTTATTGCAGTTTTGGAAAATGGGACTCTGTTCATCTGTTTCTAATCCGCAAAAAATTACCAATAAAAATGTACAACTGTTCCAACACAAACATACAAGTACAGACTTTAAACACGTCTGTACACTTTAATGCAAAGTAAATAAGATGCAATTTAAAAGGTATTATGTCTTCTGAATGTAGGCATGTGATATTTCAGGCCCCCCTGCCAAATATATTTAATATTAAGCTATGAACCAATAATATTTTACGTACGAAAGTTGGTGGCACTGACAATCTACATGGCACAAAGCGGACTAGCACGTTGAACAGATGCAACATGACCAGTGAAAGACAAGGAACAGAAACAGGACAATCGAGAGAGGCAGGACCTGTAGAATGCCACAAAAGAAGATTTCGAGGAAGCCGCTGTACAGCTGAGACAGCTGAGCCCACTGCTAAATAATTCAGAGTGAAACAATTCCAGACAGAATATGGAGTCAGACATTTTTTGGTTTTAAAAAAGTCAAGACTTCACACATGCACACTCACCAGATACAAAAAATGTGATCATGCATCACTTGCGGCATGCCAGTCTTTCTTCATCAATTTCGTTGCCCGTGTGCTAGACATGCTTACACAAAAGTTTAGAACAGTTAATTGCATAATTCAGCAACAAACCAGCTCTCACAATGTTCAGAGGGACCTGGGTGTCCTTGTACACAAATCACTGAAAGTTAACATGCAGGTACAACAAGCAATTAAGAAAACAAATGATATGTTGGCCTTTATTACAAGATGATTTGAGGAAAAGAGTAAAGATGTCTTACTGTAATTAAGCACCGACAGCGGAAAGAGCGTGCGGCAAACCAGTCCCATCCACCCCTTCCCTCAATGACTAGCTGTCCCAGCTGTGACAAAGTCTGTGGCTCTCGTATTGGACTGTTCAGCCACCAAAGAACTCACTTCAGGAGTGGAAGCAAGTCTTCCTCGATTCCGTGATGATGAGAGCCCTGGTGAGACCGCACCTAGAGTATTGTGCACAGTTTTGGTCTCCTTACCCAAGGAAAGACATACTTGCCATTGAGGGAGTGCGATGAAGATTCATCAGACTGATTCCTGGGATGGGGGATTGTCCTATGAGGAGAGATTGAGTAGACTAGGCCTATATTCTCGAGAGTTTAGAAGAATGAGAGGTGATCTCATTGAAACATACAAAATTCTAGCATGTCTTGACAGGGTATTTGCAGGGAGGATGTTTCCCCTGGTTGAGGAGTCTAGAACCAGGGGTCACAGTCTCAGGACTGAGATGAGGAGGAATTTCTTCACTCAGAGGGTGGTGAATCTTTGGAATTCTCTGCCCCAGAGGGCTGTGGATGCTCAGTCATTAAGTATATTCAAGGCTGAGATCGATAGATATTTGAATATTAAAGGAATCGAGGGATATGGGGGGATAGTGCAGGAAGATAAGAGTTGAGGTTGAAGGTCAGCCATGATCTTAAAGTGGCAGAGCAGGTTCGAGGGGCAATATGGCTGACTCCTGCTCCTATTTCTTATGTTTTTATGTTGATCAAGAAAGCCAATAGGGAATTCAGAAGAAACTTCTTTGCCCAGAGAGTGGTGAGAATGTGGAACTCGCTGCCACAGGGAGGGGTTGAGGCGAATAGTATCGATGCATTTAAGGGGAGGGCTGGACAAGCCAATGGGGGAGAAGGGAATAGAGGGTTATGCTGATAGTTAGATGAGGAAAGACGAGAGGTGGCTCGAGTGGTTGGGCCAAATGGCCTGTTTCTGTGCCGTATATCCCATGTAAAACAGTGCTGGCACTAGGTTTATTTGACTGATACAATTTAATGTTGTGCAATACACTTCAAATTATTCCCAACACTAGCAAGACCTAGAACTGATACATTACTGTATAGACAGCTCGAAAAGCTGTCTTCAGACACAGCCCAACTTTGGAAGGACACAAATCTGTAATTGTACTGCTAGATGTTTTCAGCTGATGGATATGCAGCACAGGAATTTCACATCTCCACTACTGAGCTTTACCAAATGGTATAATGACAATGCAACATTTTAACTACTGAAAACATGCACTCCAAATAATTATCGCAACCAAAGCTCGATTTTCTGGATACCAACTGTCTTCCATTACTGGATTTCAGAAATCAGGCTGGCTGCAAAAGTCCAGTGACCAATATCAATGTTGCTGAATCATCAGCTGACACAATAAACCCTCCTGGACAGCAGGGGGGGGGGGGAAAGAAGTCGTCTTGGCAATTTCTCTCCCGTTAGTAAAGCAAAGAAGAATTAGCGGCTCCATTTCAGCTGAAATGCTAACTCGGTTTCTCTCGCCACAGACGCTGCCTGACCTGCTGAGTATTTCCAGCATTTTCTGTTTTTATTTCACCTCCACCTTGCTTTTAGTAAAAAAAATGTAAGGGTTGGGGAGCAATGGGGAAGAGAGAAAGGAATTGATCGCTGTGCATAAATCAGGAGGTTTGTAAAGAGAACTGAGTTGATTTGTTTATCCTGTAGATAAAATGGCAGGCAAAAAAAGGTAGGCTTGTATACAGGCAAGAAAGGCAATCAACAACTGGGTTAGTTTTACAGCAGCTCAGAAACCAGACACACACACACTGGATAAAAATGATCAATCATTCACCACACTGGGAATAATACCAATAAAATGATATAGAATATGGAGTGAGATGGGGGGGGGGGGAGAAGGGAGAGTATTATGAGGGAGGGGTAGTATTAGTGGTATGGGGAGGGGGATGTTCTGGGGGAGGATATGAGAGGTGTAAGAGGTGGGGGAGGCATGGGGTAGGTGAGGTGAGTGAGTGTATGATGAGGGGAGGGGATTAGGGGTGGGTGGGGTTGTGGAAGTAGTGGTAGGTGGGTGAGCTGGAGTATTAGTGGTATTATGTGGTGGGGGGGACGTGATGCGGGGAAGGGGCGACGGCGGGGAAGGGGCGACGGCGGGGAAGGGGCGACGGCGGGGAAGGGGCGACGGCGGGGAAGGGGCGACGGCGGGGAAGGGGCGACGGCGGGGAAGGGGCGACGGCGGGGAAGGGGCGACGGCGGGGAAGGGGCGACGGCGGGGAAGGGGCGACGGCGGGGAAGGGGCGACGGCGGGGAAGGGGCGACGGCGGGGAAGGGGCGACGGCGGGGAAGGGGCGACGGCGGGGAAGGGGCGACGGCGGGGAAGGGGCGACGGCGGGGAAGGGGTGATGTGGGGAAGGGGTGATGTGGGGAAGGGGTGATGTGGGGGGGGGTGGGGAAGGGGTGATGTGGGGGGGGGGGTGGGGAAGGGGTGATGTGGGGGGGGGTGGGGAAGGGGTGATGTGGGGGGGGGGTGAGGAAGGGGTGATGTGGGGGGGGGTGGGGAAGGGGTGATGTGGGGGGGGGGTGGGGAAGGGGTGATGTGGGGGGGGGGGGTGGGGAAGGGGTGATGTGGGGGGGGGGGGGTGGGGAAGGGGTGATGTGGGGGGGGTGTGGGGAAGGGGTGATGTGGGGGGGGGGGGTGGGGAAGGGGTGATGTGGGGGGGGGTGGGGAAGGGGTGATGTGGGGGGGGGGTGGGGAAGGGGTGATGTGGGGGGGGTGGGGAAGGGGTGATGTGGGGGGGGGGGTGGGGAAGGGGTGATGTGGGGGGGGGGAGAAGGGGTGATGTGGGGGGGGGGAGAAGGGGTGATGTGGGGGGGGGGAGAAGGGGTGATGTGGGGGGTGGAAGGGGTGATGTGGGGGGGGGGAGGGGTGACGGGGGGGGGGAAGGGGTGATGTGGGGGGGGGAGGGGTGATGTGGGGGGGGGGGGAGGGGTGATGTGGGGGGTGTGGGGAAGGGGTGATGTGGGGAGGGGGGTGGGGAAGGGGTGATGTGGGGAGGGGGGTGGGGAAGGGGTGATGTGGGGGGGGGGGGGTGGGGAAGGGGTGATGTGGGGGGGGGGGGGGTGAGGAAGGGGTGACGGGGGGTGTGTTGGAAGGTCCGGGCCCGGGCCGCCGCCTCACCTTCACAGTCCGTGGGCGGGCCCGCAGCGGCCCCCAGTGCGAGCACCAGCAGCGCCCAGAGCCGCGCCGCCCTCATGACCCGAGCGGAGCCGCCGCCCCGACACCCGGCAACTGCCAGCGAGCGAAAGCCCAAAGCCTCTCACCGCAGTGCCGCCGCGCCAATCACCATCCTTCTTCCAGTTATCGCCCCCGTCTCTTTGTGCTCCGCCCTCCCTTTGGTGGGATGCTGCTCCAATCAGCAGCCTTCATTCGTTTCCCCCCCTCTCCTTCTGATCCACCTTCCTATTGGTGGGTCAATGCTCCAATCAACATCCGTGTTTCTTTATTCTCCCCGACTGTTCATGTATTCCGCCAGCCCATTGGTGAATCTCTCTTCCAATCATCATGTTCTATTCATTTTGCTTCCCTGTCCCGTTGTGTTCTGCTCTCCCAGTGGTGAATCGGTTGCCCAATCAGTAGCCCCCTTTCTTTTGCTTCTCCCCTCGCCTTCGGTGCCGCTCGCCGATTGGCCAGTGCCCGAGTCATCCCCCAACCTTTCCCGAGGTGCACGGCGGCCGGCCTTAGTTACCAAGATGGCGGCTATCGGGGTGCACTTGGGCGGCACGTGCAGCTGTGTGGCCGTGTGCAAGGTGCGGGGCCTGGGGCCTGGGGCCTAGGGCCCGGGGGGCAATGGCGGAGCGGCTCAGGGGCTCACCCCCCGCGGGGGGAGCGGGTCCAGCCAGTGATGCGGTGTCACTGGCTCCCACTGACCTGCACTGGGGCCGCTTTGCTGCAGTTGTTTTATTTTGTTGAAATGAACATTGGGAGAGAGATTCTGTCCGCGCGCTCTCGCCTCAGGTTGTGGGTTCAAGCCCCACTTCAGAACTTGAGCACAAACAATCCAGGCTGACTCTCTCAGTGCAGTGCTGAGGGAGCGCCGCACTGTCGGAGGGGCAGTACTGAGGGAGTGCTGCACTGTCGGAGGGGCAGTACTGAGGGAGCGCTGCACTGTCGGAGGGGCAGTACTGAGGGAGCGCTGCACTGTCGGAGGGGCAGTACTGAGGGAGTGCCGCACTGTCGGAGGGGCAGTACTGAGGGAGCGCTGCACTGTCGGAGGGGCAGTACTGAGGGAGTGCTGCACTGTCGGAGGGGCAGTACTGAGGGAGTGCCGCACTGTCGGAGGGGCAGTACTGAGGGAGCGCCGCACTGTCGGAGGGGCAGTGCTGAGGGAGTGCCGCACTGTCGGAGGGGCAGTACTGAGGGAGCGCCGCACTGTCGGAGGGGCAGTGCTGAGGGAGCGCCGCACTGTCGGAGGGGCAGTACTGAGGGAGCGCCGCACTGTCGGAGGGGCAGTGCTGAGGGAGTGCCGCACTGTCGGAGGGGCAGTACTGAGGGAGCGCCGCACTGTCGGAGGGGCAGTGCTAAGGGAGTGCCGCACTGTCGGAGGGGCAGTGCTGAGGGAGCGCCGCACTGTCGGAGGGGCAGTGCTGAGGGAGCGCCGCACTGTCGGAGGGGCAGTGCTGAGGGAGCGCCGCACTGTCGGAGGGGCAGTGCTGAGGGAGCGCCACACTGTCGGAGGGGCAGTGCTGAGGGAGCGCCGCACTGTCGGAGGGGCAGTGCTGAGGGAGCGCCGCACTGTCGGAGGGGCAGTGCTGAGGGAGCGCCGCACTGTCGGAGGGGCAGTGCTGAGGGAGCGCCGCACTGTCGGAGGGACAGTGCTGAGGGAGTGCCGCACTGTCGGAGGGGCAGTGCTGAGGCAGTGCCGCACTGTCGGAGGGGCAGTGCTGAGGGAGTGCCGCACTAACAAGTGCCATTTTTCAGATGAGACGTTAAACCTGCTCTCAGGTGGAGGTAACCGATCCCATGGCACTATTTTGAAGAATAGCAGGGGAGTTATCCCCAGTGTCCATGGACCAATATTTATCCATCAATTAACATCGCTAAAACAGATAATCTGATCGTTATCACATTGCTAAAATTGATTGCTATGTTTCCTACAATATAACAGTGACTAAACTTCAAAAAGTATTCCATTAGCTGTAAAGTGCTTTGGGGTCGTGAAAGGCACTACATGAATGCAAGACTTAATTCATCTAAAATGCTTTTTAGCATTGAGATGCACTCTTTGGTCGAGATAGCACCTGAGTGCACTCGTGTGGCAATTGGCCACTTGCACTGGCATTCCTGTGGCATCCTTCATGGAACTGCTGCTTTGAACTGTGGCCTCTCGCTTGCGAAGAAATAGGTTCCTTTTACATGGACCCTTGCAGTCAGCAGAGAGAGAGAGAGGAGATTCCCACATCCTATCAGTCCAAGCAAGAATTAAAATATGTCACAATGTTAGAAATTTCACCAGAATGCGCACATTCAGCCGATTGCATCATTGTCATCAAAGGTTGAATGGTGGTTTGATAACCCACTGCATCGTCCAGTTAGTTGCATATTCTTGGAATACAGTTTTATTTGGTCTGTAGCAGACACAGTAGCACAATTCTTAATGTGCAGTATGACATTTTACCTGTAATCTAAAACTTGTATTTATATTTATCCAGGATGGTCGAGCAGAAGTTGTGGCAAATGATTCAGGTGACCGTGTTACCCCAGTAGTTGTTGCCTTTCGAGAAAAGGAGAAGGTAATTGAAACCGCTTTTTTTTTGACATTGTACATATGGCTGAATTATGGGGGTCTCATTATTTTATTTATTTATTAGATTGTTGGCTTGGCAGCAAAACAAGGTCGAATCAGAAATGCTTCAAACACTGTCGTCAAAGTGAAACAGATTCTTGGCAGATGGTAAGTGCATGAATGTTTGGTGTAACCAGAACTATGCAAATGTATCTTGAAGGTTCACTGGACTGATTTCTGGGAATGGGGGATTGTCCTACGAGGAGAGATTGAGCAGACTAGCTGATATTCTCTGGAGTTTAGAAGAATGAGAGGTGATCTCATTGAAACATATACAATTTTTAGAGGGCTTGACAGGGTAGATGCAGGGAGGATGTTTCCCCTGGGTTGGAGAGTCTAGAACCAGGGGTCACAGTCTCAGGATAAGGGGTCAGTCACTTAGGACTGAGAAGAGGACTGTAGATACTCAGTCATTGAGTATATTCAAGGCTGAGACTGATAGATTGCTGGATATTATGGGGATCGGGCAGGAAAGTGGAGTTGAGTTAGAAGATCAGCCATGATCTTATTGAATGGTGGAGCAGGCTCGAGGGGCCGAATGGCCGACTCCTCCTAATTCCAATGTTCTTCTGTCTGCTTCGGTTGCAATTGCTGTGCTATGGTTGTAGCCTAAGTTGCACCATGGGAAGATGTGAAATATTTGATCATTTTATATGCACTTTATAAAGAGGTGCAAGGATTCTACACCATATCTTGTCTGAGAAGGTTTTTTTGTAACTTGAGGCAGCATTACACTGAATATGAAGATAATGTTTAAGAACATTGATTACAATGTTATAAATTATTCTGTAAAATGTTTTGCTTTGCAATGCAATTAGGTAATTCTTCACTAACCCAACCATTGATATTTGCATATAAAATGAATGCACTTGCTCCATAATTGGTGAATTCGGCAAAGAGCTATCCAGCCTAATCTTATTTTTCAGTTCTAAGTCCATAGCCCTGCAGGCTATGGCACTTCAGGTGGACATCCAAGTACTTTTTAAATGCTATAATAGTTTCTGCCTCTACCACCCTTTCAGGCAGTGAGTTCCAGACCCCAACCACCCTCTGGGTGAAATAATTTCTCCTCAACTCCCCTTGAAACCGTCTATCAATTACTTTAAATCTATGCGCCTTGGTTATTAATCCCTCTACTATGGGAAATGGGCCCTTCATAATTTTATACATCTCATTAAGGTCTCTCCTCAGCTTCCTTTGTTCAAAGAAAACAGCCCCAGCCTATGCAATCTTTCCTTATAGCTAAAATTCTCCAGTCCAGGCAACATCCTCATAAATCTCATTTGTACCCTCTCTGGTGCAATCACATCTTTCCTGTAATGTGGTGACCAGAACATAAGAAATAGGAACAGGAGTAGGCCATACGGCCCCCTCGAGCCTGCTCCGCCATTCAATAAGATCATGGCTGATCTGATCATGGGCTCAGCTCCACTTCCCTGCCCGCTCCCCATAACTCCTTATTCCCTTATCGTTTAAGAAACTGTCTGAATAAATTTAAGACAGAAATAATGTCCCAGCTTCCACAGCTCTCTGAGGCAGCGAAATCCACAGATCCACAACCCTCAGAAGAAATTTCTCCTCATCTCAGTTTTAAATTGGCGTCCCCTTATTCTAAGATCATGCCCTCTAGTTCTAGTTTTCCCCCATCAGTGGAAACATTCTCTCTGCATCCACCTTGTCAAGCCCCTCATACTCTTACACATTTTGATAAGATCACCTCTCATTCTTCTGAATTCCAATGAGTAGAGGGCATACCTACTCAACCTTTCCTCATATGTCAACCCCCTCATCCCCAGAACCAACCTAGTGAACCTTCTCTGAACTGCCTCTAAAGCAAGTATATCCTTTCTTAAGTATGGAAACCAAAACTGCACGCAGTATTCCAGGTGTGGCCTCACCAATACCCTGTATAGCTGCAGCAAGACTTCCCTGCTTTTATACTCCAGCCCCTTTGCAATAAAGGCCAAGATTCCATTGGTCTTCCTGATCACTTGCTTTACCTGCATACTATCCTTTTGTGTTTCATGCACAAGTACCCCCCAGGTCCTGTTGTACTGCAGCACTTTGCAATCTTTCTCCATTTAAATAATAACTTGCTCTTTGATTTTTTTTTTCTGCCAAAGGGCATGACCTCACACTTTCCAACATTATAATCCATCTGCCAAATTTTTACCCACTCACTTAGCCTGTCTATGTCCTTTTGCAGATTTTTTGTGTCCTCCTCACACATTGGTTTTCCTTCCATCTTTGTATCGTCAGCAAACTTGGCTACATTACACTCAGTCCCTTCTTCCAAGTCGTTAATATAGATTGTAAATGCGTGCAGTACTCTAGCTGTTTTATACAGTTGAAGCGTCATCTCCCTGCTCTTGTATTCTATGCCTCGGCTCATAGCAGTGGAAAGAGGATTCTAGTATGGGTGATCAGGCAGTGGAAATGCTATAGGTAGATTTTAGAACAGCAAAGGATGCAAGACTCTGGTGTGGGTCGTCTACAGATCTCCTAACCGTAGTGATGCAGTGGGGAATGTAAAATAGGAAAATTAGGATTGGTTATCTTATTCCTGATGAATTTATCATATTTTTAAATTGTATTCTGCCCCTAGTTTCTGGTTTAGTCCTGTGCAGGATTCCTTCCAGCTAAAAGTTCAAACAGTAAACAAAATAATTTGTCTCGCTAGTAAATGCTTTACATGTATGTTGTACCCAAAAGAGTATTTAGTAATTTAATACATTGACATTCTTTCAATTAAGTTTTATCCTCCTGTTTTCAAAGTTGTTTCTAACTTTTTGTCTAGTTTTGACGATCCTCAAGTTCAGAAGCACGTAGCTGAAAGCAAATGTTCTGTAAGTATCGGCATACAGGCGGCTGTGACCCATGTTAGAAAGTCAGTTGCATGCTGTTTTACACTCGCTTGTGTGAAACAACAAGCTGAAAATCATTGCAGCCCGGTAATGAAATACTGACCAATTGTTCTTCATTCTTGAGTTCCTGTCAATCGCTGGAACGCTGATGAAGAGTAGAGATTAGCAATGCTCCATGTAAACAAATGTCTTTATGACAGCTAATACCAAGGTTTTGAAAGATGCTTATTTTTTTATAAAGTGGTTGACAGTAAGTCAGGAAATGTAAGACAGTAGTGAGATACGATTGCTTGGTCTCTTTGCAAAGCTATTGAAACTTTTTTTCTTTAAGTGGTTCATTGAAAATATATTTTGGCCATTAAAAGGTGGCCTTGACTATGTCTGAAATGAAAAAGCATACAGCATTGTTTTATCTTTGTTACATGTATAAAAACAGTGAGACACAAGTTTGTAGATTGAAAGCACTCGCGTTAAATAGGGAACCTAATTTTTGTTGCGAGAGGAGGTATTGTGTTATAAGTGTCATCTTGGTTTGACAATAGTTTGCACTTGCAGCTCCCGCAAGCAGAGGCGTGATCTTGGCCTCTGCTGTGTTGTCGGGTAAGTTAGTTACGTTCCCACAGACCCATGGATTTCAAGCTATGAGGCTCACTAGACTAATCCCTCGGATATGAAGGCTGTCCTGTGAGGAGATCTCATTGAAACATACAAGATTCTGAGGGAGATTAACGATAGATGCTGAGAGATTATTTCCCCGGGCTGGTGAGTCTAGAACCAGGGGGTACCGTCTCAGGATAAGGGGTCGGCTATTTAGGACTGAGATGAGGAGGAATTTCCTCACTCAGAGGGCTGTGAATCTTTGGAATTCTCTGTCCCAGAGGGCAGTGGATGCTCAGTCATTGAGTATATTCAAGGCTGAGATATAGATTATTGGACTCGAGGGGAATCGAAGGCTATGGAGATCGGCGGGAAAGTGGAGTTGAGGTCGATGATCAGCCTTGATCTTATTGAATGGCGGAGCAGGCTCGAGGGACCATGTGGCCTACTCCTGCTCCTCATTCTTATGTTATCTTAAGCTGATGCTACTCAGTTGGTGAAACAGGCAGGGTTGCTGGAATGTTTTTTAGAATTCATTTTATTTTCTCAAAGGTCTGGTCAGACCCAGCTCTACCTCCTCCATCAGTCCAAAAACTGTTCACGCACTCCAACTGCTTGTCAAGCATAAAGAACTGTATGAGCCAAAATATCTTCCAGCTTCATGTCAGCAAACCTGCAGCCATCTTTCTAGCTCCTCCCGGAAGCTATGTGGCATTGGCTTCGACTCCACCGACCTTCCCAGCAGCTCGGCCCCTGCCTGGTTTCCTCTGCTTTGCAACCTCACTTCCTGTTTTTTAAATACTTGTTCAAAGCCTGTCTCTCCTGCTATGCCGTTGACCCCCCCTTCTGCCAACCAACCTCTTTACTACATCATAAAATGGGGGTTTAATTTGAAGATAATGTCTCCTCAGTCTATGAGCATTTGTCATCAATACCCACTCAGTATTTTAGTTTTTAGCATGTTTAGAATTGTTCCAAAATACAGGGCTTTAAATACTATTGTATCGATTGTGGTAGCAGTATAAACCATTTCCCTGCAATAGCCTCATGGTTTTTCAATGATTTTTGCTTTGACAAGTCACAAGCCCTAATAATGGGCTCAAAATTGGCCTCTGCAGATTTTTGCTGTGCTCACCGGAGTTGCACCGCTTTTGTAGGATGAAAAGGGCGGCGAAAAAATGTCCTCCGATTCGGGCCGCTGTGTTGCCTCTCCCGGGGCTTGGTGTGGCCGGTCGATTGGGGGGGCGGAGCTAGGGCCCTGCGCCAGAAACGGTGCTGGCAGCTCTCCACATGCACATTGGAGCGTGTGCACATGTGCAGTAGCTCCTGCCCCCAGCCTCTGTGTGCATGCTGCAGCGTGGCACCCGATGCGTCCCGCCCCTCTCCCAGGTCGAGTGGCCTACCGCACAGGCTGGCCTGCTGCAGGAGAAAATGCCTTGTTCGGACCAGATAGCGAGATCGTGTGGCTGCAATGGCGTGTTGTAGTACATTTCTAATTAAGTACATAACTCCATAATTATTGCAGAATCCGGGAAGCAGTTAGCTGATGTTTGGTTATTTTAAAATGCGATTCCAAGTATGACTTGCACTATGCAGCTCTCCACTTTGGCCAGCTTGAAAGCTGCTGTTCAGCATTTTATCTCGTGGACTTTGTTTGAATTGCATTGCTGTTTGCTGCTCATTATGTTAATGTTTGCTAAGATTTGTTGTGGCAAGTAATGATTTGTTTGTACAAGCAATGATGTGCTGCCACCCAGAAACTGTCATGTCATTTGGGACTTTTTGCAGAATTATAGTAGTGGGGCAGAAATCACGCTGCACACGGTAAGGGCTGAAGTCCATGCGGGTTTATCGTGGTGCTGAATCACTATCTTTAATTATCTTTAATTAGTTGTGCGATTAGGGCAATTTAATTCAACTATCTTTTACTACTTTTATTTTTGTAGTTTAAGCTTCCACGAAAGCTTCTGTTGAATAGTAAATTAACTTTGCGAAGTTTGTCATATGATGTCCTGTGTCACTGTTTGATCCTATTCACATTCTTTAGTCAAGTCATTAAGTTCTGCTGGCCTCCGATGTAGCTACCTGCGCTGATTTCTTAACTCTCCAAGGGTTTTTTTGTGGCCACATACGCTGGTCTAAGTTAGTTTGGAGTAACTATTAGCTGGCCAAAACGGGCCCCTTTTGGGGAAAAAAACAAAACAAAAAAATTCCTAACTCACTTACACTGGTGCAAATTGAATGTGCAAAATGGGGATTTTTAAGATACTCCAGAAAAATCAAGTTGCTTCAAAAAAAAACGGAGTAACTCCTGGCCAATTTTGAGCCCTATACCACCGAGCTGCACTTCATCCCATCCATTCAGAGCAGGACTTCATCCCATCACAGTGATGTGATTTGGACAGGTTTTCATGGCACTGTGTCAAGATTTGTGAATCCCACTGCGATTAGTATTATTGGAAATAAAATTACTGATTCTTTTACCTCTAATAGGTGTAATAATTTAATTATTTGTTACTAAATTCAAAATTTAATATAAATGCAAAATTTAGTATATATTTATAACTATATTTTGCAACAAAGTACATTTCGATAGTACATTCCTCACGTGCAGGAAGATGTCTCGGAGCAGTTTGCATTGAGCAGGACAAAACAAGCAGAGTGGTATAAAGGACGCGACTGCTGCTGGCGAAGTTAAAGCCGTTGCCTGTGCACAGTTTGTGCTGTTTCGGTTGTTCGCTAACTGAAAAGAAAATCTAGGCCCAGAAATCCCGGCCTCCCCGGGTCCGTACGGAGTGTGTACGGGCCCGTGAAGGCATCGCAAAAGCCGGTTTTCAGCGCACAATGCGCATGTGCCGAAAACCGGCTTTTCCGATCTGGAGCTCGACATTCGCACAGGCAAGATTGTGGTATTTGCCCATATCTTGCCCAGCGAATGTCCTGAAAACTCTTGCCCCTGATAAAAGCAGGCGCATAACCTACTTTCATAGGTGTAAGAATTTTAAAATACACAAACATTATAAAATAAAATTTTTAAAAACAATTTTATTGTTTAAAAACCCTCCCCGCTATTGTAAGTTTATTTTAAACCATAATTTTTTTAAATCGGGAATTTTTTAAATATAATAAGCTAATTTAAATTAATAAAAATATGTGCTATATTTTTTCTATTTTTTTTATTAGAGTTTTGTGTGTTTGGAGGGGGGGTCTCATTCATAATAATGGGAAGTCCAACCTACGAGTTCCCATTATTATGAATGAGAACATACTTTACCTGATTGGCTGCCCAAAGCCATGTGACTGCAGCTCCAGCCCTGCGCATGTCCCGACATGCACGTGCTGCGACGCGCAGTCAGTGGCCTCAGGACCGGGAACTCGCGTGGGCGCAGCAGGAACAGGTAAGTGCGCATCTTTTTTAACTTTTTCCCTCGATCGCCCGCGGGAAGCAGTCGAGCGGGATTTCTGGGCTATTGTCTTCCCATTACAAAGAAAACAATTCCGGTGGGGAAAAGAGATCACTGCTGCCGAACAGCCGCATCGGGAAAGGACAATCTGCGCCAGCAAAACACAGTAAACGTCCATTTTTTTTTTACCCCAGGGTATACAGCACAGAAACAAGCCATTCGGCCCAACCAGTCCATGCTGGCATTTGTGCTCCAATTAAGCCCATTTTTATTAATTTTCTCCACAATAATACTTAAGCCATTACATTATATACATTATTAAACCAATCCATTGCTCCATAGATTCCATAGATTTAGGCATGCAATATGACTATATTATTATGCATTCATATTTATTAAACAACTACAGATTTATGCGCAGAATGCTTCTGTGTAGCTTCCGGTTCGTTGGCAGCAGCTTCTGGATCGTTGGCAGCAGTCACTCCAAAAGAAAAATTGAGGGGGTTCAATGCAAATAGCTTGCTGCTTCGAATACAACCAGATTAGTGTGCCTGAGGTTACATTGCAGGGACTCAGTCAAGGGTATGACATCCTCCTTGCAGCCCTATAGGGTAATCTTCAAGCAGTTTATGCTCAAATGGAAATTTTTTTTTAACAATTGCATTAAGTGTGATACTTTGAGAAGAGCTTACAAAAGCAAAAAATACATGCATAACTCACTCACTATTGATGACCTTAATGTCAAAAGATTTTTTTTTTCATGCCAGTAGCTTATCAAGAGAAGAGTGAATGACCAAACTTCCAACCTAACATTACTATTTTTTTAAAATTCATTCACGGAATGTGGGTATCGCTGGCAAGGCCGGCATTTATTGTCCATCCCTAACTGACCTCGAAGGTGGTGGTGAGCCGCCGCCTTCAATACAACTGAGTGTCTTGCTGGGCCATTTCAGAGGGCAGTTAAGAGTGAACCACATTGCTGTGGGTCTGGAGTCACAGGCCAGACCGAGTAAAGATGGCAGATTTCCTTCCCTAAAGGACGTTGGGTTTTTACGACCGTTTGGTAATTTCATGGCCACCATTTCTGATGCTAGCTTTTTATTCCAGATTTATTTAATTGAATTTAAATTCCCCAGCTGCCGTGGTGTGACCAGGGAAGTCATACTTGTCTTGTAGGCTGTGAAACGTACAGGATTTGTCCTGGGGGGATCTCTTCCTTCTCGAGCTCTGTACAACAAGATGTTGCCATATTTGGAAATTTACAGTTGTCAAACATTTCATGGCTGAGGAATTCATTCTGTTGTAATTGTGGTCAAGCTGAGTTGTCTTTTTAAATGTTTAAACAGGTTATTGCTAAGGATGGCAAACCTCGATATGAGATTGATACTGGGGAGGAGCTCAAAGTTGTCCCTCCGGAGGAAATAATGAAGTTAATTTTTGAGAAAATGAAGGGTGAGTGCAACTGTTCTCGAAGGGACATTTTGTATAAAATTTCGATGTCAATTTAAAAAAAAAAGATAGTCAGAAGTCAGTTTTGTAAAAAATTTTCTCAAAAAAAAATTTTACAAAAAGTTTGCACAGCCCCTTTAAATTTTCTGTGCGATATCTCTTCCAGCAGCATCAGCTGTAAGTGACCTGTGCGGGACCTCCCGATTGCTGCACGCCTTCGCGGGGGAACACTGGCCAGAATACTTCCATGGGAGATGTCGTTATGGATAGAAACAAGGGTCTACTTTGGCTTTATAGGTGTTTACATTGAATAGCTCTAGACAACCCTCTCCTGCGCTTTACCTTGGAGATGTGTTCACTATACAGTTCTGTCTCGTGTGGGTTTGAGATGGTACACTGATCCTCGGCAATAGACTAACCCATTGGGAACATGTCGAATGTTTTAATGAACTAACCTGCAACGTGGCTAGAAACCCAGACTGGCCTCCGTATAGTGATGTGTGTTGCTATTTTTAAATCTGAGAGTTAAGAGTAGCTGCCCGTGACATCAAGGCATTATTCAGGCACCAAGGAGTCCTAGCATGTGGGGACGGTCATTCAGAAAACCTTCTATGGCTGGCATCATACCTGACGCAAAGGAAGAGGGTTGTCCAAATTCTGACAGACAGCGAACAAGAAGTGTTCCTGTTGAGCTGTGTGGCCGTGTAGCGGGCTTGAGGTCCCATGCAGGCTGCTCACCGGCTTTTCAATGCAAGAAGCCACACATGCGCGGAAATGTGAATGGGCTGCATATCCCTCAAAAAATCAGAGGGAACATTGCACGCGCCGTCCGGACTTGGACGTTTATTGCTGTTCCTCCATCATCTCTGGGACGGACTCCTGGACTTCCCTGGTGAACTCCATTGTGGGAGCATCATCACCACAAGGACTGCAGTGGTTCAAAGAGCAGGCCCGTCACCTCAAGGCACCCCCCCCGAGCACAAGTATAAAATGAAAACCCCTAAATTCAGAAATCGTAACTGTTGTGAAGTGGAACAATGCCACTGGCGAGGATGGCTCTACAGTGGACATTCTAAAAGTTGTTGATCCTGTATTGTCGATGGGCGTGTGCTAAATGGTTTCATTGGGCCAGAATTTGCGATCGGGGTGACGATGAACTGGCAGCGTTCGCTGTCGTTCCACCTTTGAAACTGATGCAACTTCAGGATTTGGTGCAAGTGGAAATGCTGACGTTGCGGTGGGTCATTCGCAGCTCCGACACTGGCTGTGCTCTGCCCCCCACCCCCCAACACACAGCTGGCAATCGGTGAAATCACCCAAATCAGGGAAACTGACAAACTTCGGCTCTCCCGCAGTAATATCGCTGTTAAATTCCCTGCTAAAAGTTAGCCCCAAAGGGATTAGGTGTAACTGGGGTTTTAACAGCGTATTGACTGGAAAACAAAGGTTATGGCCCTGAAAATCTAATTTTTAATTTTGTACATTTTAATTAAAATTAAGAATTTTAAGTTTGTCCATCTTTATTTCAGGTTTGCCTTTCCCCATGTGGGAGCCCCAAGCTTTCTTTTGCTCTCTCTAACATTTTTTAAGAGCTTACTCACTTCCTTGTTCGCTGTCTGAGAATTCTGCATTGTGATTGGCTGCTCAGACAGCCTGTTGCTGTCACAGTAGCTCGCAAAAGGGGATCCCCATTAACTTCCGTTGAAACATACATAAGAATTAGGAGCAGGAGTCGGCCATTTGGCCCCTCGAGCCTGCTCTGCCATTCAATAAGATCATGGCTAATCTGATCTTGGCCTTAACTCCACCTCCCTGCCCGCTCCCCATAACCCTGACTCCCTTATCGTTCAGAATTGATATGAATTGAATGGGAAGACCCAAAGTTCTTGGCACCAGGATCGCGAGTGCCTCAGGGCCAACAGCGGACATCTTTGCTGTTGACCGCAAATTACCGGTCGTTGTTTCTGGTGCGGTGAAAAGAATCTCAACAGCTGACCATGTGACGTCAAAATGAATGGACAGAAAAACAATCGGGTTGAGAATGGGTCCTTTTGCCTCTCCATCTAAAAGTCTTGTATGTTCTCCCATTATGTAAAGCATTGAGAATGCTAAATCACAAGATTTACACAGGATCTACGGCCCAGAAACAGGCCATTCGGCCCAACCAGTCCATGCTGGCGTTTATGCTCCACTCGAGCCTCCTCCCGTCTTTCCTCATCTAAATCTATCAGCATAACCCTCTATTCCCTTCTCCCCCATTGGCTTGTCCAGCCTCCCCTTAAATACATCGATACTATTCGCCTCAACCACTCCCTGTGGCAGCGAGTTCCACATTCTCACCGCTCTCTGGGTAAAGAAGTTTCTTCTGAATTCCCCATTGGATTTCTTGGTGACGATCTTATATTGATGGCCTCTAGTTATGCTCTTCCCCACAGGTGGAAACACTCTCTCTCTGTATCCACTCTCTCAAAACCTTTCATCATTTTAAAGACCTCTATTAGGTCGCCCCTCAGCCTTCTCTCTAGCCTTTCCTGATTTATGCTTCTGTTCTTATTCAAGGCTGGAATTAAAGTACATAAACAGAGACTCGAACCTGGTAATGATCATGGAGCCCACCATTAATAATGGATATGTTTCGAGATTACATAACTCTGTTTTAAGTTTTTATTTCATGTTCGATAATTGGATTTATTTTTGCGTTGACAGAAACTGCGCAATCAGCATTGGGCTCGGATGTCAATGATGTTGTCATAACCGTCCCACTGGACTTTGGGAAGAACCAGAAAAATGTTCTAAGGTAAGTTAGCTAAACCTTTTTTTAAGCTACTCCATCATAAATGTTCAAACTGATCCACCTACCTGTCATTGCTTTGTGCATTCAAACACTTGCACCTTTTCATTGGTTCAAATTTAGTTCATTTCTGATTTTCTTTTTTGTGTGTGCCATTCTTCTGTGTATCATTGGCTTTTCGGTTTTCTCCTGTGAAAAAGGTGGTACCGTACTACTCCAATTCGTGGATGCTAACGTTTAGGGGAGGGGAAAGATTTCCAGTACATGCCAGTTAGTCTGATCGTAAATTTTCTTGTCTTAAACCTGTGTGTCCAAATACTGACTGTGTGTTTGTTTGCTGTGAAACGCTTCGTTGTGCAGGCAGGCAGCTCAAGCAGCTGGTTTCAATGTGTTGCGATTGATTCATGAACCTGCAGCCGCTCTTCTTGCATTCGGAGTTGGACAGGAATCACCGACTGGGAAAAGGTAGTTAATATTCTAACGCTTGCAATGTAGTGTGTATGATGGGATAAGATGTTTGAAATTTGCTTATTACATCGGATATACGGCACAGAAACGGACCATTCGGCCCAACCAGTCCATGCCGGCGTTTATGCTCCACTCGAGCCTCCTCCTGTCTTTCCCCATCTAAATCTATCAGCATAACCCTCTATTCCCTTCTCCCCCATTGGCTTGTCCAGCCTCCCCTTAAATGAATCGATACTATTCGCCTCAACCCCTCCCTGTGGCAGCGAGTTCCACATTCTCACCACTCTCTGGATAAAGAAGTTTCTCCTGAATTTCCTATTTAAGCTATACCTTTGCGTTCAATATTCAAAGCATTTTAGTTCACTAAAATGACATGGAAATTTTATTTTATTTTGTTATATAAATATTTGTATATACCTGGGAGTCCCTGGCCAAAGATCGCCCTAAGTGGAGGAAGTGCATAGAAACATAGAAAATAGGTGCAGGAGTAGGCCATTCGGCCCTTCTAGCCTGCACCGCCAGTCAATGAGTTCATGGCTGAACATGCAACTTCAGTACCCCCTTCCTGCTTTCTCGCCATACCCCTTGATCCCCCGAGTAGTAAGGACTTCATCTAACTCCTTTTGAATATATTTAGTGAATTGGCCTCAACAACTTTCTGTGGTAGAGAATTCCACAGGTTCACCACTCTGGGTGAAGAAGTTTCTCCTCATCTCGGTCCTAAATGGCTTTACCCCTTATCCTTAGACTGTGACCTCTGGTTCTGGACTTCCCCAACATTGGGAACATTCTTCCTGCATCTAACCTGTCTAAACCCGTCAGAATTTTAAACGTTTCTATGAGGTCCCCTCTCACTCCTCCGAACTCCAGCGAATACAAGCCCAGTTGATCCAGTCTTTCTTGATAGGTCAGTCCCGCCATCCTGGGAATCAGTCCGGTGAACCCCCGCTGCACTCCCCCAACAGCAAGAATGTCCCTCCTCAAGCTAGGAGACCAAAACTGCACACAATACTCCAGACGTGGCCCCACCAAGGCCTGCACAACTGCAGCAACACCTCCCCGCCCCCGCACCCAAATCCCCCCGCCATGAAGGCCAACATGCCATCCGCCCTCCCAACCGCCTGCTGCACCTGCATGGCAACCCTCAATGACTGATGCACCACGGCACCCAGGCCTCGCCGCACCTCCCCCCCTCCCAATCTGTCACCACCCAGACAACAGTCTGTCTCTCTGCCCTTACCACCAAAGTGGACAACCCCACATCCATCCACATCACACTTCATCCGCCATGCATCCGCCCACCCACCCAACCTATCCAAGTCACCCTGCAGCCTCATAGCATCCGCCTCGCAGCTCACACTGCCACCCAACTTAGTGTCATCCGCAAATTTGGAGATACTACATTTAATCCCCTCGTCTAAATCATTAATGTACAATGTAAACAGCTGGGGCCCCAGCACAGAACCTTGCAGTACCCCACTAGTCACTGCCTGCCATTCTGAAAAGTACCCATTTACTCCTACTCTGAGCACCTCCAGTCTCATCGCCAAGAGCATGCAAAAATCAACCGTAGGCAGCGGAAAGAGCGTGCGGCAAATCTGTCCCACCCTCCCTTACCCTGAACGACTATCTGTCCCACCTGTGACAGGGACTGTGGCTCTCATTGGACTGTTCAGCCACCTAAGGACTCACTTCAGGAGTGGAAGCAAGTCTTCCTCGATTCCGAGGGACTGCCTATGATGATGATGGTAAATGTCTTATTTCCAGTCTTGTGACTTGAGATGGGACTTTAAGCATAAGAAGTATTTTTAGAGATGGGCAACCTTACTGGACGATTCAAACACGTATCTGTAATCTGCTGATGGGGCCTAATGCAATTCTTCATTTCTTCTATCCCATTCATTGCGAAGACCGAAGCCATTGTTAATTTGAAACTTTTAATTTAATTTTTGAATCATTAACTTTAACCCGACTAATTGTGGATTACAGTTTTGTTTTTGAGTAAGCTAAAACTGAAATTGGGCTGTTTTTGTTTTCGTGAAAACTAATTGTCGTCTTTTCTCCATTTGTAGTAATGCACTAGTTTACAAACTTGGTGGATCCTCACTATCGGTTACAATAGTAGAAGTAAACAGTGGCATGTACAGAGTTCTTGCCTCTCATGCTGATGACAGCATAGGAGGAGATTGCTTCACAGAGGCCTTGGCACAGTACTTAGCTTCAGAATTTCAGAGGTAAGAGTTTGCACAACAGCAATACGGAACATGTTGGATATCCTTCGATACTCGTACCATTTAAAAATGTAAACTTTGTTTTAAACAGATTGTTCAGGCACGATATAAGGGGGAACGCGAGAGCCATGATGAAGCTGGTTAATAGTGCTGAAGTTGCGAAGCATACTTTGTCAACTTTGGAAAGTTCAAACTGTTTTGTAGATTCGCTTCATGAAGGCGTAGACTTCGACTGCAATGTGTCCAGGTATGTATATAGTGTGACCCCGATCTTCCGCCGCCTGTCACTTTAATTCTCCGCTCCATTCCCGCTCCGACCTCTCCGCCCTCGGCCTCCTACATTGTTCCAATGAAGCTCAACGTAAACTCGAGGAACAGCACCTCATCTTTCGTTTAGGCACTTTACAGCCTTCTGGACTCAACATCGAGTTCAACAATTTCAATCCTAATCTCCGCCCCCATTTTCTCAGACAGCAGCGGTTGTTGATTTTGATCCTTTAACCTCGCACCATCAAACCATTTGTCATTTAATCTCTCCTGCCTCCCACCCTATCACAGACCTTCCCTTTTGTTCTTTCCTCCCCTCCCCCCTTTCCCTGCCTCTACTTGCTTAAAACCTGTTAAATTTTTCCATTTCTGACAAATGGTCATCAACCTGAAACGTTAACTCTTCTCTCTCCACGGATACTGCCTGACCTGACTATTTCCAGCATTTTCTGTTTTTATTATGTATATAGTTTATTGTGTTAGGCCAAAAGACATGTTGAGATTGAACCATAGTAGGAAAGGTATCATTGTAGCGTTAGGCCAATCTCCAAAAACTGTCTTGTAGCCCTATGGCTGATGGGCACAGGCACGATAGACTGAATGGCCTCCTTCTGTGCTGTATCAATCTATGATTCTATATTCAAATTTCCATTGGTGCCTGAATTTTGCGAGCTCTTTGACAGTATCCTAGAGGGTGAGAAACAGGGGCCACTTCCACTGTCAATTGATTATGGAATGGAATTGAGCTGGCTGGAGTAGTCTGTGCCTCCGATCATCCACCCAATTGGATGAAGGGGAGAGCTTGGTGCCAGGAGACAAGAGACTAAAACAGATGGATGTAAACTGTCGGCTGTGGCTCAGTGGGCAGCACACTCGCCTCTGAGTCAGAAGGTTGTGGGTTCAAGTCCCACTCCAGGGATTTGAGCACAAAAATCTAGGCTGATACTCCAGTGCAGTGCTGAGGGAGCGCCGCACTGTCGGAGGGGCAGTCTTTCGGTGAGACGTTAAACCGAGGCCCCGTCTGCTCTCTCAGGTGGATGTAAAAAATCCCACGGCACTATTTTGAAGAAGAGCAGGGGAGTTATCCCCGGTGTCCTGGGACCAATATTTATCCCTCAATCAACATCACTAAAACAGATTATCTGGTCATTATCGCATTGTTATCTGTGGGAGCTTGCTGTGCGCAAATTGGCCGGCGCGTTTCCCACATTACAACAGTGACTACACTCAAAGTACTTCATTGGCTGTAAAGTGCTTTGAAACGTCCGATGGTCATGAAAGGCGCTATATAAATCCCAAGTCTTTCTAAAGGTTCAAAGTATTGAACATTTTTTTGTGTCCACTTATTTTGGGAATTAACTGGGTAATGACGTGTTCCACAAGCATTCCCATCAATAGCCTATAATTTGATCCTTTTAAAAGTTAGTCTTTTTTGAAATGGCTCATGGAACAAGATGGCTTTTTCTACTATTAATTTTATTGTGAATGTTCTATTAGTTCTGTTTAGGATTTTTTTATTGAAACAGTTTCAATATTTCCTAGTCTTGTATCGTTAAATCATTTTGGAACTGTTTAAATGGTTAACATTAACAAATTGTGACACTAAAATAGGCACCCAGTTAACAGCTGAATGTGTCTGTTACATCAACTATGCCCTTCAGATCCAAAAGCTATCTAACCCTTTATAGCTCCACAAGACTCCTGCGTACTATAGAATTTGAAATTGTTTGTGGACTGTAGACTGCCTTTGTATTAAAGTGTGCGTGTTATTTTTAAGGGCAAGATTTGAATCTGTATGTTCTGCGCTGTTCAGCCAAAGTATCCAAGCTATTCAGAAGCTTGTGGAAGAAGCTGGACTTTCTGGAAGTGAAATATCCAAGGTTTGTACAGACATGCTGGAATCTAAAAGTTCACCTAAAGCAGGAGAAACAAGCCAGTAAACCATGTTAGACAATCGGAACAACTTGATCTTATTTGGCACGTTACATGTGTCAGTCAACCTACTGAAGGCATGAAATGGACATCTGGAAATAACAAAATCCCTCGAAGTGGATAATTAAAGTTTCTGTTTCTCATTTGATAGAATAAAATTCAGAAAACTTGACAAGTTGGTGGTGGTAATGCTGTGAAATGGAGTGTATTTTCATTCTAAGCACTCTCGTCAACGTAAAGCGCTCTTACTGCAGCGTAACTTTGCTCCAACAAACTTTAGAAGAGCGCACACACTGCCAACACGATATTTTTCAATTGATTTGCCAGCTATTCTTGTGGCCTCTTTGGGATTGCTATTCGGAGCAGCTTTTATTCATATGCAAGCCTTGATAGCTGATTGTCAGTGGGTTATTTGGTTGCAGGCAGCATCACGGCCAGGCTATTCCTGTCCAGTCCCCTATCTATATCCCCGACCTCACCAATAAAGACTGGCAACACATCTTGAATGGGAAAAAAGGCAAAATGCACACTTGGGTCTCGGTTTATGTGCCAAACGCTCACTGTGTCGGCTGTGGCTCAGTGGACAGCACACGCGCCTCCATGTTAGAATGCTGGCTGTTCAAGACCCACTCCAGAGACTTGAGCACAAAAATATAGCACACAAAACACTCCAGTGCAGTTCTGAGGAAGTGCTACCCTGTCGGAGGTACCGTCTTTTGGATGAGACCTTAAACTGAGACCCTGTCTGCTTTCTCGGGAGGACGTGAAAGATCCCATGGCACATTTTCAAAGGAGCAGGGGAGTTATTCCTCTGTGCTGGGGCCAATATTTATCCCTCAATCAACATAGCTAAAAACAGATTATCTGGTCATTATCACACTGCTGTTTGTGGGATCTTGCTGTGCGCAAATTGGCTGCCGCGTTTCCCACATTGCAACAGTGATTACACTTCAAAAGGTGCTTCATATTCTGTAGGGCGCTTTGGAACATCCTACGGTTGTGAAAGACGCTATATAAATGCAGGGTTAATGCTGAGAAAATGTTTCCCCAGGCTGTTGAATCTGGAACACAGGGTCTCAGGATAAGGGGTTGGCAGGGCTGTGGATGCTCAATAGTTGAGTATATTCAAGACAGACATAGATAGATTTTTGGGAACTAAGGGAATTAAGAGAAGGTGGAGTTGAGGTAGATGATCAACCATAATATTGAATGGTGGAGCAGATCCGAACAGCCAAAAAGCCCACTGCTGCTCCTAATTCTTGTACAGATAGATAGCTGAGCCAAGTTTCCAGGGAAGTGCGTGATGTTGAGTGTTGCTAATTATATGCACCATCTCCGTTTAGCATTATACTTTACAAAGACAGATACATTTGTTTATTTTAAGTATCCTGTTTAATTTTCAAAAAGTTTTGCTTAGCTGATTAAACTAGAATTAAAGCTCATTTTCTGGTTACAAACATTGTTTTATTTTTGACCCAAAAAGCACATTTGATTTAACCCATTTTTTTAAAATTATCTGATTTATTTGGGAATGGCAGAACAAAAATCAGAGTCTATTATTTGTGTCTTGAAATTCAGTTTGGGTCTCCATTAAATGGCAGTCTCGCCTCCTTTAGCTCGGTCTTGTAATAAATCAAATGTTTCTGTGAAACTCTGAAGCACAAACTTTATTTTATCCATCAGAATGAATTATTCTATTCCAGTTCTTCAAGTGTTAAACATATTTTCTTTCTTTCGTTTTAGGTTGTTCTTTGCGGCGGCTCTGCCCGTATGCCGAAATTGCAGCAGATGATTCGAGACCTGTTCCCCGATGTTGACTTGTTTAACTCCATCCCCTCAGATGAAGTGATAGCTGTTGGTGCAGCTATTGAGGCTGCGTTGCTGTTGGGGAAGGAGAGTAATGCACCAGAGGAAGATGCTGTCATTGTGGAGTGTTCTGCACGAAGCATTCTTGCTAAGGTATTAAAATCTGATTGCAGGAAACCAAAAATATTCTGGGCTAGAATTTCCAGTGCTTCACCGTCCGGTTTCTCGGCGTTTTGGACGAGAACCGGGTCGGCAAAATTTTCCACAGCTGAGTACCGCTGGGGAGCGGACCGCCGGCGAGCACCATCCACAGACCGCCATCGCCCGATTTTTGGCTCAGCGGGGACCCGTAGGTAAGTTGGGGGGAGGGGGGGGAGAAAGCGCCCACGAGAATTAGCGGCGCTGGGCAGCAGGTAAGTAGCCCTGCAAAAAAAAAAAAGTTAAGTAATTGGCTTTTTAACTAATTATTTTAAAATTCTCTTGCAGTGATTTAAGTGAAAAGGATCCGGAGAATGTTTTTCTGATTTTTTTTTTTTTAGTTTTTTGAAAAAATATTTTGGTTTTTTTCTCCTAGTCCCAACCCGCAGCCTCGGGATACATTTTTAGTAGTTCAAGTAATTGTAGCTCTTTTTTTTTAAGAACCGGCCCAAGATTCCATTTTTTTCGCTGGGAATCGGGGTGTAAGGCCCATTTTTTTTTCGCTGGGCGGATTTTTTTGGGGTGGGGGGGGTGATTTTTTTTGCTGGTGATAATTTTGGGAATCTTAGTGATATTTTGGGCAGCAATCCGGCACTGGTGGGTTGTTTGGAAATTATATAGCCACTTATCTCTCCAGAACATCTTGTGATGTTTTCAGTGCGGCATCTAATTCTCCAAACCACATATTTGTGCAACTTATAGCTAGAAGTATCAGCCGTGACTCAGTGGGCAGCACTCTCTCTCGCCTCGGAGTCAGAAGGTTGTGGGTTCAAGTCCCACTCCAGGGACTTGAGCACATAAATCTAGGCTGATACTCCCAGTGCAGTGCTGAGGGAGCGCTGCACTGTCGGAGGTGCCGTCTTTTGGATGAGACATTAAACCGAGGCCCCGTCTGCTCTCTCAGGTAGATCTTCTACTTAAACTCCACCTTCCTGATCCCCATATCCCTAAGTATCCAAAAATCTATCAATCTCCTGCTTGAATATATTCATTGACTGAGCATCTAAAGCCCTCTGAGTAGAGAATTCCCTAGATTCACTCCCCTGAGTGAAGAAATTCCTCCTCATCTCAGTCCCAAATAGCTGACCCCTTATTCTGAGACTATGACTCCTGGATCTAGACTCTCCAGCCCGGGGAAACATCTTCCCTGTCAAGTTTTTAAAATAATTTTATACATTTCAGTAAGATCAACTCTCATTCTTCTAAACTCTGAGGACTATAGGCCCATTCTACTCAATCTCTCCTCATAGAACAATCCCCCCATCCCAGGAATCAGTCTGGTGAACCTTCGTTGCACTCCCTCTATAGCAAGTATATCCTTCCTTTGGTAAGGAGACCAAAACTGTACACAATACATAAGAATTAGGAACAGGAGTAGGCCATCTAGCCCCTCGAGCCTGCTACGCCACTCAACAAGATCATGGCTGATCTGGCCGTGGACTCGGCTCCACTTACCTGCCTGCTCCCCACAACCCTTAATTCCTTTTGTTGGTTAAAAATCTATCTATCTGTGATCTGAATACATTCAATGAGCTAGCCTCAACTGCTTCCCTGGGCAGAGAATTCCACAGATTCACAACCCTCTGAGAGAAGAAATTCCTTCTCAACTCGGTTTTAAATTGGCTTCCCCATATTTTGAGGCTGTGCCCCCTAGTTCTAGTCTCCCTGACCAGTGGAAACAACCTCTCTGCCTCTATCTTGTCTATCCCTTTCATTATTTTAAATGTTTCTATAAGATCACCCCTCATCCTTCTGAACTCCCAACGAGTAAAGACCCAGTCTACTCAATCTATCATCATAAGGTAACGCCCTCATCTCCGGAATCAGCCTAGTGAATCGTCTCTGTACCCCCTCCAAAGCTAGTATATCCTTCCTTAAGTAAGGTGACCAAAACTGCACGCAGTACTCCAGGTGCGGCCTCACCAATACCCTGTACAGTTGCAGCAGGACCTCCCTGCTTTTGTACTCCATCCCTCTCACAATGAAGGCCAACATTCCATTCGCCTTCCTGATTACCTGCTGCACCTGCAAACTAACTTTTTGGGATTCATGCACAAGGACCCCCAGGTCCCTCTGCACCGCAGCATGTTGTAATTTCTCCCCATTCAAATAATATTCCCTTTTACTGTTTTTTTTCCAAGGTGGATGACCTCACATTTTCCGACATTGTATTCCATCTGCCAAACCTTAGCCCATTCGCTTAACCTATCTAAACCTCTTTGCAGCCTCTCTGTGTCCTCTACACAACCCGCTTTCCCACTAATCTTTGTGTCATCTGCAAATTTTGTTGCACTACACTCTGTCCCCTCTTCCAGGTCATCTATGTATATTGTAAACAGTTGTGGTCCCAGCACCGATCCCTGTGGCACACCACTAACCACCGATTTCCAACCCGAAAAGGACCCATTTATCCCGACTCTCTGCTTTCTGTTCGCCAGCCAATTCTCTATCCATGCTAATACATTTCCTCTGACTCCGCGTACCTTTATCTTCTGCAGTAACCTTTTGTGTGGCACTTTATTGAATGCCTTTTGAAAATCTAAATACACCACGTCCATCGGTACACCTCTATCCACCATGCTCGTTATATCCTCAAAGAATTCCAGTAAATTAGTTAAACATGATTTCCCCTTCATGAATCCATGTTGCGTCTGCTTGATTGCAGTATTCCTATCTCGATGTCCCGCTATTTCTTCCCTAATGATAGCTTCAAGCATTTTCCCCACTACAGATGTTAAACTAACCAGCCTATAGTTACCTGCCTTTTGTCTGCCCCCTTTTTTAAACAGAGGCATTGCATTAGCTGCTTTCCAATCCGCTGGTACCTCCCCAGAGTCCAGAGAATTTTGGTAGATTATAACGAATGCATCTGCTATAACTTCCGCCATCTCTTTTAATAACCTGGGATGCATTTCATCATGACCAGGGGACTTGTCTACCTTGAGATCCATTGTCTACCTTGAGGTCCAGCACTACTCCCCCTAGTGATAGTGATTGTCTCAAGGTCCTCCCTTCCCATATTCCCGTGACCAGCAATTTTTGACATGGTTTTTGTGTCTTCCACTTTGAAGACCGAAGCAAAATAATTGTTTAAGGTCTCAGCCATTTCCACATTTTCCGTTATTAAATCCCCTTCTCATCTTCTAAGGGACCAACATTTACTTTAGTCACTCTTTTCCGTTTTATATAATCGGTAAAAGCTTTTACTATCTGTTTTTGTTTTGCGCAAGTTTACTTTCGTAATCTATCTTTCCTTTCTTTATTGCTTTCTTAGTCATTCTTTGCTGTCGTTTAAAATTTTCCCAATCTTTTAGTTTCCCACTAACCTTGGCCACCTTATACGCATTGGTTTTAATTTGACACTCTCCTTTATTTCCTTGGTTATCCACGGCTGGTTATCCCTTCTCTTACCGTCCTTTTTCACTGGAATATATTTTTGTTGAGCACTATGAAAGAGCTCCTTAAAAGTCCTCCACTGTTCCTCAATTGTGCCACTGTTTAGTCTGTGTTCCCAGTCTACTTTAGCCAACTCTGCCCTCATCTCACTGTAGTCCCCTTTGTTTAAGCATAGTACGCTCGTTTGAGACACTACTTCCTCACCCTCAATCTGTATTACAAATTCAACCATACTGTGATCACTCATTCCGAGAGGATCTTTTACAAGGAGAACGTTTATTATTCCTGTCTCATTACACAGGACCCGATCTAAGATAGCTTGCTCCCTTGTAGGTTCTGTAACATACTGTTCTAAGAAACAATCCCGTATGCATTCTATGAATTCCTCCTCCAGGCTACCCCATGCGATTTGATTTGACCAATCGATATACTCCAGGTGTGGTCTCACCAGGGCCCAATATAATTGCAGGAAGACTTATTTACTCTTGTATTACTATCCTTTTGTAACAAAGGCTAACATACGATTTACATATCATTAAGCAACTTTCCCTCTGAGCCGTGTGGCTCTCTCTTGGTCCCTCACACCCTGGGACTGGCTTTTTCAATGTTACATTTCGCGGAACTGTAACAGGGCTGCACACCCCAAAAAGAATTGGGGAGAATATTGCCATCAGGTGTGAAGGTACTTTACCTTGTAAATTATTCTATTATAGCATCTTCATTTATGGAGTAGCATCACTATTTACACATCTACGTAATCCCTTGCATAGTAGTTATTTGTTTAACCGTGTGTTTTTCTGTAGGCGAGCGATGAGTCAGGAGCTGATACGTACATTGTAGTGTTTCCGTCAGGTACTCCATTACCAGCAAGGCGACATCATCCATTTCAGGCAGCAGGGGATGCTTCCTGTGTGTGCCTTGAGCTGTACGAGTCTGGGGGAAAGGGATGCGAGCCAGAAAGAAACAAATTGGCACAGGTCTGTTTCTGTTTTCCTGTCTTGGCTGCTATAATTGTCTGCCTGTTTCTCAGACCAGCCTTTCGAAAATCCATTTACTTTGCATATGGAGAAGCTAAAACTTGGAAAGGAGGGAGATGGGGTAGGAAGTCCTCAAAACACTTTTATAATTAAATAAAGGTGTCTCCAAAAGGTCTTTCTCATGCTCGAGTATATTTCCACAGGTGCTGACAGGCCTATGTGTGAGTGTTGGCAAAGTATTTGATTTTGCAGGGCATCATAGCCACTGTCCTCATCCCATTGTCGATTTAAGCATTGTCCAATAGAAGCCATTGGATAGTGAGTGCGGACACTGGCTTTTCCCCCCCCCCCATTCATAACATAAGAAATAGGAGCAGGAGTCGGCCATTCGGCCCCCGAGCCTGCTCCGCCATTCAATACGATCATGGCTGATCATCGCCCTCAACTCCACTTTCTCGCCCGATTCCCATATCCCTCGGTTCCCTTCGAATCCAAAAATCGACTGATCTCCGCCTTGAATCTAGTGCAAACAGGAAATCTTGCCCCATTATTGAAGTACAAGGTTAACACTGCAGCTGAGTGACTCTTGTGGCTAAAACCCACAAACATAGGACACATGTATGGTTTTGTGTCACTAGAGGATGCTCGTGCAGTTTTGCAATGCTGTGTTTAGGTTTGGATCACATTATCCGTATCGTTCAGTTGATTTAATATTTGGCATTTGTGTCTCCATGCATTGTTTTACTCGTGTGTATTGGTTGCTGTGATTTGGGTGTAGTGGTGAGGTCTTGCATGTAGCTGGACCATCAAGGAAGGTGCTTCTCCAAAGGAAGGTATATTCTGCTTGTTCCGTAGTTTGGATAAAGTGACACCAGCCTGGGTGCGAGTCTTCTGCCTGTCTTACTGCCATGTAATGATGCACGACAGAGGAGGACTAAAGGATAACTTTTCCAATTATGGTTTCCTTTTCTTTTTAAAGCCGGCCCACTAGCTGAATTACAGCCAACAAAATCAAATTGCTTCAGTCTTTTAAACCCATGCCATGCAAGCACAGTTACCGGCCAAAAAAAAATGTAATCAAAATATATTTATACTGGCATGAGAAAAATCCAAAATGGTCAAAGCAACAAGCAAATAGGGAAAGACTGTTTTAAACGCTCTAACTAGCTGGTGTTATAGAGTGGGGTCTGAGGTTTAATATTCCACATGTTTTATTGAATTGATTCACTACCCATTTGTCTATTGTTTCACATTATTGGACAGGAGCGTATTGGTCCTTCTGTTTTTCTTCTTCCCTTCCCACCCCAGTATTTATTTACATCACTATAATCCCCTGGTGCCCCAGGATATTGTTCGATGCTTTTTCAAACTGAGGCCACTTTCAGGCATTCATTCGTCGTCTTGATGACATTAGCTGGCCAGTTCTCGGTGAACTAGCACACACTGGGAGACCATGTCTCGGTTGTCATCAGTTCCCCATGCAGCCGGTGTCGATCCGCTCTCTGGAGGACAGAATCGTGGGACGCAGGCAACATAAAGAACCAGCAGCTCATCACTGACCCACCAGCAGAGGCCCCCGGCCTCTCCCTCCCTCGGAGACAGTGAGCACTCGGCCCAATCTGCACGGGGCACGGACGCTGTGCCCACCTGATCCACACGGGGAATGTGAGGGACAGCCTGAAGTGCGACTGGCCCCGAGTCCCAGACCCTGGAACATCTCACATCGATCGGCCCACTGAGATCTGTGGGTCCCAGACCCTGGAACACCTCACATCGACCGGCCCACTGAGATCTGTGGATCCCAGACCCTGGAACACCTCACATCGATCGGCCCACTGAGATCTGTGGATCCCAGACCCTGGAACACCTCACATCGACTGGCCCACTGAGATCTGTGGGTCCCAGACCCTGGAACACCTCACATCGACCGGCCCACTGAGATCTGTGGGGCCCAGACCCTGGAACATGTCACATCGATCGGCCCACTGAGATCTGTGGGGCCCAGACCCTGGAACACCTCACATCGATCGGCCCACTGAGATCTGTGGGTTCCAGACCCTGGAACACCTCACATCGACCGGCCCACTGAGATCTGTGGGTCCCAGACCCTGGAACACCTCACATCGACCGGCCCACTGAGATCTGTGGGGCCCAGACCCTGGAACACCTCACATCGATCGGCCCACTGAGATCTGTGGGGCCCAGACCCTGGAACACCTCACATCGATCGGCCCACTGAGATCTGTGGGGCCCAGACCCTGGAACACCTCACATCGATCGGCCCACTGAGATCTGTGGGGCCCAGACCCTGGAACACCTCACATCGATCAGCCCACTGAGATCTGTGGGTCCCAGACCCTGGAACACCTCACATCGATCGGCCCACTGAGATCTGTGGCGGGAGGCACCTCCTTTCTCCCCTCGGCATCTCGGGGCCGTCGAACGGAGAGCCAAACTAGACATCCCATAATAGGCTTCTCCCGTCATATGAAAGTAGCAGCACCCTGGGACATTAACGCTAACTACTCAAAGGATGCACATAGTGTAAGAAAACCCGGACTATTGGCCATATTATGTCCTGTGTGGTGTTTCTGTTCGTTAGCTGTCAACCTTTGGATGAACTAGAGCTGTCAATGTTTGGGATGAAACCAGCTATACACCTTGGAAGTCCGGTATAAAGAGGGAGAACTGCATTGTGTATAATAATTGCTTTATTTTGATAAGTGATTAGAACACTCCTTTCCATGCACGTCATAGCTTTTACTTCATTATTATTTACTGACTAGATTGTGCTCCGAGATTTACTGCTGAAGGAAGGTCGCACCCATGACATTTTAGCTGTTCTCACCATGAAAAGGTTTGTGTTGTGGATTTTCTTTTGGGGGTAATTTGGGAACGATGTACGGGAAATCTCCTTTTGCTAATTTTCTACTTTTTGTCCTAAAGGTGCTGCCTTTCGATTATATTTTATGTTTCCCTTCCCCGGGGCTGTGTTTCATGTGTGTGGTCAGTGACTGTTCATAGACACTCGAGCTTTGAGTCTGAGCCGGATATTGTCTAGGGTGCCATAGTCAATTGTAGTTCCCTAATTGCTGCCGGGGCCGAGATGAGCAGACTGGGTACAGACCAGTCGGCTAACCTGGGTATTCCTGGTTTGGATGCCTTAGAGCTGCATGAGGCCGTAGCCACTTGGCCATCCAGGAACACATTGACCAGGGAGAAGTGTTCATGACTAGTGGTCAGATAATGCTGTCATTATTAAAAGTAAGTGAAAAGAGTTGAGCTGCTTTGGAAGAAAACATTGAACGGAATTTAAGGTGAGCTAAAAGGCACCAGATTGTGATCACTCATTCTAATGCAAGGATTCCCCGTTGTATTCAGCCAAGACACACTTGTCTCCACCATCAATATTACTGCGTTCTAAACAACAAAAAATGTAAATCATACCAACTCCATCACTTGGCATTGGAACATCATGTACTTGGGGGCCCAGGGCTCAAGTCTGAGTGCCCACATGCTTGAGATGAATGGGATTGGCCCCTCTGTTTTAAAGAAAGAAGGCCTTGGATTTATGTAGCACTTTCACGACCACTGTCTCAAAGTGCTTTCCAGCCAATGAAGTATTTTTAGAATGTAGTCACTGTTGTAATGTGGGAAACGCGGCAGCAAATTTGCGCACAGCAAGCTCCCACATACACCAATGTGATAATGACCAGATAATCTGTTTCAGTGATGTTGATTGAAGGATAGATATTGGCCCCAAGACACTGGGGATAACTCCCCTGCTCTTCGAAATAGTGCCGTGGGATCTTTTACACCCATCTGCGAGGGCAGGCGGTTTAACGTCTTATCCGAAAGAATGCCCCTCCGACAGTGCGGCGCTCCCTCAGCACTGCCCCTCCGACAGTGCGGCGCTCCCTCAGCACTGCCCCTCCGACAGTGCGGCGCTCCCTCAGCACTGCCCCTCCGACAGTGCGGCGCTCCCTCAGCACTGCCCCTCCGACAGTGCGGCGCTCCCTCAGCACTGCCCCTCCGACAGTGCGGCGCTCCCTCAGCACTGCCCCTCCGACAGTGCGGCGCTCCCTCAGCACTGCCCCTCCGACAGTGCGGCGCTCCCTCAGCACTGCCCCTCCGACAGTGCGGCGCTCCCTCAGCACTGCCCCTCCGACAGTGCGGCGCTCCCTCAGCACTGCCCCTCCGACAGTGCGGCGCTCCCTCAGCACTGCCCCTCCGACAGTGCGGCGCTCCCTCAGCACTGCCCCTCCGACAGTGCGGCACTCCAAGTCTCTGGAGTGGGACTTGAACCCACAACCTTCTGACTTAGAGGCGAGAGTGCTGCCCACTGAGTCACAGCTGACACTAAAGGATAGAGGAAGAGAGCCACTGATCTAAGGGCAGATCGCAAAGCTCATGATCATAGAGGTCTGCAATGCTGTAAGTTTGTGTGTTGCTTGCAATGTCCCCCGCACGCTGTGCTGCCTTCAGTGCAGGGCGTTAAAATCTTTGTGCATGCGCAGAATCTACAGCGGAGAAGCCGGGGAGTCGTCTCGCAGCTTAGCGGGAACTTTGGTAGCTGAGACGGTTTCTTTTTGGCAGTGTCATTGACATGACCGAACCATGAGTGGGTGACATTCATCGAGTTAACCGTGTGCGAGAGCAACCAGAGGGCAAGGCTGCCGGTTCACACCGCTCTACACTGGGCTACCCGGAGTGGGCAAACTACAGGAGGGTGGGAAAACTCGCTAAATGTCAGTGTCCGCTGTGGTTCAGTGGGCAGCACACTCGCCTGAGTCAGAAGGTTGTGGGTTCAAGTCTCACTCCAGGAACTTGAGCACATAAATCTAGTCTGACACTCCAGTGCAGTGCTGAGGGAGTGCCGCACTGTCAGAGGTGCCGTTTTTCAGATGTGACAAACAGGTGCCCCGTCTGCTCTCTCAGGTGGACGTAATGGATCCCATGGCACTACTTAGAAGAAGAGCAGGGGAGTTATCCCCGGTGTCCTGGGGCCAATATTTATCCCTCAATCAACATCACTAAAACAGATTATCTGGTCATTATCACATTGCTGTTTGTGGGAGCTTGCTGTGTGCAAATTGGTTGCTGCGTTTCCCATAATACAACAGTGACTACACCTCAAAAGTACCTCATTGGATGGAGAGCGCTTTGGGACATCCGGTGGTCATGAAAGGTGCAGTAGAAATACAAGTCTTTCTATATTTTAATGGTTGAAATAAAAACTCCTGGAGCATTGAAAGAGTTAAATGATTGTTCCAGCACACAGTAAGCGACCTGTCATTGCATTGAACTCTTAAATTATCACTTTCAGAATGTTTCAGATACAAAAACATAGGCTGCATATAAATGCACGTCTGTAGCATATACGGAATAATTTACGCGCTATTTGCATACGTTAACAAATTTGCTGCTTCAGTGCGCTATAACAATGCGGTAATAAAACAAGTGGCACAAAGAACTGAACCTTATTTTTTGCTTTCCTGTTCATGAGTATTTCTGGGTAATCAATGTTCCCTCTTATTTTTTTTTGATGCGCGGTCCCTTTAACTGACTACGCAGCCCATTCACATTTCCAGCATGCGCGGTTTCCCCCATATAGAAGCCGGTGAGTGGCCTGGGTAGGATCTCCAGACCTCCGCACGGCCGTGCAGCTTAACAGAAGTAGGTCACTAATTTCCTCATCCAGTTGTAAGCAGCCTCTGGAAAAGTGATTTTTTTTTAATATAGGAAAGGTGGCTCCAAATTGAAATTAAACTGGAATAAGTGAATGAAATGCGTAAACCAGTAATAACACACCTGAAGGCCTCTGCTGGATATTACCAGTTGTCCGCCACCCATGGCCATCATACTGCTAGCACAGCTCTGGATGGGTTGCTAGTGTCTGTCTCAATATTTGCTCAGTTTGATATTCTCATTTGATGCTTGTTCAACAACTTTTCTTCTTTTGAAGGGATGGATCACTGCATGTCACTTGTACGGAGCAAGGAACAGGAATTTCGGAGGCGGTCACCATTGACGTTGCATCATAGATGATTGCTGGGGGAAGAAGTTTTGTAAGCTCGAGATCCAGATTGTTGAAAGATGCACCTTATTAAAACCACTCCTGCAGACAAGTCTTCACTTGCCTTGACTAATAAGGAAATTACATCAACAGAATAATCTGTTCCACCCTCTGGCCTGATTAAATGTTCTGTTTGTGTATGTATTATTTTTTTTTAAACTCGATCAAGGATCAGATATTGATCCTCCTTTGAACGCACTGATACTGGTTAGATACTGTAACATAAAACAAAGGCGAAATACTACGGTGCTGAAAATCTGAAATTAAAAACAGAAAATGCTGGAAATGCTCAGCAGGTCAGGCGGCAGCTGTGGTTAGAAACAGAGTTGACGTTTCAGGTCGGTGACCTTTCATCGTGATATTGTAACATGCTTATGTTAGCTGGATATTGGCCTAAATATAAAATCAGTCCTTTTGTTGCTTTGAGTTCAGGCAGTGTCTGATCTACTTTGATTGGCAACCAAAAAACTTACCCCAGGAATAAGACCCAGCTTCATGTTATGTGAAGTGTTCAGAAAAACTTCTCTCTCCCTCTCATTCATTTATTTGGAAATATGCCAAGACATTTGAAAAATAGGAGTGTAGGAGATGGGACACGTGAGTTTTATTTATTAACTTGACTTTTAACACTGTCAAACTGTACATTTTTGTTCAAACAAGTGGTTTCCATTATTGCTGCTTTAATAAACTGTACTGTGTAACTATCTCGAAAGCTTGCTATACTTGTGATGTGGATTTATAATACAGTGCAGACACAAGTACATTTATTTATCATGGGCATAATAACGGACAGGAAAAGACACTCCGATCCGTTTAGCCTGTCCCATGAAACCGAGATAGCTTGTGTATCACAATATACACTCTCTCCAACCCACCCCAAACCATGTGATCTGGGAGAGGCACAAAACCACATTAAAACCCCAGGCCAATTTGGGGGAAAAAGCAGCAGAACCGGTTATAAACCTAATGTCTGAGATGTATATCTGGTGAGCAGTGGATGCTGAATCGTTGAGTAGTTCAAGGCCGAGATCGATAGCTTTTTGGACTAGGGGAATCGAGGGACGCGGGGATCGGACAGGAAAGTGGAGTTGAGGTCAAAGATCAGCCATGATCTTATTGAATGGCGGAGCAGGCTCGAGGGGCCGTATGGCCTGCTCCTAATATACAGTCACAATGCAGAAATATGGGTGTGTTAATGATGCATTCAAAAACGTTAATTTCAAAACTGTCGGCTGGCAGAGTTCTTGGGCGTGCCTATTTACACATGTCACTGCTTGGTGTACAGTAACAGGACTCTGGGTGTTTGGCACAGATTTTTTTCCCGACTAGTTGAAAGGTGTACAAGGGGTGGGGGACGTGAATGAATTGAAACCTGATGGTAGTTAAACTCTTTACTCAAAGTGGGCATTCAAAATAAGCAGCTCTGTGAATTATTGTATTGCATGCTGTATAAGCTTTAGCCCATTTGGAACTTTAAAAATGCAATAATAGGGATATTGTGCTTGCTTTTTTTTTCTATTGGTTCATGGGATGTGGGTGTCGATGGCAAGGCTGGCATTTATTGCCCATCCCTAATTGCCCTTGAGGAGGTGGTGGTGTGCCGCCTTGAACTGCTGCAGTCTGTCTGAAACACTATTCCTAGTATTATATTTCAACAAACTAAACCGAAAGGTTCAACATTTTAGGAATCCTGTATCGGAACAATCTCAAAAGGGTATTGTGTTAAGGAGCAGATTACGTTACCTATCAATCAAAACTGAAGTGACTGAAAGGCAATTAACTACCTTGCCATTGAGATGATTGGATATCCACACAACTAACCGGGTGGGCGAACTACCAATTGATGTTTGTAGTATAAACAGTGACTTGAACTTTCGAATATTACCTGCCAGCAGGTGAATATTGCAAATCACAGACTAGTACAGGATTAAGCCATACGGCCCCTCGAGCCTGCTCCGCCATTCAATAAGATCATGGCTGATCTGACTTTGGCCTCATTGCCGCTTTTCTGCCCGCTCCCTATAACCCTTGACTCCGTACAGCACTGAAGGAGGCCATTCGGCCAATCGATTCTGCACCGGCTCTCTCGGAGTAAACCAGTCAGTCCCTCTCCTCCCCCCCCCCCCCCCCCCCCCCCCCGGCTCTTTCCCCATATCCCTGCAATTTTATTTCTCCCAAGTATTTATCCAATTCCCATATTGAACCTGTATCCCCCGCCCTATCGGGCAGCACGTCCCAAATCCTCACCACTCGCTGAGTAATAACGGTTTCCCTCCTGTCACCTCTGGATCTTTTGCCAATCGCCTTAAATCTGTGCCATGTGATTATCGACCCTTCAGCCATTGCAGTTTCTCTTTGTTCTGACTAAACCCTCCATGATTTTAAACACCTCTATCAAATCTCTTAACCTTCTCTAATCTAAGGAGAACAACCCCAGTTTCTCCAGTCTATCCACGTAACTCTAATCCCTCATCCCTGGAACCACTCGAATAAATGTCTTCTGCACCCTCTCCAAAGCCTTTAAGCCCTTCCTAAAGTGCGGTGCCCAAATTGGACACAATACTCCAACTGGGTCGAACTGGTGTTTTATATAGGTTTAGTATAACTTCCTGGCTTCCCATATTTTTATTAACTGCTTTGTTAATCTGTCCTGCCACCTTCAAAGATTCAAAATTGTACCATTTAACTTGTATTGTCTCTCCTCATTCCACCAACCAAAATGGATCGCCTCACACTTTTCACCATTAAATTTCATCTGCTACGAGTCCACCAATTCCACCAGCCTGTCTATGTCCTCTTGCGGTCCGTTCCTATCCTCCTCACTGTTCACTACACTTCCAAGTTTGGTGTGATCTGCAAATTTTGAAAGTGTGCCCTGTACTCCCAAGTTCAAGTCATTAATGTGTATCAAAACCAGCAGTGGTCCCAGTACTGAACCCTGGGGAACACCACTGTATACCTCCCTCCAGTACGAAAAACAGCCATTCACCACAACTCTCTCCTATCTCTTAGCCAATTTTGTGTCCATGCTGCTGCCCCTTTTATCCCATTTGTTTCTATTTTTCTAACAAACCTAATATTTGGTACTTTATCAAACACCTTTTGAAAGTCCATATACACATCAGCTGCACTGTCCTCATTCCCCCCCCCCCCCCCTCTGTCACCTCAGCAAAAAACTCACATCAAGTTAGTCAAACACGATTTGCCCTTAACAAATGCATGCTGGCTTTCCTTAATCAATCCATACTTGTCCAAGTGGCTGTTAATTTTCTCCCAGATTATTGATACTAAAAGCTTCCCACTACCAACGTTGAGCTGACTAGCCTGTAACAAGGTGTAACATTTGCAATCCTCTATCACAACCCCTGTAACGAAGGAGGATTGGAAGATTCTGGTCAGACCATCCTTCCCTCAGCAACCTAGGATGCATCCTATCTCCGTGGACTGGGTGACTTATCCCCTCTAAGTACTGCCAGCATTTCTAGTACCTCTTTATCTATTTGTATCTCATCCAGTATCCCGACAACCTCCTGGCTTACTGTGGCTTTGCAAAGTCCTCTGCCTTGGCGAGCACAGATACAAATGGGGATTTGATTCTGATATAACAAGCTCCAAAGTAACATTTCCAATTCCAGTGTAACTGTAACTTGGGCCTTAAGTTCAAAATATTAAATTTGGTGCTATTGTAATCAAAAACTTTCTTCTGACACATAAAATTATGTCTTTATCCAATTGCCAGAACGCTCATGCAATATGATAATTTGCTAATGGCAAAAACAATATATAATATATTTATATAGCACCTTTAACATAGTAAAACATTCCAAGGCGCTTCACAGGAGCAATTATCAAACAAAATTTGACACTGAGCCACATAAGGGGATATTGGGGCACATGGCCTGAAGCTCGGTCAAAGAGGTAAGTTTTAAGAAGCGTCTTAAAGGAGGATAGAGGCGGAGAGGTTTAGGGAGGGAATTGAATGGTGGGACAGGCTCGAGAGGACTACTGCTCCTATTGTGTAATTCCAGAGCTTGTAGATAGCATAGCCGCCGGTGGTGGAGCGATTAAAATCGGGGATGTGCAAGAGGCCAGAATTGGAGTCATGGAATTCCATGTGGTAGATTCCTGGTTTCATGCTATCCTTCATTATGAAGATGGGACGGCCCAAATCCACCTAATGATGTGTGTCTAGGCTTGTTTAATGTGCCAGTTTGGCAGTGCACTCGGCCATCCCTTCTTAAATCGAGAGCGTGGATAATTTAAAGATACATGACCTCTCCTCAGATGATGAATAGGACGAGTTCAGTCCATTGTGAAAGTCTTCACTATGACAGCACTTTCCATCATCTATCGTCGGTTTGAAAGATCTTGGTACAGATGCATCATTTTTTTTTATTCTTTCAGCATCGCTGGCAAGGCCAGCATTTATTGCCTATTCCTAACTGCCCGTGAGAAGATGGTGGTGAACCGCTGCAGTCCGTGTGGTGAAGGTGCTCCCACAGTGCTGTTAGGGAGGGAGTTCCAGGATTTGACCCGACGACGATGAAGGAACGGCCGATATATTTCCAAGTCAGGATGGTGTGTGACATGGAGGGGAACTTGGAGGTGGTGGTGTTCCCATAAGAATTAGGAACAGGAGTAGGCCATCTAGCCCCTCGAGCCTGCTCCGCCATTCAATAAGATCATGGCTGATCTGGCCGTGGACTTAGCTCCACTTACCCGCCCTCTCCCCGTAACCCTTAATTTCCTTATTGGTTAAAAATCTATCTATCTGTGACTTGAATACATTCAATGAGCTAGACTCAACTGCTTCCTTGGGCAGAGAATTCCACAGATTCACAACCCTCTGGGAGAAGAAATTCCTTCTCAACTCGGTTTTAAATTGGCTCCCCCGTATTTTGAGGCTGTGCCCCCTAGTTCTAGTCTCCCCGACCAGTGGAAACAACCTCTCTGCCTCTATCTTGTCTATCCCTTTCATGATTTTAAATGTTTCTATAAGATCACCCCTCATCCTTCTGAACTACAACGAGTAAAGACCCAGTCTACTCAATCTATCATCATAAGGTAACCCCCTCATCTCCGGAATCAGCCTAGTGAATCGTCTCTGTACCCCCTCCAAAGCTCGTATATCCTTCCTTAAGTAAGGTGACCAAAACTGCACGCAGTACTCCAGGTGTGGCCTTACCAATACCCTGTACAGTTGCAGAAGGACCTCCCTGCTTTTGTACTCCATCCCTCTTGCAATGAAGGCCAACATTCCATTCGCCTTCCTGATTACCTGCAAACTAACTTTTTGGGATTCATGCACCTCCGCATGTTGTAATTTCTCCCCATTCAAATAATATTCCCTTTTACTGTTTTTTTTCCCAAGGTGGATGACTCGATGGATAAGGAGACTGCAAAGCATTTAGAACTATTCAGAAATTTGGTGAACTATACGTAACAGGTCAGAGGCTGGGTATTCTGTGGCAAGTGTTCCCATGCACCTGCTGCCCTTGTCCTTCTAGGCGGTAGAGGTCGCGGGTTTGGGAGGTGCTGCCGAAGAAGCCTTGGCGAGTTGCTGCAGTGCATCTTGTAGATGGTACACACTGCAGCCACGGTGCGCCGGTGGTGGAGGGAGGGAGTGTTGAAGGTGGGGGATGGGGTGTCGATCAAGCGGCTGCTTTGTCCTGGATGGTGTCGAGCTTCTCGAGTGTTGTTGGAGCTGCACCATCCAGGCAAGTGGAGAGTGTTCCATCACACTCCTGACTTGTGTCTTGTAGGTGGTGGAAAGGCTTTGGGGAGTCAGGAGGTGAGACACTCGCCGCAGAATACCCAGCCTCTGACCTGTTATGTATAGTTCACCAAATTTCTGAATAGTTCTAAATGCTTTGCAGTCTCCTTATCCATCGAGTAGTCAGAAAGTTGCTTAGCAACAAATAAGATGACACAAATCGTGCTATGTTGTACCAATGTCCTCAGTAAATTATTGCCCGCGACAGTAAAAATGCTAAATGGGCTCATCAGGGGTGGCACACAATTAAAAGTACAATTCAGAATCTATGTCTGTTTGTTGTTACACATATTCAAGCCTAGTTTTAGGATTTTGTAGTTCTGGGAAAAAGCAAAAGGAATTAAATTGGCAAAGACAAAAACCAAAGATGGTGATTGTAAAGGCTGCACATTAATTTCCATGTACTCCAGCACATTGCTCCCATTTTACATGAGTTTTATGTCAATCACTACTCCAATGGATATGCAAATAAGCTGATCCAAGAAATTCTTGTGTGTGCACCTCTCCCCACCCTTGGCGGGCACAACTCACCAGGTGACATTTCTAGACTATTATCCCTCCTGTCAGCATGATTTGCACGGATCAACGTGATATAACAAAACCATAACTTGAAAACACTTTGGCTAATTAGGATTGTTTAAAGGTGACATTTTTCTCCACACTTGTTTGCTTTGTATTCTCCACACTTGTATTCACTGGAGTTCAGAAGAATGAGAGGGGACCTCATAGAAACGTTTAAAATTCTGACGGGTTTAGACAGGTTAGATGCAGGAAGAATGTTCCCAATGTTGGGGAAGTCCAGAACCAGGGGACACAGTCTAAGGATAAGGGGTAAGCCATTTAGGACCGAGATGAGGAGGAATTTCTTCACCCAGAGAGTGGTGAATCTGTGGAATTCTCTACTACAGAAAGTTGTTGAGGCCAATTCACTAAAGATATTCAAAAAGGAGTTAGATGAAGTCCTTACTACTAGGGGGATCAAGGGGTATGGTGAGAAAGCAGGAATGGGGTACTGAAGTTGCATGTTCAGCCATGAACTCATTGAATGGCGGTGCAGGCTAGAAGGGCCGAATGGTCTACTCCTGCACCTATTTTCTATGTTTCTATGTTTACCTTGTAGCGGGTGATAGTAAGCTGAACAAGAACATAAGCAGTAGGAGCAGAAGTCGGCCATTCAGCCCCTTCGAGCCTGATGATCTTAAGAATATAAGAAATAGGAGCAGGAGTAGGTCATACGGCCCCTCGAGCCTGCTCCGCCATTTAATACGATCATGGCTGATCCGATCATGGACTCGGGTCCACTTTCTTGCCCGCTCCCCATAATTCCTTATTCCCTTATTGATTAAGAAACTGTCTATCTCTGTCTTAAATATATTCAATGTCCCAGCTTCCACAGCTCTCTGAGGCAGCGAATTCCACAAATTTACAACCCTCTGAGAGAAGACATTTCTCCTCATCTCAGTTTTAAATGGGTGGCCCCTTATTCTAAGATCATGCCCTCTAGTTCTAGTCTCCCCCATCATTGGAAACATCCTCTCTGCCTCCACCTTGTCAAGCCTCCTCATAATCTTATACATTTCGATAAGATCACCTCTCATTCTTCTGAATTCCAATGAGTAGAGGCCCAACCTACTCAACTTTCCCTTATAAGTCAACCCCCTCATCTCCGGAATCAACCTAGTGAACTTTCTCTGAACTGCCTCCAAAGCAAGTATATCTTTTCGTAAATACAGAGACCAAAACTGCACGCAGTACTCCAGGTGTGGCCTCACCAATACCCTGTATAACTGTAACAAGACTTGCCTGCTTTTATACTCCATCCCCTTTGCAATAAAGGCCAAGATACCATTGGCCTTCCTGATCACTTGCTGTAGCTGCATACTAACCTTTTGTGTTTCATGTACAAGTACCCCCAGGTCCCGCTGTACTGCAGCACTTTGCAATCTTTCTCCATTTAAATAATAACTTGCTCTTTGATTTTTTTTTCTGCCAAAGTGCATGACCTCACACTTTTCAACATTATACTCCATCTGACAAATTTTTGCCCACTCACTTAGCCTGTCTATGTCCTTTTGCAGGTTTTTTGTGTCCTCCTCGCACATTGCTTTTCCTCCCATCTTTGTATCGTTAGCAAACTTGGCTACGTTACACTCAGTCTCTTCTTCCAAGTTAATATAGATTGTAAATAGTTGGGGACCCAGCACTGATCCCTGCGGCACCCCACTAGTTACCGATTGCCAACCCGAGAATGAAGCATTTATCCCGACTCCGTTTTCTGTTAGTTAGCCAATCCTCTATCCATGCTAATATATTACCCCAACCACATGAACTTTTATCTTGTGCAGTAACCTTTTATGTGGCGTCTTATCGAATGGCTTCTGGAAATCCAAATACACCGCATCCACTGGTTCCCCTTTATCCACCCTGTTTGTTACATCCTCAAAAAACGCCAGCAAATTTGTCAAACATGACTTCCCCTTCATAAATCCATGCTGACTCTGCCTGACTGAATTAAGCTTTTCCAAATGTCCTGCTACTGCTTCCTTAATAATGGACTCCAACATTTTCCCAACCACAGATGTTAGGCTAACTAGTCTATAGTTTCCTGCTTTTTGTCTGCCTCCTTTTTTTTCACCAACATGTTTTTCTGGACAGTGAAAGATTAGGCTAGTGTCAGAACTGACAACACTAGAGACTGGATCAACTGGGCCTTTATACACTGGAGTTTAGAAGGATGAGAGGGGATCTCATTGAAACATATAAGATTCTGATGGGACGGGACAGGTTAGATGCGGGTAGAATGTTCCCGATGTTGGGGAAGTCCAGAACCAGGGGACGCAGTCTTAGGATAAGTGATAGGCCATTTAGGACTGAGATGAGGAGAAACTTCTTCACTCAGAGAGTTGTTAACCTGTGGAATTCCCTGCCGCAGAGAGTTGTTGAGGCCAGTTCATTGGATATTTTCAAGAGGGAGTTAGATATGGCCCTTACGGCTAAAGGGATCAAGGGGTATGGACACAAAGGGGTACTGAGGGAATGATCAGCCATGATCATATTGAATGGTGGTGCAGGCTCGAAGGGCCGAATGGCCTACTCCTGCACCTATTTTCTATGTTTCTATGTTTCTATAGCCCCACGGTTTGATTTTTCTCCATGATTCTCCTTGAACATTCCTATGTATTTTAAGATTCTGAAGGCCTGTAAGTTTACACATGATACGTAATGATTGGCTCACGTACCCATGAGATTGCACGGTTGTTTGATCAAGGGTTACCAGCATTGGAGGCTTGCTTGGAGGGAGTCGAGGGTTATGAGGAGCATGAGTAGTACAAGGTTATCTACTTTGGTAAGAAAAACAGAAAAGCTGAATTTTTCTTAAATGGTGAGAGACTGGGAAATGTTCGCATTCAAATGGACCTGGGGGTCCTACACAAATCACAATAAGTTAACATACAGGTACAGCAAGCAATTCAGGAAGCAAATGGTATGTTAGCCTTTATTACAAAGGGATTGGAGTACAAGAGTAAGGAAGTCTTACTGCAATTATATAGGGCCCTGCTGAGACCACACCTGGAGTTCTGTGCACATTTTGGTCTCCGTACCTACGGAAGGATATACTTGCCTTAGAGGGAGTTCAATGAAGGGTGACTAGTTTGATTCCTGGCGACTTTAAGAACATAAGAAATAGGAGCAGGAGTCGGCCATTCGGCCCCTCGAACCTGCTCCGCCATTTAATACGATCATGGCTGATCCGATCATGGACTCAGGTCCACTTCTCTTCCCGCTCCCCATAACCCCTTAATCCCTTACTACAAGGAGATTGTGTAGACTAGGTCCATATTCTCTAGAGTTTACAAGAATGAGAGGGGATCTCATTGAAACGCACAAAATTCTTACGAGGCTTGACAGGGTAGATGCAGGGAGGATGTTTCCCCCGGGCTGGGGAGTCTAGAACCAGGGGTCACAGTCTCAGGATAAGGGGTCGGCCATTTAGGACTGAGATGAGGAGGAATTTCTTCACTCAGAGGGTGGTGAATCTTTGGAATTCTCTGCCCCAGAGGGCTGTGGAGGCTCAGTCTTTGAGTATATTCAAGGCTGAGATCGATAGATTTTTGGACTCTGGGGTAATCGAGGGATTTGGGGATCGGGCGGGAAAGTGGAGTTGAGGTCGAAGATCAGCCATGATCTTACTGATTGGCGGAGCAGGCTCGAGGGGCCGAATGGCCGACTCCTGCTCCTATTGTTATGTTCTTATATGTTCTTACACCACCTGCAGAACCTTAAGTGTATCTTTAAACTAACTCAAAAAAACACTTACTGACCGTTAACAGATTATTTCCCATGTAGATTCTTATTTGATGTTTATATACAATGAAGTACCACAGAAGTGGCCAGTTAAATTAGTCTTTTATTTGCGAAGTAAGCATTGTGCTGGAGCTCATCGTTGTAGGTTTGGAAGAGATTAAAAACATGAATGTTTGTCGCTTCATCAGTCCTGCACACGTGACCTGGTTAAACACAGAATAATTCTGGAACTATTTTGTGGGTGCAACTATTCAATTTAGAGATTCGATCTATCCCATCCAAAACACTAACTTCTCTCTTCGCTTTCAGATGCTGACTGGCCTGTTGTGTATGTCTGGTATTTCCTGTTTTTATCACAGTTATAAATTCTGCTTATCGACTCTGATCTCGAAATTGAATAAGATAAGAACATAGAGTCCAAAAGTCTATTTATCTCAGCCTTGAATGGGAGGGGGAGGGGGGGCTGTGCAGTGCAGCCAGTATCGGAGCAGTGAATGATGACCCCAAATTCAGCATTTCCGTGTTAGGAAGCACATGTGTTACATCCTGAAGTTGTGGTCAGTTTCAAAGAGGTAAGTTCACCATTATTACCTATCGCAAATTCCGGGCCATTATGTTTTAATTGGTAGAGTACATGAATCTCTTAAGGTTCATGATAAGTGCTGAGAGCAAATAGAGCTATTGGATATATTGCTGGGACAATGCAATCCAGCCGTGGCTCTGTGGGCAGCACTCTCGCCTCTGACTCAGAAGGTTGTGGGTTCATGTCCCACTCCAGGAACTTGAGCACAAAAATCTAGGCTGACACTCCCAGTGCAGTACTGAGGGAGCGCCTCACTGTTGGAGGGGCAGCACTGAGGGAGCGCCGCACTGTCAGAGGGGCAATACTGAGGGAGTGCTGCACTGTTGGAGGGGCAGTACGGAGGGAGTGCAGTACTGAGGGAGCGCTGCACTGTCGGAGGGGCAGTACTGAGGGAATGCTGCACTGTCAGATGTGCCGTCTTTAGGATGAGATGTTAAACCGAGGCCCCGTCTGCTCTCTCAAGAGGACATAAAAGATCCCATGACACTATTTCGAAGAAGAGCAGGTGAGCTATCCCCGGTGTCTTGGGGCCAATATTTATCCCTCAATCAACATAACAAAAAAACAGATTATCAAGTCATTGCTGTTTGTGGGAGCTTACTTTGCGCAAATTGGCTGCCGTGTTGCCCACATTACAACAGTGATTACACTCCAAAAGTACTTCATTGGCTGTAAAGCACTTTGAGTCGTCCGGTGGTCGTGAAAGGCGCTATAGAAATGTAAGTCTTTCTTTTTTCTTCTTCACTTCCTGGTTCCCGGTCTGTGAGAATTCTGCATTGTGATTGGCTGCTCAGGCAGCTTGTTGCCATCCCAGCAGCTCGCACCGGGGATTCCCCGTTAACTCGCGCTGATCTCAACTGAACGTCGGAAAAGCTGAGCTTCTCACCACAGAGATCGCGGGAACTTTGTGGGAAGCTCTCTCCAGGGCCAGCGGCAAGCATCTTTGCTTCATCGCTGACCTCGAATTACGAACTATAATTTATTAACAGATACTTTTTTAATATTATGTAGAATAGCCCTCCTGTTCAATGCAGGGTTCCGTGCATGGACGAACATCAGTTGTGAATCACTACCTATGTTCTGTACAAGTCTGCCCCCAAGCAGCAGCTACACAAGAGTGTAAAGTCCTGTCCCCTCAGTACAGACTCACACGAGGCATGTAGTGAAGTCAAGGTCACTCTGGACCTGCACCTTTATTTCACAGCTCTGGAATGCTGCACTTGCCTGAGACCTGTCCTTATATACCTGTCTCTTGCAAGTGGTGGTAAGGTATGCTGGTGGTTACAGGTCATATCTTATTACAGTCGTGTATAGCATGTTAGGATACAGTTATATATAATAATGTAAGATACATGATATCACCCTCCCCCAAGGTCTTATTGTCTTTATAGGTTCAGTCTCTCAGGTGCTCTACGCTCTCGCGTGGAGCGTCTGAGTTGTGGTTCAGTTGTTTGCCTTGGTGTCTGTTTTTCTTTGGGTGTGGTTGCTGGTATCTCGCCTGGGCTGTCTGTTTCGATTGGTGTGATTGTTGTTGACTCACCTGGGCTGTCCGTTGGGATTGCCCTTTCCTCAGGTTGTTCCCTCTGTCTGTCCACCAGGTGTGCTGCGAGTTCCACATTGTAGTCTGCCTCTGGTTCCGCAGTGCTGTTGGTAAATCTGCTTTTGACTTGGTCTACATGCCTCCGGCAGGTTTGGCCATTGTCCATTTGTACTACCAGTAGCCTGTTTCCTTCCTTGCCCGTTACTGTCCCTGCAAGCCATTTGGGACCCCTGCCATAGTTTATTATAAACACTTTGTCCCCTATCTCATTCCATCTCCCCTTCGAATTTCTGTCATGGTACTCAGTCAGCTTACGGCGCTTTACCTCAACGATTTCGTGCATGTCTGGGAGGATTAATGAGAGCCTTGTTTTTAAAGTCCTTTTCATCAACAGTTGCGCGGGGGGATCCCAGTCAGTGAGCGCGGACGAGATCTGTATGCCAGCAGCAGTCGCGACAGGCGACCCTGCAGCGTGGGACCTTGGATTTTAAGCATGCCTTGTTTAATGATTTGCACTGCTCTCGCCGCCTGGCCGTTGGAGGCCGGCTTGAACAGTGCCGTCTTGACGTGATTTATGCCGTGGTCAATTATAAAGTCTTGAAAATCTGCGCTGGTGAAGCACGGACCATTGTCACTGACCAATATGTCAGGGATTCCGTGCGTTGCAAAGATGGTTGCGAGGCTCTCCACAGTGGTGGAGGTTGTGCTCGAGTTTAAAATGGTGCATTCGATCCACTTTCAAAATGCATCTACAACTACGAGGAACATTTTGCCCATGTATGGGCCCGCATAGTCTACGTGCACCCGCGACCACGGTTTGGTAGGCCAGGGCCAGGGGCTCAGTGGAGCCTCCCTGGGGGCATTACTGAGTTGGGCACAAATGATGCACCTTTGGACGCAGAGCTCCAAGTCCGTGTCAATACCAGGCCACCAGACGTGGGATCTGGCTATGGCCTTCATGAGAACGATCCTCGGGTGCTCGCGGTGGAGCTCCCGGACAAATGCCTCTCTGCCTCGCAGAGGCATGACTACTCGGCTGCCCCACATCAGGCAGTCTGCTTGTAGTGATAGCTCATGCATGCGCCTGTGAAAGGGTTTTAATTCCTCGGGGCAGGCATCGCGAGCCTCTGCCAAGTCACCGGTTAGGACACATCTTTTTACTAAGGATAATGTGGGGTCGCTGGCCGTCCAGGCTCTGATTTGGCGAGCCGTCATGGGCGAACCTGTGGACTCAAAGGCATTGATCGCCATGACTATCTCACAGTCCTGTTCGTCAGACCCTTCCGTGGTCGCCAGGGGTAGCCTGCTGAGCGCGTCGGCACAGTTGTCTGTGCCTGGTCTGTGCCTTATGGTATAGTCGTAGGACGCCAGCATGAGTGCCCACCGTTGAATTCGCGCCGAGGCGTTGGCGTTTATTACCTTGCTCTCGGATAAGAGGGACGTGAGGGGCTTGTGGTCGGTTTCTAACGTGAACTTGGCCCCGAAAAGGTATTGGTGCATCTTTTTGACACCGTACACGCATGCGAGCACCTCCTTCTCTACCATTCCGTACCCGCGCTCCGCCTGCGAAAGTGACCTGGAGGCATAAGCTATGGGTTGTAATTTGCCCGCACTGTTGACATGTTGCAAAACGCACCCGACCCCATACGCTGACGCATCGCATGTGAGAACTAGCTTTTTACGTGGATCAAAGAAAGTCAAAACACTGATGGAACACAGAAGGTTGTGTGCCTTATTGAAGGCGCGTTCCTGGGTGTCCCCCCAAAACCAATTGCACCCCTTCCTGAGTAGCACATGGAGAGGCTCCAGCAGCGTGCTTATGTTCTGCATAAAGTTCCCAAAGTAATTGAGTAGCCCAAGAAAGGCGCGCAGTTCTGAGACATTCCGGGGCCTGGGTGCCAGGCGAATTGCTTCTGTTTTGGACTCTGTTGGGCGGATTCCATCAGCGGCAATCCTTCTGCCCAAAAATTCAACTTCGGGTGCGAGAAACAGGCACTTGGATTTCTTGACTCGTAGGCCTAGCCGATCCAACCGCTTTAGTACTTCCTCCAAATTACGGAGATAGGAGTCGGTGTCCCTGCCCGTGATAAGTATGTCGTCTTGAAATACAACCGTCCCCGGGATGGACTTGAGCAGACTCTCCATGTTGTACTGGAATATGGCAGCTGCCGACCTGATGCCGAATGGGCATCGATTGTACATGAAAAGGCCTCGATGTGTGTTGATGGTGGTGAGTAGCTTGGATTCCTCGGTCAATTCTTGCGTCATATACGCAGATGTGAGGTCTAATTTTGAGAAAAGTTTACCTCCAGCCAATGTGGCAAATAAGTCCTCCGTCCTGGGCAGCAGGTACTGGTCCTGTAGGGAGACTCTGTTTATGGTAGATTTGTAGTCCCCACAGATTTGTACGGATCCATCAGGCTTCATGACTGGGACGATGGGACTTGCCCAGTCGCTAAATTCCACAGGTGATATAATGCCTTCCCGCAGAAGCCTGTCTAGTTCATGTTCAATCTTTTCCTTCATCACATAGGGTACAGCTCTGGCCTTGTGATGGACCGGTTAAGCATCCTGTGTGATGTAGATTTTGACTTTGGCCCCTTTGAAAGTGCCCACACCTGGCTGAAAGAGATGTTCAAATCGTTTTATAACTGTTGAGCAGGAGGTCCGTTCCTCTAATGACATGGCATGGACATCATCCTATTTCCAGTTTCGTTTTGCCAGCCAGCTTCTCCCCAGCAGTGCTGGGGGGTCTCCGGGGACAATCCATAGGGGAAGTCGGTTCAATGTCCCTTTGTGTGTGACAGAGAGCATGGCGCTGCCGAGGACTGGTACGATTTCTTTGGTATAGGTCCTTAGTTTGGTGTCGACCCTTGTGAGTTTTGGTCTGTCTCTTTTATGCGGCCACAGTTGTTCAAATTGTTGAGTGCCCATGAGAGATTGACTCGCTCCTGTATCCAGCTCCATGTTGACAGATATCCCGTTGAGTAGGACCCTCATCATTATAGGAGGCGTCCTGTTGTAGGAGCAGCAGCCATTGATTGTGTTGACCCGCTATACATCGGTGTCCCGGGTACTGTCCCCACCATCTTCTGGTCCGCTTTCCGACCCATCCGATTCGTATACCAGCCGAGCTGCCGTTTTTTTGCACATGCGGGCCAAATGCCCTGTATATTCACAATTTCTGCAAACAGCCTGCTGAAATCGACATCCCCTTGACGAGTGCCCACCCCCACACCTCCAGCACAGACCTGTTCCATTGTTCAAAGTGTTCCCAAAGAATGAGCTGCGTCTGGCTGATCTCTCTTGAGCTTCTCTCAGTTTGTAGTTGATTGCTCGCATTGTGGGTTGATGAGGTGTGAACGGCCGTTCCTGTGGCCCTTGATGGCTTCTGCCTGCTGTTGAGAGCCTGTTCTCCCGATTTTGTCTGTGTGTGGGGGTAGCAGCTTGTTTAGTGCAGTGAACTTCTTGTTCCGATATTTCGTTAGTTGTCGTACCTGCATTGTAAATCAACCTCGTTTCTTCTTCCCCTACCAAGAATGTCTGTGCAACCAGTGCTGCTGCCTCTAAAGTCAGGTTCTTGGTCTCTATGAGCTTTCGGAATATGCCTGCGTGGCCTATTCCTTCAATGAAAAAGTCTCTCAGCATTTCTCTCCTCAGTTCATCGGAGAACTCACATAAACTAGCCAACCTCCGAAGTTCTGCCACGAAGTCGGGTATGCTCTGGCCCACACAGCATCTGTAGTTGTAGAACCTGTGTCTGGCCATGTGTAGGCTGCTCGCTGGCTTCAGGTGGTCTCTTACCAGTGTGCTCAATTCTTCAAACGACTTGCTTGCTGGTTTCTCAGGTGCCAACTGATCCTTCATTAAGGCGTATGTTTAGAGCCACAGCTGGTCAAGAAATGGGCTCTTCTCTTGTCTGCCTTATCGTCGCCTAACCAGTCTTTGGTTACAAAGCTTTGCTGGAGCCTTTCTATAAAGACCTCCCAATTATCTCCCGCATTGTACTTTTCATCTGATCCGTTGTTCGCCATTCTGTGGATTCTGTAATCCCGTAACTCGTCGCCACTGTAAAGTCCTGTCCCCTCAGTACAGATTCACACGAGGCATGTAGTGAAGTCAAGGTCACTCTGGACCTGCACCTATATTTCACAGCTCTGGAATGCTGCACTTGCCTGAGACCTGTCCTTATATACCTGTCTCTTGCAAGTGCACCCCTGGTGGTAAGGTATGCTGGTGGTTACAGGTCATATCTTATTACAGTCATGTAAAGCATGTTAGGATACAGTTACATATAATAATGTAAGATACATGACAAAGAGCACATGCAATAATCTGACTCTCGTATCTGCCACTCGCGAGGGACCTCGTGGCAGCTGGGTTAGAGATCACTATTTTGTTTAAATCAGTATTTTCGGGGAGATACAAGTGCGCTGTGATCCCAAGAGAATAATGTAATTAGAGTTTTCAGATGATACCAAAATCTGTCAGAGCAATGCTAAAGCAATTTGATGATTATACATTTAAATGTAAACAAATGGAAGGACTACATGTTGCAACAGGAAGCAACAAATGTATGCAAAAGAAAAAGCATTTGGGTTTGGCTATTCATCATTGACTGAAAATTTCCAATCAATAAAAAGCTGTTATCAGCTTGACCAAATACTTAACTGGACCAGCCACATAAATTCTGGGGCTACAAGAGCGGGTCGGAGGCTGGGTATTCTGCGGCGAGTGTCTCACCTCCTGACTCCCCAAAGCTTTCCACAATATTGCTTCTCTTCTGAGTCAGCCCCTCGGAACCGAGGATGACTTGCTTCCACACTAACACTGAGTTCTCGGGTGACTGAAGAGTCCGATGTGGGACCTACAGTCTCTGTCACAGGTGGGGCAGACGGTGGTTGGAGGGACGGGTGGGTGGGGGGCTTGGGTTGTCGTGCGCTCCTTCCGCTGTCTACGCTTGGCTTCCGCGTGCACCCGGCGAAGAGACTCAAAGTGCTCAGCGCCCTCCCGGATGCTTCTTCACTTTCAGCGTTCTTGGCCCAGGGACTCCCAGGTGTCGGTGGGGATGTTGCACTTTTTCAAGGAGGCTTTGAGGGTGTCCTTGAAGCGTTTCCTCTGCCCACCTGGGGCTCGCTTGCCGTGTCGGAGTTGCGAGTAGAGCACTTGTTTTGGGAGTCTCATATCAGGCATGTGGACAATGTGGCCCGCCCAACAAAGCTGGTCGAGTGTGGTCAGTGCCTCGATGCTGGGGATATTGGCCTGAGCGAGAACACTGATGTTGGTGCGCCTATCCTGCCAATGGATTTGCAGGATCTTGCGGAGGCAGCGTTGGTGGTACTTCTCCAGTGCTTTGAGGTGCCTGCTGTACATAGTCCATGTCTCTGAGCCATACAGGAGGGCGGGTATCACTACTGCCCTGTAGACCATGAGCTTGGTGCCAGGTTTGAGGTCCTAGTCTTCAAACACTCTCTTCCTCAGGCGACCGAAGGCTGCACTGGCGCACTGAAGGCGGTGTTGGACTTCGTCATCAACATCTGCCCTTGTTGACAGTCGGCTCCCGAGGAAAATGGACAACGTTGTCCAAGGCCTCGTCGTGGATTTTGATAACCGGGGGGCGGAGCTGCCCACCATCTACAAGGCACAAGTCAGGAGTGTGATGGAACACTCCCCACTTGCCTGGATGAGTGCAGCTCCAACAACACTTAAGAAGCTCGACACCATCCAGGACAAAGCAGCCGCTTGATTGGCTCCCCATCCACCACCTTCAACATTCACTCCCTCCACCACCGGCGCACCGTGGCTGCAGTGTGTACCATCTACAAGATGCACTGCAGCAACTCGCCAAGGCTTCTTCGGCAACACCTCCCAAACCCGCGACCTCTACCCCCTAGAAGGACAAGGGCAGCAGGTGCATGGGAACACCACCACCTCCACATTCCCCTCCCGAGTCACACACCATCCCGACGTGGAAATATATCGGCCGTTCCTCCATCGTCGCTGGGTCACAATCCTGGAACTCCCTCCCTAACAGCACTGTGGGAGCACCTTCACCACACGGACTGCAGCGGTTCAAGAAGGCGGCTCACCACCACCTTCTCAAGGGGCAATTAGGGATGGGCAATAAATGCCGGCCTTTCCAGCAACGCCCACATCCCGTGAACAAATTTTTTAAAAACATCGATAAATACCAGGTTATCTCTTGAGGATTTTCAACTAAAAGTCAAAAGAAGCTATTTGAGTCTTGTACAGATCATTCTGTGGACTATTGTACGCAATTTTGGGTACTCTACCTTCAAAAGAACATTGATGTCAGCTGTGACTCAGTGGGTAGCACTTTTGTCTCTGAGTCAGAAGGTCATGGGTTCAAATCCCACTCCAGCGACTTGAGCACAAAATTCTCGGCTGATTCTCCCAGTGCAGTGCTGAGGGAGCACCGCACTGTCGGAGGTGCCGTCTTTCAGATGAGATGTTAAACCGAGGCCCCGTCTGCTCTCTCAGGTGGACGTAAAAGATCCCACGGCACTATTTGAAGAAGAGCAGGGGCGTTCTCTCCGTGACCTGGCCAATATTTATCCCCCAATTAACACCTAAAACCAGATGACCTGGCCATTTATTCCATTGCTGTTTGTGGGATCTTGCTGTGTTCAAATTGGCTGCCGCATTTCCGTGTTTTACAACAGTGACTATACTTCATTGGCTGTATTGTGCTTCGGGATTTCCTGAGGTTGTGAAGTGCTCTAAAGAAATGCAAGTCTTCCTTTGTCTTTCTTTCTGATGCATGGGGGAGGGTGCAGAGAGAGTCGAGTACTATTCTGGATTTGAAGTTTCTAACTCACAGAGCTGGACTGACTTCCACAGCGGAAAAGGAGGTTGAGCAGATTAATGTCCAGGTTTTAAAATGCTGAGAGACACTACAGCTGTTAATGTAAATAGCTTACTTGTCTTTGACTGTGAGCACAGCATTGGAAACCATTTGGTTTAAAATAAACAGACATCGGACAAGGATAGAGACTGGGACAATTTGTTTGTCTCGACAGAGAAGCAGCTGTGTGAGACAAATTCTGGCAAAAGCAGCTGATGCAGTCCCAATGAATCCTTTAAAAAAAGATTGGGATAAATATCTGGTCGGAAATAAGACGGGAGAATAAAGGCGTATGTATAGACTGGGATTATGAAATATTCCACTCGGCCCTGCTGGAAATAAAGTAGGAAATTGTGGTCCACGGGTTGACTAATTGCCAGAGAAAGGTATCGGGCCAAAACAGCAGCAGTAGGCATGCTTCTGTGAATAAATATCGTGGTTCATTTAGGAACATAGGGCCCAATTTTGGCCATGACTTGCATCAATTTTTTTGGAGCAAGTTGTTAAAAAATGCCATTTTCCCCAAATGATTTGCTCCAGTTTGGATAGCCATGACCACAGAGTCAGCGGTGATTCCGCTGGAGCTTTGCTGAGCTACATGCAGGTGTTGCACTGATGTACGCATGCTTCCAGCTCAGAATCAATTCCTGGCCACCTTATGTGGGGCCTGGCGATGGCCTTCATCATCACTATACAAGGATGTGTGTGCTGTGTAACTCACGCACAAACTTCTCTCTCCCTTACTTAGGCATTACAACTCGATTGCCCCACGATATGCAATCTGCTTGAATAGACAGTTCATCTTTGCGACGAATGTACGGTTTGGCCTTCTCGCACGTTTGCTTAAGTATGGCAGACCAATCCCCTTTGAGGATGCAACCCTTTACCACCGATAATATCGGGTCCTGGCTGGTCCAGGTCTTAACTTGTTGAGCCGTGACAGGGGTAGCTTCACTCTCAAAAGCATCCATGATTAACATTAAATCTGCCGGTTGTGGCGTTTCCACCTCCGGTGTGGGCAACGGCAACCGGCTCAAAGCATCGGCACAATTCTCTGTGCCAGGTCTGTGGCGAATGACATAATCATAGGCAGATAATGTCAGCACCCACCTTTGGATGTGGGATGAAGTGTTGGTATTGATACCTTTGCTCTCGGAAAACAAAAAAATGAGCAGCTTGTGATCGGTCTCTAATTCAAACCTCAGACCGAACAGGTAATGATGCATCCTTTTAACACCGTACACACACCCTAAAGCTTCTTTCTCTAATATACTGTAGGCTCTTTTGCTTTAGACAAACTTTTGGATGCATACACGACAGGTTGAAGTTTCCCCGACTCATTGCCTTGTTGTAACATGCAACCAATTCCATATGACGATGCGTCACAGGCCAAAACTAAACGTTTACATGGGTCATAATGTACCAGCACCTTGTTCGAGCAAAGTAGATTGGTGGCTTTCTCGAAAGCTCTGTCTTGCAATGTGCCCCACACCCAGTTGTTGCGTTTTCTCAATAGCATGTGCAGTGGTTCAAGTAAGGTGCTCAATTTAGGTAGGAAGTTACCAAAGCAGTTGAGTAGACCCAGGAACGAACGCAGCTCCGTCACGTTCTACGGCTTGGGTGCATTCTTGATGGCTTTGGTTTTCACGTCAGTAGGTCTGATGCCATCAGCGGCGATTTTCCTTCCGAGGAATTCAACCTCCGGTGCCATGAAGATGCACTTCGAGCGTTTCAGTCTGAGTCCCACTCTATCCAAACGCAGTACAACCTCTTCCAGGTTGTTCAGATGTTCCTTGGAGTCACGACCGGTGATCAGGATGTCATCTTGGAACACGACGGTTCTGGGAACGGACTTCAGTAGACTTTCCATATTCCTCTGGAATATTGCTGCAGCCGAGCGAATTCCAATCGGAGATGCCAGAGGAGGAAGTGCATGGACTGTACTCTTTCATAACCAAGAGTAAACCAATGAAGATTAATGTGAAGTTTAACGGGATACTGGTATCGATAGAACTGAACACGGGGGCGAGTCAATCGATCAAGAACGAGAGGGCATTTAATAAGTTGTGGGATACTAAGACTGCGAGGCCCAGGCTGAGCCCTGTTAACGCCAAGCTGAGCACGTACACCAAAGAACTGATAAAGGTGACTGGCAGTGCATAAATTACTGTGTCGTATAACGGTGCGGTTCACGAGTTACTGCTGTGGATTGTTCCAGGCAATGGCCCAACGCTGCTCGGCAGGAGCTGGTTGGAGAAAATCAGATGCGACTGGAATGACATAAAGGCGTTAGCGTCGTCATAAGATACATGTGCCCAAGTACTGAGCAAGTTCCCCTCGCTGTTTGAACCAGGTATCAGTAACTTCCCGGGAGCCAAGGTGCAGATCCAGGTGGGCTCAGATACAAGACCCGTCCATCATAAAGCTCGGGCAGTTCCATATATGATGAGGGAGGTCAAAATTGAACTGGACAGACTCCAGCATGAAGGGATCATATCACCGGTCGAATTTAATGCATGGGCCAGCCCCACTGTTCCTGTGCTGAAAAGTGATGGCACAGTCAGAATCTGTGGAGACTACAAGGCTACGATCAACAGGGTTTCGAAACAAGATCCGTACCCGTTACCGAAGGCTGATAACTTGTTTGCGAAGATAGCCGGAGGGAAGTCATTCACAAAACTGGACTCAACGTCGGCCTATGTGACGCAGGAGTTAGTCAAGACATCGAAGAGATTTACGTGCATTAACATGCACAAAGGATTGTTTATTTACCACAGGTGCCCGTTTGGAATTCACTCGGCTGCAGCAATATTCCAGAGGAATATGGAAAGTCTACTGAAGTCCGTTCCCAGAACCGTCGTGTTCCAAGATGACATCCTGATCACCGGTCGTGACTCCAAGGAACATCTGAACAACCTGGAAGAGGTTCTACTGCGTTTGGACAGAGTGGGACTCAGATTTAAACGCCCGAAGTGCGTCTTCATTGTAAAGTCCTGACCCTGCAGTACAGACTTACACGAGGCACATGCTGAAGTCAAGGTCACTCTGGATCTGCACCTTTATTTCACAGCTCTCGAGTGCCACACTTGCCTGAGACCTGCCTTTATATACCTGTGTGGTAAAGTATGCTTGTGGTTACAGGTCATATCTAGTTACAGTCATGTATAGCATGGTAAGATACAGTTATATACAGTAGTGTGAGATACATGACATTCATGGCACCGGAGGTTGAATTCCTCGGGAGGAAAATCGCCGCTGATGGCATCAGACCTACTGACGTGAAAACCAAAGCCATCAAGAATGCACCCAAGCCGTAGAACATGACGGAGCTGCATTCGTTCCTGGGTCTACTCAACTGCTTTGGTAACTTCCTACCTAAGTTGAGCACCTTACTTGAACCACTGCACATGCTATTGAGAAAAGGCAACAACTGGGGGTGGGGCGCATTGCAAGACAGAGCTTTCGAGAAAGCCACCAATCTACTTTGCTCGAACAAGGTGCTGGTACATTATGACCCATGTAAACGTTTAGTTTTGGCCTGTGACGCATCGTCATGTGGAATTAGTTGCGTGTTACAACAAGGCAATGAGTCGGAGAAACTTCAACCTGTCGGGTATGCATCCAAAAGTTTGTCTAAAGCAGAAAGAGCTTACAGCATGGTAGAAAAAAAAGCTCTAGCGTGTGTGTACGGTGTTAAAAAGGTGCATCATTACCTGTTTGGTCTCAGGTTCGAATTAGAGACCGATCACAAGCCGCTCATTTTGTTGTTTTCCGAGAGCAAAGGTATCAATACCAACACTTCATCCCGCATCCAAAGGTGGGCGCTGACATTATCTGTCTATGATTATGTCATTTGCCACAGACCTGGCACAGAGAATTGTGCCGATGCTTTGAGCCGGTTGCCGTTGCCCACACCGGAGGTGGAAATGCCACAACCGGCAGATTTAATGTTAATCATGGATGCTTTTCAGAGTGAAGGTACCCCTGTCACGGCTCAACAAGTTAAGACCTGGACCAGCCAGGACCCGATATTATCGGTGGTAAAGGGTTGCATCCTCAAAGGGGATTGGTCTGCCATACCTCAGCAAATGTGCGAGGAGGCCAAACCGTACACTCGTCACAAGGACGAACTGTCTATTCAAGCAGATTGTATATTATGGGGCAATCGGGTTGTAATGCCTAAGAAAGGGAGATAGAAGTTTGTGCATGAGTTACACAGCACACATCCTGGTATAGTGATGATGAAGGCCATCGCCAGGTCCCACGTAAGGTGGCCAGGAATTGATTCGGAGCTGGAAGCATGCGTGCATCAGTGCAACACCTGCATGCAGCTCAGCAAAGCACTAGCGGAATCACCGCTGAGTCTGTGGTCATGGCCACCCAAACCTTGGTCCAGGATCCATGTAGATTTTGCAGGTCCCTTCCTGGGCAAGATGTTTTTAGTGGTGGTGGATGCTTATTTGAATGCATAATCATGTCATCCAGTACGTCCAAGGCAACCATCATCATCATCATAGGCAGTCCCTCGGAATCGAGGAAGACTTGCTTCCACTCTTATCATGAGTTCTTAGGTGACTGAACAGTCCAATACGGGAATTACAGTCTCTGTCACAGGTGGGACAGATAGTCGTTGAGGGAAAGTGTCATGTATCTCACATTACTGTATATAACTGTATCTTACCATTCTATACATGACTGTAACTGGATATGACCTGTAATAATAAGCATACCTTACCACCAGGGGTGCACTTGCAGGAGACACTCCATACCTGTCCCACTGAGGTATATAAAGGGAGGTCTCAGGCAAGTGCAGCACTGGAGAGCTGGAATTAAAGGTGCAGGTCCTGAGTGACCTTGACTTCAACATGTGTCTCGTGCAAGTCGGTACATTAGAGTCAGGACTTAACAGAAAGGGTGGGGAGTCTGGTTTGTCGCACGCACCTTCCGCTGCCTGCGCTTGATTTCTGCATGCTCTCAGCGATGAGACTCGAGGTGCTCAGCACCCTCCCCCGAATGCACTTCCTCCACTTCGGGCGGTCTATGGCCAAGGACTCCCAGGTGTTAGTGGGTATGTCGCACTTTATCAGGGAGGCTTTGAGGGTGTCCTTGTAACGTTTCCTCTGCCCGCCTTTGGCTCGTTTGCTGTGGACGAGTTCTGAGTAGAGCACTTGCTTTGGGAATCTCGTGTCTGGCATGCGAACAGTGTGACCTGCCCAGCGGAGCTGATCAAGTGTGGTCAGTGCTTCAATGTTGGGGATGTTGGCCTGGGCGAGGACGCTAATGTTTGTGCGTCTGTCCTCCCAGGGGATTTGCAGGATCTTGCGGAGACATCGTTGGTGGTATTTCTCCAGCGACTTGAGTTGTCTACTATACATGGTCCATGTCTCTGAGCCATACAGGAGGGCGGGTATTACTTTGGCCCCGTAGACCAAGAGCTTGGTGACAATTTTGAGGAACTGGTCTTCAAACACTCTTTTCCTCAGGCGGCCGAAGGCTGCACTGGCGCACTGGAGGCGGTGTTGGATCTCATCATCAATGCCTGCTCTTGTTGATAGGAGGCTCCCGAGATATGGAAGTGGTCCACGGTGTCCAGGGCCATGCCGTGGATCTTGATGTTTGGAGGGCAGTGCTGTGTGGTGAAGACAGGCTGGTGTAGGACCTTTGTCTTACTAATGTTTAGCGTAAGGCCCATTCTTTCATACGCCTCGGTAAATACGTCGACTATGTCCTGGAGTTCAGCCTCTGTGTGTGCACAGACGCAGGCATCATCCATGTACTGTAGCTCGACGACAGAGGTTGGAGTGGCCTTGGACCTGGCCTGGAGATGGCGAAGGTTGAACAGCTTCCCACTGGTTCTGTAGTTTAGTTCCACTCCAGCGGGGAGCTTGTCAACTGGGAGGTGGAGCATGGCAGTGAGAAAGATTGAGAAGAGGGTTGGGGCGATGATGCAGCCCTGTTTGACCCTGGTCCGGGCGTGGATTGGGTCTGTGATGGATCGGTTGGTAAGGATCACGGCCTGCATGTCGTCGTGGAGCAGGCGGAGGATGGTGACGTACTTTTGGGGGCATCCGAAACGGAGGAGGACACTCCATAGACCCTCGCGGTTGACAGTGTCAAAGGCCTTTGTGAGGTTGAAGAAGGCCATGTATAAGGGCTCACGCTGTTCCCTGCATTTTTCCTGCAGCTGTCGCGCTGCAAAAATCATGTCCGTTGTACCCCGGAGGGGACGAAATCCGCACTGTGACTCCGGGAGGAGCTCCTCGGTCACGGGGAGAAGACGATTGAGGAGGACTCTAGCGACGACTTTCCCAGTGGTTGATAGCAGGGAGAGTCTTCTGTAGTTGCCGCATGTTTGCGACACATGGTCTGCCTGACATAGCAGTGAGCGACAATGGGTCGCGCTTCACCAGTCAGGAGTTTCAGGAGTTTGTAAAACTTAATGGCATAAAACGTGTAAGGTCATCAGCATTCAACCCTGCATCCAACGGGCAAGCAGAACGTGTAGTACAAATGATCAAGCAAAGCATGAGGGGAGTAACCCAAAGGTCACTGCAGACCCGCTTGTCTTGCATACTGCTGAGTTACAGGACAAGACCCCACACACTCACAGGGGTCTCGCCTGCTGAACTCATGATGAAAAGAGGTCTTAAGACCAAGTTATCTCTTGTACACCCGGATTTAAGTAAGCATGTTGAATACAGAAGACCGAGTCAACAAGGGTACCACAATCGTGCAACTGTGTCACGTGAGATTTCTGTTAATGATCCTGTATATGTGTTGAATTATGGTCAGAGTCCCAAATGGATCGCTGGTACGGTCATGGCCAAGGAGGGCAACAGAGTATTTGTTATTAAGCTCAAGAATGGGCAAACTTGCAGGAAACACATAGATCAAACAAAGCTGAAGCACACAGATGAGCCAGGACGAAGAAACCATCAACGACCAACCAACCTACCAGCAGCCTTCAATGGACTCAAGGGTCATCAGTGAACCTGGAATTTCCAACACGGACGTGTTCAATAAAAATGGATTTACAATTCCTGACATGGCCACTGACACCCCCAACAAGTCAGCCATCCAGCCACCGGCCACAACAGACTCCGCACATTCACCCACGGCCGGAATCGAACTGAGACGGTCAACCCAGGAGCGTAAAGCACCGGACCGTCTCAACCTGTGAAAGACTGTGATAAGATCTCAGAGGAGGGTATTGTCATGTATGTACATGCTGTTTGTAGCCACCGGATGGCGTCATTGCTGGAGGCCACTGAGCAGCACGCACACGGTGCTGCTCTGGTATAAAAGGCCAGCCATTTTGTGAGTCAGGCACTTTGGGCCAAAATAAAGCAGAAGCAAGGTTGTACCTTGCTTCGTTAAACAGTACTCAGTTGAACCTTTATTGCGTACATAACATTGACAAATTGGTTCCTGTTAAATTTTGGCCAGGATTGTCCAGACTGGCTTTGCTGGGCCAATGATACCAATTTCACTGCTAACCTGGCTCACATCATTTAATTCATCACCAAGCAGGGATCAAACTGGAGCTTTCTAGTCTATCACCCCTGTGTTCACTGACCTACATTGGCTTCCGGTTAAGCAACACCTCGATTTCAAAATTCTCATCCTTGTTTTCAAATCCCTCCATGGCCTCGCCCCTCCCTAGCTCTGTAATCTCCTCCAGCCCCACAACCCCCCGAGATGTCTGCGCTCCTCTAATTCTGCCCTCCTGAGCATCCCTGATTATAATCGCTCCACCATTGGTGGCCGTGCCTTCTGTTGCCGAGGCCCCAAGCTCTGAAACTCTCTCCCCAAACCACCTAACTCTCTACCTCCCTTTCCTCCTTCAAGACGCTCCTTAAAACCTACCTCTTTGACCAAGCCTGTGCTAATTCATACTTATTGGCTCGGTGTCAAATTTTTATTGCATAATGCTCCTGTGAAGTACCTTGGGACATTTCACTCCATTAAAGACGCTATATAAATACAAGTTGTTGTTGTAAATGGGTCAGCTGTACACTACCTTAATCAGCTGTGCTGGAACATGGTTATAATATATACATATCTAAATGTGACTGTACGAGAGAGGGTACCAAGGAGATTTACGAGGATGTTGCCTGGACTGGAGAATTTTAGCGATGAGGAAAGATTGGATAGGCTGGGATTGTTTACCTTGGAACAGAGGAGGCTGAGGAGAAATTTAATTGAGGTGTATAAAATTATGCGGGGCCTAGATAGAGTGGATAGGAAGATCCTATTTCCCTTAGCAAAGAGGTCAATAACCAGGGAGATGGATTTAAAGTAATTGGTAGAAGGTTTAGAGGGGAGTTGAGAACTTTTTTCACCCAGAGGGTGGTGGGGGTCTGGAACTCACGGCCTGAAAGGGTGGTAGAGGCAGAAACCCTCACCACATTTAAAAAGTACTTGGATGTGCACCTGAAGTGCCGTAACCTACAGGGCTACGGACCAAGAGCTGGAAAGTGGGATTAGGCTGGATAGCTCTTTGTCGGCCGGCACGGACACGATGGGCCGAATGGCCTCCTTCTGTGCCGTAAATTTATATGATTCTATGAAAGGTAAAGTTGGAAAGATTTATGTGTCATTAAGACAGATTGCGATACGATTTCTGACCACAAACTAGTACACGTACAATAAGCTAGAAAATTAAATTAAATGCTCCACTATCTTGTCTACTATTAAGCAGTACATAATATTATCCATATTAGCTATTTTTAAAAGAATAGACGTTCACAGTAGATCACTAGATTGGTGATCTGGAGTAGATCACTCGACAAGCACTAGATTGATCCTTGGGGTGGAAGAGTTGTCCTATGAGGAGAGGTTGAGTAGATTGGGCCGATACTCTCTGGAGTTTAGAAGAATGAGAGGTGATCTTATTGAAACATATAAGGGGGCTCGATAGGGTAGATGCAGAGAGGATGTTTCCCCTCGTGGGGGAATCTAGAACTAGGGGGCATAGTTTCAGAATAAGGGCTCGCCCATTTAGAACTGAGATAAGGAGGAATTTCTTCACTCAGAGGGTGGTGAATCTTTGGAATTCTCTGCCCCAGAGGGCTGTGGAGGCTCAGTCGTTGAGTAAACTTGCGCAAATAGTAAAAGCTTTTACCGATATATAAAACGGAAAAGAGTGACTAAAGTAAATATTGGTCCCTTAGAAGATGAGAAGGGGGATTTAATAATGGGAAATGTGGAAATGGCTGAGACCTTAAACAATTATTTTGCTTCGGTCTTCACAGTGGAAGACACAAAAACCATGCCAAAAATTGCTGGTCACAGGAATGTGGGAAGGGAGGACCTTGAGACAATCACTATCACTAGGGGGGTAGTGCTGGACAGGCTAATGGGACTCAAGGTAGACAAGTCCCCTGGTCCTGATGAAATGCATCCCAGGTTATTAAAAGAGATGGCGGAAGTTATAGCAGATGCATTCGTTATAATCTACCAAAATTCTCTGGACTCTGGGGAGGTACCAGCGGATTGGAAAGCAGCTAATGTAACGCCTCTGTTTAAAAAAGGGGGCAGATAAAAGGCAGGTAACTATAGGCCAGTTAGTTTAACATCTGTAGTGGGGAAAATGCTTGAAGCTATCATTAAGGAAGAAATAGCGGGATATCTAGATAGGAATAGTGCAATCAAGCAGACGCAACATGGATTCATGAAGAGGAAATCATGTTTAACTAATTTACTGGAATTCTTTGAGGATATAACGAGCATGGTGGATAGAGGTGTACCGATGGATGTGGTGTATTTAGATTTCCAAAAGGCATTCGATAAGGTGCCACACAAAAGGTTAATGCAGAAGATAAAGGTACGCGGAGTCAGAGGAAATGTATTAGCATGGATAGAGAATTGGCTGGCGAACAGAAATCAGAGAGTCGGGATAAATGGGTCCTTTTCGGGTTGGAAATCGGTGGTTAGTGGTGTGCCACAGGGATCAGTGCTGGGACCACAGCTGTTTACAATATACATAGATGACCTGGAAGAGGGGACAGAGTATAGTGTAACAAAATTTGCAGATGACACAAAGATTAGTGGGAAAGCGGGTTGTGTAGAGGACACAGAGAGGCTGCAAAGAGGTTTAGATAGGTTAAGCGAATGGGCTAAGGTTTGGCAGATGGAATACAATGTCGGAAAGTGTGAGGTCATCCACCTTGGAAAAAAAAACAGTAAAAGGGAATATTATTTGAATGAGGAGAAATTACAACATGCTGCGGTGCAGAGGGACCTGGGGGTCCTTGTGCATGAATCCCAAAAAGTTAGTTTGCAGGTACAGCAGTTAATCAGGAAGGCGAATGGAATGTTGGCCTTCATTGCGAGAGGGATGGAGTACAAAAGCAGGGAGGTCCTGCTGCAACTGTATAGGGTATTGGTGAGGCCGCACCTGGAGTACTGCGTGCAGTTTTGGTCACCTTACTTAAGGAAGGATATACGAGCTTTGGAGGGGGTACAGAGACGATTCACTAGGCTGATTCCGGAGATGAGGGGGTTACCTTATGATGATAGATTGAGTAGACTGGGTCTTTACTCGTTGTAGTTCAGAAGGATGAGGGGTGATCTCATAGAAACATTTAAAATCATGAAAGAAATAGACAAGATAGAGGCAGAGAGGTTGTTTCCACTGGTAGGGGAGGCTAGAACTAGGGGGCACAGCCTCAAAATACTGGGGAGCCAATTTAAAACCGAGTTGAGAAGGAATTTCTTCTCCCAGAGAGTTGTGAATCTGTGGAATTCTCTGCCCAAGGAAGCAGTTGAGGCTAGCTCATTGAATCTGAATCCAAGCTCAATGATGTTCTGTATCATACCAACGTAAGATGGCTTAGTTTGGGTAAAACTTTGAAAAGAGTGTGGTAACTTAGAACCGAGATTGGTTTGTTTTTGAAAATGAAAGAAAAAGATTTGCATTTTCCACAGTTGAACGAAGCAGATTGTCTCGAGTTTTGCATTCGCTGTTGATATCATGGGCCACATAACTTAATTGAATTTAAGACTGCAAGGGAAGGAGCTTTTTGCTCATGATTTGCATTGCTGTGTCAAGTCCTCTTGCCCCGTCAGATAGAAAGCAAACAGTTCAGCTTTTCCAACTTTGCAACAGATTACTGTTTGGGATGAAAAGCTGAAAAAGTACACGTCGTCACTGCTCTACTTGCATGCTGAATTTTCTCGCCGATTCCAGGATTTTAGAATGGTAGAAAATGACCTGTAGTCTCGCCATTCACAGTTGATGTTGACAACATTTCACACGGCTTCCAACTCGAGCTTATCGACCTGCAATGTGATGCATAGTGTTAGGATACCGGGTAGGCCATTTAGGACTGAGATGAGGAGAAACTTCTTCACTCAGAGAGTTGTTAACCTGTGGAATTCCCTCCTGCAGAGAGTTGTTGATGCCAGTTCACTGGATATATTCAAGAGGGAGTTAGATATGGCCCTTACGGCTAAAGGGATCAAGGGGTATGGACAGAAAGCAGGAAAGGGGTACTGAGGGAATGATCAGCCATGATCGTATTGAATGGTGGTGCAGGCTCGAAGGGCCGAATGGCCTACTCCGGCACCTATTTTCTATGTTTCTATGTTTCTATGAATGTATTCAAGTCACAGATAGATAGATTTTTAACCAATAAGGGAATTAAGGGCTACGGGGAGCGGGCGGGTAAGTGGAGCTGAGTCCACGGCCAGATCAGCCATGATCTTGTTGAATGGCGGAGCAGGCTCGAGGGGCTAGATGGCCTACTCCTGTTCCTAATTCTTATGTTCTTATGTTCTTAGTATATTCAAGGCTGAGATCGGTAGATTTTTGGACTCTCGGGAACCAAGGGATATGGGGATCGGACGGGAAAATGGAGTTGAGATTGAAGATCAGCCGTGATCTTATTGAATGACGGAACAGGCTCGAGGGGCCGAATAGCCGACTCCTGCTCCTAATTCTTATGTTCTTATGACATGATTTAAGCTAATGTGTTGCTGCACCGTTTAATTCAAACTGATGACATTGGGGTTAAATTTCAGAGTGTGTGGCAGAGGAATAATGTTTGCTAGCAATGAAACATTAAACATTAAACAAATACATAAAGTGCTAGGCTTTTTCCCCCCAAATGTTTAATATAATACATGTTAAACTATGAATAAAGCAATAGTTCCGATGAAAGGTCATCAAACTGAAACGTTAACTTATTTCTCTCTCCACAGATGCTGCCTGACCTGCTGAGTGTTTCCAGCATTTTTGGTTTTATTCGATGAGTAAATTAAAAGATAGACTTGGATTTATATAGCACCTTTCACAACCACCAGACATCCCAAAGCGCTTTACAGCCAATGAAGTACTTTTGGAGTGTAATCATATTGTAATGTAGGAAAGTAACCAGGCAAAACTGGATGAAGCATTTTCTTTGAGGCCCGATATTATCAAACTGCAATAAATTGTTAAAATAATTATTTGAATCAGAAAATTACTATTGGAAGTTCATCTATATGGACATTGGGGCTGAGTCCCAATTGTGCTAGTCTGTGATGCCCCCACAGTCAAACAATCTGCCAGCACACGCCAATGTACCTGCCACTCCCACGGGACTGTGAGCTTGAAGCAAAGAAAGAAAGACAAACTTGCATTTCGATAGCGCCTTTCACAACCTCAGGACGTCCCATAGAAACATAGAAAATAGGTGCAGGAGTAGGCCATTCGGCCCTTCGAGCCTGCACCACCAGTCAATGAGTTCATGGCTGAACATGAAACTTCAGTACCCCATTCCTGCTTTCTCGCCATACCCCTTGATCCCCCTAGTAGTAAGGACTACATCTAACTCCTTTTTGAATATATTTAGTGAATTGGCCTCAACAACTTTCTGTGGTAGAGAATTCCACAGGTTCACCACTCTCTGGGTGAAGAAGTTTCTCCTCATCTCGGTCCTAAATGGCTTACCCCTTATCTTTAGACTGTGACCCCTGGTTCTGGACTTCCCCAACATTTGGAACATTCTTCCTGCATCCTGTCTAAACCCGTCAGAATTTTAAACGTTTCTATGAGGTCCCCTCTCATTCTTCTGAACTCCAGTGAATACAAGCCCAATTGATCCAGTTTTTCTTGATATGTCAGTCCCGCCATCCCGGGAATCAGTCTGGTGAACCTTCGCTGCACTCCCTCAATAACAAGAATGTCCTTCCTCAAGTTAGGAGACCAAAACTGTACACAATACTCCAGGTGTGGCCTCACCAAGGCCCTGTACAACTGTAGCAACACCTCCCTGCCCCTGTACTCAAATCCCCTCGCTATGAAGGCCAACATGCCATTTGCTTTCTTAACCGCCTGCTGCACCTGCATGCCAACCTTCAATGACTGATGTACCATGACAACCAGGTCTCGTTGCACCTCCCCTTTTCCTAATCTGTCACCATTCAGATAATAGTCTGTCTCTCTGTTTTTACCACCAAAGTGGATAACCTCACATTTATCCACATTATACTTCATCTGCCATGCATTTGCCCACTCACCTAACCTATCCAAGTCACTCTGCAGCCTCATAGCATCCTCCTCACAGCTCACACTGCCACCCAACTTAGTATCATCCGCAAATTTGAAGATACTACATTTAATCCCCTCGTCCAAATCATTAATGTACAATGTAAACAGCTGGGGCCCCAGCACAGAACCTTGCGGTACCCCACTAGTCACTGCCTGCCATTCTGAAAAGTACCCATTTACTCCTACTCTTTGCTTCCTGTCTGCCAACCAGTTCTCAATCCACGTCAGCACACTACCCCCAATCCCATGTGCTTTAACTTTGCAAATTAATCTCTTGTCCCAAAGCGCTTTACAGCCAATGAAGTACTTTTGAAGTGTAGTCACTGTTGTAATGTGGGAAACGCAGCAGCCAATTTGCGCACAGCAAGCTCCCACAAACTACAATGTGATAATGACTAGATCATCTGTTTTAGTGATGTTCATTGAGGGATAAATATTGGCCCCAGGACACCGGGGAGAACTCCCCTGCTCTTCTTCGACATAGTGCCATGGGATCTTTTACATCCACCTAAGAGAGCAGACGGGGCCTCAGTTTAACGACTCATCTGGAAGATGGCACATCCAACAGTGCAGCACTCCCTCAGTACCGCCCCTCTGACAGTGCAGTGCTCCCTTAGTACTGCCCCTCCGACAGTGCGGTGCTCCCTCAGTACTGATCCTCTGACAGTGCGGTGCTCCCTTAGTACTGCCCCTCCGAAAATGCGGCACTCCCTCAGTACTGCCCCTGCGAAAGTGCGGCACTCCCTCAGTACTGCCCCTCTGACAGTGCAGCACTCCCTCAGTACTGCCCCTCTGACAGTGCAGTGCTCCCTCAGTACTGCCCCTCTAACAGTGCAGCACTCCCTCAGTACTGCCCCTCTAACAGTGCAGCACTCCCTCAGTACTGCCCCTCAGACAGTGCAGTGCTCCCTCAGTACTGCCCCTCTGACAGTGCGGTGCTCCCTCAGTACTGCCCCTCCGACAGTGCGGTGCTCCCTCAGTACTGCCCCTCTAACAGTGCAGCACTCCCTCAGTACTGCTCCTCCGACAGTGCAGTGCTCTCTCAGTACTGCCCCTCTGACAGTGCGGCGCTCCCTCAGTACTGCCCCTCCGACAGTGCGGTGCTCCCTCAGTACTGTCCCTCCGACAGTGCGGCGCTCCCTCAGCACTGTCCCTCCGACAGTGCGCCGCTCCCTCAGCACTGCCCCTCCGACAGTGCGGCGCTCCCTCAGTACTGCCCCTCCGACAGTGCAGCGCTCCCTCAGTACTGCCCCTCCGCCAATGCGGTGCTCCTTCAGTACTGCCCCTCCGACCATGCGGTGCTCCCTCAGTACTGCCCCTCTGACAGTGCGGTGCTCCCTTAGTATTACCCCTCCGACAGTGCGGTGCTCCCTCAGTATTGACCCTCTGACAGTGCGGTGCTCCCTTAGTACTGCCCCTCCGAAAATGCGGCACTCCCTCAGTACTGCCCCTGCGAAAGTGCGGCACTCCCTCAGTACTGCCCCTCTGACAGTGCAGTGCTCCCTCAGTACTGCCCCTCCGACAGTGCAGTGCTCCCTCAGTACTGCCCCTCTGACAGTGCGGTGCTCCCTCAGTACTGCCCCTCCGACAGTGCGGTGCTCCCTCAGTACTGTCCCTCCGACAGTGCGGCGCTCCCTCAGCACTGTCCCTCCGACAGTGCGGCGCTCCCTCAGTACTGCCCCTCCGACAGTGCAGTGCTCCCTCAGTACTGCCCCTCCGACAGTGCGGTACTCCTTCGGTACTGCCCCTCCGACAGTGCGGTGCTCCCTCATAACTGCCCCAATGACAGTGCGGTGCTCCCTTAGTACTGCCACTCCAACAGTGCGGTGCTCCCTCAGTACTGCCCCTGCGAAAGTGCGGCTCTCCCTCAGTACTGACCCTCTGACAGTGCAGTGCTCCCTCAGTACTGCCCCTCTGACAGTGCAGTGCTCCCTCAGTACTGCCCCTCTAACAGTGCAGCACTCCCTCAGTACTGCCCCTCTAACAGTGCAGCACTCCCTCAGTACTGCCCCTCAGACAGTGCAGTGCTCCCTCAGTACTGCCCCTCTGACAGTGCGGTGCTCCCTCAGTACTGCCCCTGCGAAAGTGCGGCACTCCCTCAGTACTGCCCCTCTGACAGTGCAGTGCTCCCTCAGTACTGCCCCTCCGACAGTGCAGTGCTCTCTCAGTACTGTCCCTCTGACAGTGCGGCGCTCCCTCAGCACTGTCCCTCCGACAGTGCGGCGCTCCCTCAGCACTGCCCCTCCGACAGTGCGGCGCTCCCTCAGCACTGCCCCTCCGACAGTGCGGCGCTCCCTCAGTACTGCCCCTCCGACAGTGCAGTGCTCCCTCAGTACTGCCCCTCCGACAGTGCGGTGCTCCTTCGGTACTGCCCGTCCGACAGTGCGGTGCTCCCTCAGTACTGCCCCTCTGACAGTGCGGTGCTCCCTTAGTACTGCCACTCCAACAGTGCGGTGCTCCCTCAGTACTGCCCCTGCGAAAGTGCGGCTCTCCCTCAGTACTGCCCCTCTGACAGTGCAGTGCTCCCTCAGTACTGCCCCTCTACAGTGCAGCACTCCCTCAGTACTGCCCCTCCGACAGTGCAGTGCTCCCTCAGTACTGCCTCTCCGACAGTGCGGTGCTCCTTCGGTACTACCTGTCCGACAGTGCGGTGCTCCCTCAGTACTGCCCCTCTGACAGTGCGGTGCTCCCTTAGTACTGCCACTCCAACAGTGCGGTGCTCCCTCAGTACTGCCCCTGCGAAAGTGCGGCTCTCCCTCAGTACTGCCCCTCTGACAGTGCAGTGCTCCCTCAGTACTGCCCCTCTACAGTGCAGCACTCCCTCAGTACTGCCCCTCCGACAGTGCAGTGCTCCCTCAGTACTGCCCCTCCGACAGTGCGGTGCTCCTCAGTACTGCCCCTCTAACAGTGCAGCACTCCCTCAGTACTGCCCCTCCGACAGTGCAGTGCTTCCTCAGTACTGCCCCTCTGACAGTGCGGTGCTCCCTCAGTACTGCCCCTCCGACAGTGCGGTGCTCCCTCAGTACTGTCCCTCCAACAGTGCGGCGCTCCCTCAGTACTGCCCCTCCGACAGTGCGGCGCTCCCTCAGTACTGCCCCTCCGACAGTGCGGTGCTCCCTCAGTACTGCCCTCCGACAGTGCGGCACTCCCTCAGTACTACATGGGGCTGATGGCAAGGGAAACACGACAAATGTTGTTTCTCCAAAATAAAGTTACATTTAGGCTGCTACAATAAGTGATCAAAAAGTTTCTTGGTTTGTTTAGCAGGATATGAAATTTCAGATATTTGGAGCAGATTTAAGGCCCTGGAATTATACTATGAGATTCTGGTGTATGAACTCTTAAAAGCCTTCTTCCAAATTCATCACTGCGACAGTGGGTTCCCCTATAACAGCAGAGAGGGTTTTATTCACATTCGTTAAGCGTTCACATACGTGTTTCCCTTGCCGTCAGCCTGTTTAACTGTACATGTCGGGGCCCAGGAGAGGCGTGAGTTCGGGGCCAGGGCCCAAGGGGCAGCACGGGCCCAGCCCACACTGCGATATGTGGGCGCACTAGGTCCGTGCAGCAGAGCTGGTCTCCAGTCGTCCTGGTTAACCCTTGCCACTGGGCCAAGACCTAGCTCTGTCAAGCCCGTGTGGTGGCTGGTGTGCAACGGCCACCCCACGTTAAAAAAATCCACACACAGGCATCTTCCACCCTTCAACATGTAGTTCGGGTCCTTCATTGAAACACCTGGGAACGTGTCCTTTTTTTGGGCGTGGAAGCAAGTCATCCTCATTCCGAGGGGCCGGCTATGATGATGATGACTACATGGGGAGTGTCAGCCTTGATTTTTGTTCTCAAGTCTCTGGAGTGAGACATTGGACCCACAAGCGTCCGACACAGAGGCGAGGGTACTGCCCACTGAGCCAAGGCTGACACGTTTTGGAAGGAAAAGTAATTGGAAAGATAAAAAATAAACACACACAAGTGCTATTTTCCAATGATACAGACAAAAGCTAACTTACTCTGTCTATAGGACGGTCTGAAGAGCAGCAGTACCCACTTTGTGTGTAACTAGAACAGAAAAATGTTTGACATACACAGCAAGGCAGAGGGCAGCTGGAGAGCGAGGGAGAAGACCCTTAGATTGAGAAAGTGGGCACATCTTGAGCGAGGCTGAGACGTGGAAGTGCTTTTTCAATGCTGCGTTGCTTTTAATATTTTTTTTTCCTGCTTTTGCTTGATAATTTTTTGCACTTTATAAAAAAAAAGTGCGATTTGAAGTTTAACAGCAGGAAATGCATCAGACCAGATGCAAAGGAGGGTGACTGTTGTTTGCAAGGGGGAGGCTTAGCATTGCCAGCCAGTCCCAGGCACACACAAAGAAAGTTGGGCGGGGGGGGCAGTAAATAAACCGAGCGCACGCCTGCGGGGTAAAGGCAGCGTCAGCAGCCGGCGCCGGCTGCATTCATTTCAAATTGTTGGATTCTTTGTCTTTAACAAAGCGGGGGGAGCGAGGGAGGAGCTTGGGGCTTTTAATGCAGCGTCTTTGCCCGCCACCATGTTTGAATGGGAAGTCCAAGATGGCTGAAACCCGAGGCAGTGAGTATGGGCGGCCGGGTGCCGGGGCTGGCGGACACACACCGCTCTCGCTGCCCTCTCCCCGGCCCGCGGGGGCTTGCATTGTTGCTGCGTGCACCGGCCGGGGCTTTGTGGTTTGCTGCAGGCGGCGGGGGAGAGGCGCGCGCTCCGGGACCGGGACCGGGACCGGGACCGGGCAACCCGGCCCGGGCTCCGCAAACAGCTCACACCGGGAGCTCCTGCACCGGGAGTTACTGCACCCTGCACCGGGAGCTCACTGCACCGGGAGTTACTGCACCCTGCACCGGGAGCTCACTGCACCGGGAGTTACTGCACCCAGCACCGGGGGGTTACACTGGGAGTTACTGCACCCTGCACCGGGAGCTCACTGCACCGGGAGTTACTGCACCCTGCACCGGGGGGTTACACTGGGAGTTACTGCACCCTGCACCGGGAGCTCACACCGGGAGTTACTGCACCCTGCACCGGGAGCTCACACCGGGAGTTACTGCACCCTGCACCGGGAGCTCACACCGGGAGTTACTGCATCCTGCACCGGGAGCTCACACCGGGAGTTACGGCACCCAGCACCGGGGGGTTACACTGGGAGTTACTGCACCCTGCACCGGGGGGTTACACTGGGAGTTACTGGGGTCACTGCACCAGGAGCTCACACCGGGAGTTACTGCACCCTGCACCGGGAGCTCACACCGGGAGTTACTGCACCGTGCACCGGGGGGTTACACCAGGAGTTACTGCACCCTGCACCGGGAGCTCACACCGGGAGTTACTGCACCCTGCACCGGGGGGTTACACCGGGAGTTACTGCACCCTGCACCGGGAGCTCACACCGGGAGTTACTGGGGTCACTGCACCAGGAGCTCACACCGGGAGTTACTGCACCCTGCACCGGGAGCTCACACCGGGAGTTACTGCACCGTGCACCGGGGGGTTACACCAGGAGTTACTGCACCCTGCACCGGGAGCTCACACCGGGAGTTACTGGGGTCACTGCACCAGGAGCTCACACCGGGAGTTACTGCACCGTGCACCGGGGGGTTACACCAGGAGTTACTGCACCCTGCACCGGGAGCTCACACCGGGAGTTACTGGGGTCACTGCACCAGGAGCTCACACCGGGAGTTACTGCACCCTGCACCGGGAGCTCACACCGGGAGTTACTGCACCGTGCACCGGGGGGTTACACCAGGAGTTACTGCACCCTGCACCGGGAGCTCACACCGGGAGTTACTGGGGTCACTGCACCAGGAGCTCACACCGGGAGTTACTGCACCGTGCACCGGGGGGTTACACCAGGAGTTACTGCACCCTGCACCAGGAGCTCACACCGGGAGTTACTGCACCCTGCACCGGGGGGGTTACACCGGGAGCTACTGCACCCTGCACCGGGAGCTCACACCGGGAGTTACTGCACCGTGCACCGGGGGGTTACACCAGGAGTTACTGCACCCTGCACCGGGGGGTTACACCGGGAGCTACTGCACCCTGCACCGGGAGCTCACACCGGGAGTTACTGCACCCTGCACCGGGGGGTTACACCGGGAGTTACTGGGGTCACTGCACTGGGAGCTCACACCGGGAGTTACTGCACCGGGAGCTCACACCGGGAGTTACTGGGGTCACTGCACCGGGAGCTCACACCGGGAGTTACTGCACCCTGCACCGGGGGGTTACACCGGGAGCTACTGCACCCTGCACCGGGAGCTCACACCGGGAGTTACTGCACCCTGCACCGGGGGGTTACACCGGGAGTTACTGGGGTCACTGCACTGGGAGCTCACACCGGGAGTTACTGCACCGGGAGCTCACACCGGGAGTTACTGGGGTCACTGCACCGGGAGCTCACACCGGGAGTTACTGGGGTCACTGCACCGGGAGCTCACACCGGGAGTTACTGGGGTCACTGCACCGGGGGGTTACACCGGGAGTTACTGGGGTCACTGCACCGGGAGCTCACACCGGGAGTTACTGCACCCTGCACCGGGAGCTCACACCGGGAGTTACTGCACCCTGCACCGGGGGGTTACACCGGCAGTTACTGGGGTCACTGCACCGGGAGCTCACACCGGGAGTTACTGCACCCTGCACCGGGGGGTTACACTGGCAGTTACTGGGGTCACTGCACCGGGAGCTCACACCGGGAGTTACTGCACCGGGAGCTCACACTGGGAGTTACTGGGGTCACTGCACCGGGAGTTCACACCGGGAGTTACTGCACCGGGAGCTCACACTGGGAGTTACTGGAGTCACTGCACCGGGAGCTCACACCGGGAGTTACTGGGGTCACTGCACCGGGAGCTCACACCGGGAGTTACTGGGTCATTGTACCGGGAGTCAATGCACCCGGAGTGTGGGATCACTGCACTGGGAGCGTGGGGTTACTGGGTCATTGCACCGGGAGTTACTGCACCGGGAACTCGCATCGGGAGTTACTGGGGTCATTGCACTCGGAGTGTGGGGTCATTGCACCGGGAGTTACTGGGGTCATTGCACCGGGAGTCAATGCACCCGGAGTGTGGGGTCATTGCACCGGGAGTCAATGCACCCGGAGTGTGGGGTCATTGCACCGGGAGTTACTGGGGTCATTGCACCGGGAGTCAATGCACCCGGAGTGTGGGGTCATTGCACCGGGAGTTACTGGGGTCATTGCACCAGGAGTGTGAGGCCAATGCACCGGGAGCAGCTCACACTGGGAGTTACTGGGGTCATTGCACCGGGAGTCGCTGGGATCATTGCACGGGGATTGCAGGAGTTACTTGGATCCCAGCTCTGGGATTACAGAAGTTCCTGATACATTTAAGGGGAGGCAAGACAAGCATAGGTGGGAGAAGGGAATCGAGAGTTATGCTGATAGTTAGATGCGGAAAGACGGGAGGAATGAAGTGGTTGTGCCAAATGGCCTGTTTCTGTGCTGTATGTCCGATGTAATCCTAGCTATGGCTCGCAGGGATCCCCAGCTTTAGGTGCGATGTTGCATGCCTGAGCCTCTGATGTGGCAGTTCCTGTTTTAACTTTACTCTCTCTATATATCATTTATTTTAAAGGAGAGGTTCGCAACTAAGCTTAAAAACTTTATTAGAGGGAGGCTAAACCTTCCTAGAAGCAATGAACAGTTTATTCTCTTCTATAAACCATGTTTTAATCCGCACGTTTGGCTTGCGAGGGCGTTGTACTGCTGTAACTTTTTTAGTTTCAGTTTTGAGGCACAGTGAGCAAATCTTCTGCTGGCTTTGTTCCGCCTCTTTTATTTAAAAAAGAAGCGGTGCAATGAAAACTCAGCGTGTACAGGAAGTGTTGCTGAACCGTGCTGTGCGCAACGAACCGTTTGCCTTTATGTCCAATCTTCATTGTAAAATTGTGATAAGTTTTGCCCTCTGGGGAAGGAGGCTTGGCATTGGCAGCGTAGACAAGTGCTATCGTGCAAAAGTGTGCAATCAAAAGCTTAAATTCAAGTTCACACACACTTTTTATGTTTGGAGCTTAATGTGATGTTGCCACAGTAGGACCATAGGGACAGGAGGAGGTCATTTAGCCCCTCGACCCTGTTCTGCGATTCGGTGAGATCATGGCTGACTTGTGACCTACCTCCATATGCTTGCCGTTGCCCCACAACAACAACAACAACAGCAACAATAACAACCTGCATTTATATAGCGCCTTTAACGTAGTAAAACGTCCCAAGGTGCTTCACAGGAGCATTACAAGACAAAACACATACATTTGACACTGAACCACACACAAGGAGAAATTAGGGCAAGCTTGGTCAAAGAGGTCGGTTTTAAGGAGTGTCTTATAGGAGAAAAAAGAGGCAGAGGGAGGAAATATTCCTTAATACCTTTGGTTAACAACAATCTATCAATCTCAGATTTAAAATTAACAATTGATCTCGAGCATCAATTGCCATTTTCAGAAGAGAGTTCCAAACTTCTACTGCCCTGTGTGTGTATCTTTATTTTTGAAAGTATTGCATCTGGCATGTCATGGCTTTCAAAGGTATCTCACAACTTGCATTTATATTGCACCTTTTTTAATATAGAAAAGCTGATTCCAAGTCAAAGGAGGAGGTATATGTTCTTATACTTGGGGAGAGGGCGGGTAAGTGGAGCTGAGTCCACGGCCAGATCAGCCATGATCTTGTTGAATGGCGGAGCAGGCTCGAGGGGCTAGATGGCCTACTCCTGTTCCTAATTCTTATGTTCTTATGTATTTGTTGGGGCAGCCAGAAGCTTGGTCAAAGTGAGGAAAAGAGAGGCAGAGAGTTTGGGAGGGGATTCCAGCCTGTGGGTCCTCCCTCGGTGGCTGAAGGCACGGTTCTCAGTGGTGGGATAGGGATAGGGATAGGGAGGGAAGTGGGGTGTACCATAATTTGAGGAATGGGGACTTCAATGGGGAGCTTTCAGTGTTACAGGAAGTTAGAAATGGGGAGGGGTGAGGCCTTGGTTTATCTGATAACGCTCCTGTGAAGTGCCTTGGAACGTTTTACTACGTTAAAGGTGCTATAGGAATCCAGGTTGCTGTTGGTGCAGTTCTAACGAGGATGAGAATTGTAATTTGAGATGTTGGGGGACTGGGAGCCAGTGTAGGGCAGGGGTGATGGGAGGGCTACACTTGGTGCAGGCTAGGATACGGGCAGCACAGAGTTTTGGACTTTGGAAGTTTACGGAAGATGGAGAGTTGGAGGCTGGGCAGGGGAGCATAAAAAGAGTTGAGTCCAGAGATGAGAAAGGCATGGACGAAGGTTTTAGTGTGAAATTGGTTGAGGTAGGGGCAGAGATGGCCGATGTTGTGGCGATTGACTTGTGCGGTATTTGTGATGGAGAGGATGTGCGGCTCAAGGTAACTAGGACGGTGAGTTTGTGAATAGTCTGGTTCAGCCTGAGAGGCTGGCCTGCGAGGGAGGTTGTGTCGGTGTCAGTGGGAAGGAGTTTGTGACGTGGGCTGAAGACACTGGCTTCGGTATTCCCAACGTTTGCTGGAGGATGTTTGTAACCTGGGCTTTAAGAAAGAATAAGCGCGAAAACTTCTACATGAGTAAATATATACCTTTCCTCCGCCAGCATGGATTTATGAAAGGGAAATCATTCTTGACAAATCTTCTAGAATTTTTTGTGGATGTAACTAGTAGAGTGAACAAGGGAGAACCAGTGGATGTGGTGTATTTGGACTTTCAAAAGGCTTTTGACAAGATCCCACACAAGAGATTAGTGTGCAAAATTAAAGCACATGGTATTGGGGGTAATGTATTACGTGGATAGAGAACTGGTTGGCAGACAGGAAGCAAAGAGTATGAATAAACGGATCCTTTTCAGAATGGCAGGCAGTGACTAGTGGAGTACCGCAAGGTTTAGTGCTGGGACCCCAGCTATTTACAATATACATTAATTATTTAGATGAAGGAATTGAATGTAATATCTCCAAGTTTGCAGATAAGACTGAGCTGGGTGACAGTGTGAGCTGTGAGGAGGGTGCTAAGAGGCTGCAGGATGACTTGGACAGATTAGGTGAGTGGGCAAATACATGGCAGATGTGGTTATAATGTAGATAAATGTGAGATTTATCTACTTTGGTGGTTAAAAACAGGAAGGCAGATTATTATCTGAATGGTGACAGATTAGGAAAAGGGGAGGTGCAACGAGACCTGGGTGTCATGGTACATCAGTCATTGAAAGTTGGCATACAGGCACAGCAGGCGGTGAAGAAGGCAAATGGCATGTTGGCCTTCATAGCTAGGGGATTTGAGTATAGGAACAGGGAGGTCTTACTACAGTTGTACAGGGCCTTGGTGAGGCCACACCTTGAATATTGTGTACAGTTTTGGTTTCCTAATCTGAGGAAGGACATTCTTGCTGTTGAGGGAGTGCAGCGAAGGTTCACCAGACTGATTCCCGGGATGGCAGGACTGACCTATGAAGAAAGACTGGATCAACTAGGCTTGTATTCAATGGAATTTAGAAGAATGAGAGGGGATCTCATAGAAACATATAAAATTCTGATGGGATTGGACAGGTTAGATGCAGGAAGAATGTTCCCGATGTTGGAGAAGTCCAGAACCAGGGTACATAGTCTAAGGGTAAGGGGTAAGCCATTTAGGACCGAGATGAGGAGAAACTTCTTCACTCAGAGAATTGTGAACCTGTGGAATTCTGTACCACAGAGAGTTGTTGATGCCAGTTCGTTAGATATATTCAAAGGGAGTTAGATGTGGCCTTTACGGCTAAAGGGATCAAGGGGTATGGAGAGAAAGCTGGAAAGGGGTACTGAGGTGAATGATCAGCCATGATCTTATTGAATGGTGGTGCAGGCTCGAAGGGCCGAATGGCCTGCTCCTGCACCTATTTTCTATGTTTCTAGTGTAAGATGAGTAAGAAAGACTTTAAAACCCAAAGTCAACTTACGCTGTAATCTGTAATATGGCAGTGAAAACTCTTTTATTTTACAGAACATAACAATAGGAGCAGGAGTCGGCCATTCGGCCCTTCGAGCCTGGTCCGCCATTCAGTAAGATCACGGCTGATCTTCGACCTCAACTCCACTTTCCCGCCCGATCCCCATATCCCTCGATTCCCTTTAATATCCAAATTCTATCGATTTATGTCATGAATATACTCCATATAAGGAATAGGATGTTGGGGTAAGACATTGTCACCATCCTACCTACCGGTTCAGGTGACTGTTCAAGATCCCATGGCATTATTTGAAGAAGAGTAGGAAGTTTCCTTGTGTTCAGCCCATTATTTAGCATAGTGACTGCCAAAAATATTTTGCTAATATCTATTTATAGCAAAAAAACATTGCTATAAAATCCAGGTTTGCATCAGAAAAAGTTAAAAGTTTGTAACTTGATTGGAAAGATTTGCAGCCATTGACACTGGAGTCGGCAAAGCTTGTTAAAGAGGGAGAATTGGAAGCCTTTTAAAAGTCAGTTACAAAGGAATATAAGTAACCATCTCGTGCTTTCTGTCCTTTTGTTGCTGTGTTTGGAGATACCAAGGTGACTGATTCGACATTGGCAGGTCAGGCTGAATCATCCTTGGGTTTATGAGTAACTCTGTTGCTGTACCGGTCTTCAGTATCTCTCCTTTCAGCATGTAAAGAAAATATTTGTGTGAAAAGGAAGAGATTGGGGTTTGCGTTTTTATTTTGTTTACCAATTTCCTGTTTTTGTTGTGTTTCCGTAGACCCACAACCCCCCGAGACCTCTGCGCTCTTCCAATTCTGGCTTGCCCGATTATAATCGCTCCACCATTGGTGGCCGTGCCTGGGCCCCATGCTCTGGAACTCCCTCCCTAAACCTCTCCGCCTCTCTACCTCTCTTTCCTCCTTCGAGACATTCCTTAAAACCTCCCTCCTTGACCAAGCTTCCTGCCCAAATATCTCCTTGTGCGGCTCGGTGTTAAATTTTGTTTGACCATCGCTCTTGTGAAGCACCTTGGGACGTTTTTGCTACGTTAAAGACGCTATATAAATACAAGTTATCGTTGCCGCCAAGCAGTTGGATGGAGAAGGGAGACGAGAAATAACTCGATGGCAGTACAAATGCAGGCAGAGAGCCACCTTGGTACCATCCCTTTACACATGCGGTGGAACCTGGTCGACAGTCATCTCAGATCCCCTTGCCACTGGACCAAGACCTCGCTCCGTCAAGTCCATGTGGTGTGCAATGGCCACCCCCGTTAAAGGAATTCATGCACAGGCATCTTCCACCATTTAAAATGAGTTCATCAGTCACCTGAGTACTCGTTTTTAGTGTGGAAGCAAGTCATCCTCTGCCCCTAGGGCCAATGATGATGATATACAGGCTGTCTAACTTGCACCCTTGGGGGCGTGTGCAGCCCCTGAGCCCTGGAATTCCAGCCCCGAAGCCCAAGTGAAACTCCGATTTACATTTGCACTTCCTGTTTGCTAGTTTGTTTGAATTTTGTGGATCTGGCGTTTTGGAAAAGTCTGCTCTTGGTTCCATTGTCGTGTTGGTGGATAAATACCGAATCGCAGCACAAGGCCTGTTGTATCAGCAACGATATGTCCACATTATGGGGGACATGCATTTAACGCTCGTGTGGGGCTCAAGAGGATCCATGGTATGCTCTATGTTACTCTCCAAGACGCAAGCTTGGGCATCCCTCATAGAGGCTTTTATGTCATTTGTGCCATTGTGGAGTGGGGGAAGGAACCTTGGTTAGACCACACTTGGAGTACAGCTGTATTATCTGGTCACCATATTATAAGAACATAAGAATTAGGAACAGGAGTAGGCCATCTAGCCCTTCGGGCCTGCACCGCCATTCAACAAGATCATGGCTGATCTGGCCGTGGACTCAGCTCCACTTACCCGCCCGCTCCCCGTAACCCTTAATTCCCTTATTGGTTAAAAATCTATCTATCTGTGACTTGAATACATTCAATGAGCTAGCCTCAACTGCTTCCTTGGGCAGAGAATTCCACAGATTCACAACCCTCTGGGAGAAGAAATTCCTTTTCAACTCAGTTTTAAATTGGCTCCCCCGTATTTTGAGGCTGTGCCCCCTAGTTCTAGTCTCCCCGACCAGTGGAAACAACCTCTCTGCCTCTATCTTGTCTATCCCTTTCATGATTTTAAATGTTTCTATAAGATCACCCCTCATCCTTCTGAACTACAACGAGTAAAGACCCAGTCTACTCAATCTATCATCATAAGGTAACCTCCTCATCCCTGGAATCAGCCTAGTGAATCGTCCCCTCCAAAGCCAGTATATCCTTCCTTAAGTAAGGTGACCAAAACTGCACACAGTACTCCAGGTGCGGCCTCACCAATACCCTGTACAGTTGCAGCAGGACCTCCCTGCTTTTGTACTCCATCCCTCTCGCAATGAAGGCCAACATTCCATTCGCCTTCCTGATTACCTGCTGCACCTGCAAACTAACTTTTTGGAGCACTTTGTGGTCAGTTAGCTTAGTTGGTTAGAGCATGGTGCTACTAACACTAAGGTCGCTGGTTCGATCCCTGTACGGGACATTTGAATGCAATTACTATTTTAGAGCCTGGATAGCTCGGTCGGTAGAGCATCAGACTTTTAATTTGAGGGTCCAGGGTTCAAGTCACTGTACGGGCGTTCTGTTTAAAGCACGACTTTTGCCTACGGCCATACTAGTCTGAAAGCGCCTGATCTCGGAAGCTAAGCAGAGTCAGGCCTGGTTAGTACTTGGATGGGAGACTGCCTGGGAATACCAGGTGCAGTAGGGTTTTCCACGACCGAGGTTTTATGTGGCGGTCGGAAGAGAGGGCTGTGGCTGGTGAGGTGACCAGGGTCAGGGACCTGCTCGATGGCGGAGGAGCGGGCTGGATGGCGCCAGAAACGCTGGCGCGGCGCCTAAATTCTGCCAACGTCCGCCACGCGGCCGATGCCATCGAGTCGCTAAAAACAGCTCTGGGCCCTGACTCCGTTAGGTGCATCGAGGAGGCTCAAGCACGTGGGGAGATCCCGTCCGAACTGACCCCCGTCCGGACGGAATTCCTCATCGGCGCCAAGCCCCGGAACCTCCCTCGGGAGCCGGCGCCTCACAACTTGAGCCGCCTCGGGGAAATCCCCTCCGTGCCTTTCAGTTCCGCGCGGAGGGGTTTCTTGTACGGGCTGCTCCTGCACACTCTCAACTTTGCCATCCTCGCCTGCCGTCCGGACACGCCATGGCGTACCATCTTGCCGTCCGGAGGAGGCGGGGGTCCCCGATGGAGGGCACTCTACGCAGGGGTCCTCCCACTATTCGTCGGGGACTTGGCCTGGAGGGTGGTGCACGGAGCAGTGCCGTGCAACAAATTTTTAAGCCGGTTCACGGACTCCCAGGCCGCCTGCAATTTCTGCGGTCTGGAGGAGTCCGTGTTCCATGTTTTTATTGAATGCACGAGGTTGCAGCCCCTGTTCCATTATTTGAAGGGGCTGCTCCTGAAATTCTGGCTGCAATTCAGTCCCACTCTCCTGATCTTTGGGCACCCTGTGCGGAGGGGAGCGGGTAGGTCCGAAGGCCTCCTCGTAGGACTGCTCCTGGGCACGGCCAAGGGTGCCATCAGCCGGTCCAGGCAGCGGGCGGTCGAGGGGGTCGTTCAACCTGACTGCCTGCCTCTCTTCCGCTCTTACATCCGGTCCAGGGTGTCCTTGGAGATGGAGCACGCGGTGTCCACCGGTACGCTCGCGGCCTTCCGCGAGAGGTGGGCACCGGAGGGACTGGAGTGCATCATCACGCCCGGCAACCAAATTTTAATTTGATTTACATTTTAAAGTTTAATTTGTTTTAATTGCCGGTGCTTTTAGTGTCCCCTTCCCTTTTATAGGGGGCACTGGGGGAAAATTGTGATTTTAGTGCCCAAAAAAAAAAACCAAAAAAAAAACACAAAAAAAAACAAATAAAAGGAAAAAAAGGGCCTTGTAAATGTCTGGTGTGTCACCCAGGTCGGGTGGCACGGTTTAATGTTTTATGTTTTGCAGGTAGACTCTAAAAGAGTTTCATGCACAAGGACCTCCAGGTCCCTCTGCACCGCAGCATGTTGGAATTTCTCCCCATTCAAATAATATTCCCTCTTACTGTTTTTTTTTCCCCAAGGTGGATGACCTCACACTTTTCGACATTGTATTCCATCTGCCAAACCTTAGCCCATTCGCTTAACCTATCCAAATCTCTTTGCAGCCTCTCTGTCCTCTACACAATCTGCTTTCCCACTAATCTTTGTGTCATCTGCAAATTTTGTTACGCTATACTTTGTCCCCTCTTCCAGATCATCTATGTATATTGTAAACTGTTGTGGTCCCAGCACCGATCCCTGTGGCACACCACTAACCACCGATTTCCAACCCGAAAAGGACCCATTTATCCCGACTCTCTGCTTTCTGTTAGCCAGCCAATTCTCGATCCATGCTAATACATTTCCTCTGACTCCGCGTACCTTTATCTTCTGCAGTAACCTTTTGTGTGGCACCTTATCGAATGCCTTTTGAAAATCTAAATACACCACATCCATCGGTACACCTCTATCCACCATGCTCATTATATCCTCAAAGAATTCCAGTAAATTAGTTAAACATGATTTCCCCTTCATGAATCCATGCTGCGTCTGCTTGATTGCACTATTCCTATCTAGATGTCCCGCTATTTCTTCCTTAATGATAGTTTCAAGCATTTTCCCCACTACAGATGTTAAACTAACCGGCCGAAAGTTACCTGCCTTTTGTCTGCCCCCCTTTTTAAACAGAGGCGTTACATTAGCGGCTTTCCAATCCGCTGGTACCTCCCCAGAGTCCAGAGAATTTTGGTATAACGAATGCATCTGCTATAACTTCCGCCATCTCTTTTAATACCCTAGGATGCATTTCATCAGGACCAGGGGACTTGTCTACCTTGAGTCCCATTAGCCTGTCCAGCACTACCCCCCCTAGTGATAGTGATTGTCTCAAGGTCCTCCCTTCCCACATTCCTGTGACCAGCAATTTTTGGCATGGTTTTTGTGTCTTCCACTGTGAAGACCGAAGCAAAATAATTGTTTAAGGTCTCAGCCATTTCCACATTTCCCATTATTAAATCCCCCTTCTCATCTTCTAAGGGACCAACATTTACTTTAGTCACTCTTTTCTATTTTATATATCTGTAAAAGCTTTTACTATCTGTTTTTATGTTTTGCGCAAGTTTACCTTCGTAATCTATCTTTCCTTTCTTAATCATTCTTTGCTGTCGTTTAAAATTTTCCCAATCTTCTAGTTTCCCACTAACCTTGGCCACCTTATATGGATTGGTTTTTAATTTGATACTCTCCTTTATTTCCTTGGTTATCCACGGCTGGTTATCCCTTCTCTTACTGCCCTTCTTTTTCACTGGAATATATTTTTGTTGAGCACTATGAAAGAGCTCCTTAAAAGTCCTCCACTGTTCCTCAATTGTGCCACCGTTTAGTCTGTGTTTCCAGTCTACTTTAGCCAACTCTGCCCTCATCCCACTGTAGTCCCCTTTGTTTAAGCATAGTACGCTCGTTTGAGACACTACTTCCTCACCCTCAATCTGTATTACAAATTCAACCATACTGTGATCACTCATTCCGAGAGAATCTTTTACTAGGAGGATATAAAAAGGATATAGAGGCACTGAAGAGGGTGCAGAGAAGATTTACAAGGATGATGCCAGAAATGCGAGGGTATACATATCAGGAAAGGATGAACAGGCTGGGTCTCTTTTCTCTTGAAAAAAGAGAAGGCTGAGGGGTGACCTAATCGAGGTCTTTAAAATGATGAAAGGTTTCGATAGAGTGGGTACAGAGAGAGTGTTTCCACTTGTGGGGAAGAGTATAACTAGAGGCCATCAATATAAGATAGTCACCCAGAAATCCAATGGGGAATTCAGGAGAAACTTCTTTACCCAGAGAGTGGTGAGAATGTGGAACTCGCTGCCATAGGGAGGGGTTGAGGCGAATAGTATCGATGTATTTAAGGGGAGGCTGGACAAGCCAATGGGGGAGAAGGGAATAGAGGGTTATGCTGATAGATTTAGATGGGGAAAGACTGGAGGAGGCTCGAGTGGAGCATAAACGCCGGCATGGACTGGTTGGGCCCAATGGCCTGTTTCTGTGATTTATATTCTGTGTAATTCTATGCAAAGTGTAACATTGAATGGGTCAATATTGAAGCATTATTTCTTTCAGCTAGTGAATTGGTAACCAAGAAGTGAAACATTCGGGTTTGTGCCAGAAACATCAATGGGGAGGTTAGAAGTATTTGTCACAAGTTGGTTTAGAATGTATTGCCACAATCCTGACATTTTTAAGCTCGGGTTATGTAAATGTTAATCAGAAATAAAGAAAAGAAAGACTTGCATTTATATAGCACCCTTCACAACCACCGGACATCCCAAAGCGCTTTACAGCCAATGAAGTACTTTTTGGTGTGTAGTCACTGTTGTAATGTGGGAAACGCGGCAGCCAATTTGTGCACAGCAAGCTCCCACAAACAGCAATGTGATGATGACCCAGATAAACTGTTTTTAGTTGTGTTGATTGAGGGATAAATATTGGCCCTAGGACCGGGGATAACTCCCCTGCTCTTCTTTGAAATAGTGCATACATCCACCTGAGAGAGCAGACAGGGCCTCGGTTTAAAGTCTCATCCGAAAGACGGCACCTCCGACAGTGCGGCGCTCCCTCAGCACTGCCCCCTCCGACAGTGCGGCGCTCCCTCAGCATTGCCCCTCCGGTAGTTCAACACTCCCTCAGCACTGCACTGGGAGTGTCAGCCTGGATTTTTGTGCTCAATGCCACTTGTGGGACTTGAACCCACAACCATCTGACTCGGCTGAGAGTGCTGCCCACTGAGCCCCGGTTGACTCTGGGGTTGGAGTATAGAGCACGGCTGCAGAGTTGGATCCTCTGGATCCTTTGTCGACGCGTGGGGCTGAATAGTCTTCTTTGCTGAATTTTCAACGGCTGTCGTTCGATGTTCCCTCCAGTTTTATCTTTCCCTGCGCGAGCCCTGTGCCGCAGTGGAAGCGATGGTGAGCGGCTGCGTGCCGGAGGGGGAACATCGCTGTCAAATCGAATGTCTCTGGAACCCTGTACATTTGAGCTCTATTTAGATTGGGCACTTGATGTGGTGTGTAAACTGGCCCAGGGAAAACCGGACTCCCTGAAATGGTTGAACAGTGTCTGCTGCTGCAGTACAGAGGGACCTGGGGTCCTTGTGCATGACACACAAAAGGATAGTATGCAGGTACAGCAAATGATCAGGAAGGCCAATGGAATGTTGGCCTTTATTGCAAGGGGGATAGAGTATAAAAGCGGAGAAGTCCTGCTACAACTGTACAGGGTATTGGTGAGGCCACACCTGGAGTACTGCGTACAGTTTTGGTCTCCATACTTAAGAATGGCTATACTTGCATTGGAGGCTGTTCAAAGAAGGTTCACTCGGTTGTTTCCGGAGATGAGGGGTTGACTTATGAGGATAGGTTGGGCCTATACTCATTGGAGTTCAGAAGAATGAGAGGTGATCTTGAGGGGGCTCAACAAGGTGGATGCAGAGAAGATATTTCCATTCATAGGGGAAACTAAAACTAGGGGGCATAATCTCAGAATAAGTGGCCGCCCATTTTAAGACTGAGATGAGGAATTTCTTCACTCAGAGGGTTGTAAAGCTGTGGAATTCTTTGCCCCAGAGAGCTGTGGAGGCTGGGTCATTGAATATATTTAAGGCAGAGATAGACAGATTTTTGAGCGATAAGGGAATAAAGGGTTATGGGGGGCGGGCAGGGAAGTGGAGCTGAGTCCATGATCAGATCAGCCATGATCTTATTGAATAGCGGAGCAGGCTCGAGGGGCCAGATGGCTGACTCCTGCTCCTATTTCTTATGTTCTTATGCTGGAGTCTAGCCTGCTGGTATCCGGAGAGACGAGATCTGGTTCTGCAGCTTTATGTTCTCAGTGCAGACTGGTGGCATTTACTGAGACTCGGGTGTGTCTGTACTCCCTTCAGATCTGCAGATTCCACTTGTTATATTATACAGAATTTCATTGATTGAGGTCACACTGGGTGATTACAATCGACTGGGTACAGAGCAAATTTACGAGGATGTTGCCTGGACTGGAGAATTTTAGCAATGAGGAAAAATTGGATAGGCTGGGGTTGTTTTCTTTGCAACAGAGGAGGCTGAGGGGAGATTTAATTGAGGGGTATAAAATTATGAAGGACCTGGATAGAGTGGATAGGATGGATCTATTTCCCTTGACACAAAGGTCAATAACCAGGGGGCATAGGTTTAAAGTAATTGGTAGAAGGTTTTGAGGGGATTTGAGGAGAACTTTTTTCACCCAGAGGGTGGTGGGGGTCTGGAACTCACGGCCTGAAAGGGTGGTAGAGGCAGAAACCCTCACCTCATTTAAAACGTACTTGGATGTGCACCTGAAGTGCCATAACCTGCAGGGCTATGGACCGAGAGCTGGAAAGTGGGATTAGGCTGGGTAGCTCTTTATTGACCGACACGGACACGATGGGCCGAATGGCCTCCTTCTGTGTCGTCAATTTCTATTATTCTACGACCGCCTAACATCAAAGCACAAGAAGTTTTCACAAGCTTAGTTGTTGATGTGCCTGAATATAGAAATTCATTTTGGGATGTTATTTTTTATTGATTCGTTCCTGGAGTGTGGGCGTCGCTGGCAAGGCCGGCATTTATTGCCCATCCCTAATTGCCCCTCGAGAAGGTGGTGGTGAGCCGCCTTCTTGAACCGCTGCAGTCCGTGTGGTGAAGGTGCTCCCACAGTGCTGTTAGGGAGGGAGTCCCAGGATTGTGACCCAGCGACGATGAAGGAACGGCCGATATATTTCCCAGTCAGGATGGTGTGTGACTGGGAGGGGAACGTGGAGGTGGTGGTGTTCCCATGCACCTGCTGCCCTTGTCCTTCGAGGTGGTAGAGGTCGCGGGTTTGGGAGTTGCTGCAGTGCATCTTGTAGATGGTGCACACTGCAGCCATGGTGCGCCGGTGGTGGAGGGAGTGAATGTTGAAGGTGGTGGATGGGGGGCCAATCAAGCGGCTGCTTTGTCCTGGATGGTGTCGAGCTTCTCGAGTGTTGTTGGAGCTGCACTCATCCAGGCAAGTGGAGAGTGTTCCATCACCCTCCTGACTTGTGCCTTGTAGATGGTGGAAAGGCTTTGGGGAGTCAGGAGGTGAGTCACTCGCTGCAGAATACCCAGCCTCTGATCCGCTCTTGTAGCCCCAGTATTTATGTAACTGGTCCGGTTGGTTGGCTGTTAAGTACCTGTGTGAAGAAATGTGAATTATGTCTTGCATAATCATGGGACAGCAGATTGTGTACGCTGCACAACTTTTAAAATGTAAAATTCAGTAAACAGGTGGTATCCCACTATTGTCTATTGATCCTTGACCTATGTAAGGTGATAGACTGTATGGTGTATCTCACCCATAGGATTAAAATGGTATTAGCTACTTGGTGACTCTATATACTGCCATGCTATATTTGGAATTTAAAGAAAGAAAGAATTGCATTTATATCGCGCCTTTCACGACCACCGGATGTGTCTCAGCGCTTTACAGCCAAGTACTTTTGGAGTGAAGTCACTGTTTGTAATGTAGAAAATTATAATTTAGTAATTATATTTATAAAGTTCAAAAGTCATTGCATGTTGGTGTTCCAATGAGGCACGACTTGAGTTTCTGCCTACAATTCTCCATACAGTGAGTTAACATCCATAGTTATTGGAGGTGGGTTAGGTGGGAGTAACACTGGGTATATCACTGTCCTGTTCACCAGACTGTCAGGTTCACCAGAATAATTCTCGGGCTGGCAGGACTGACATATGAGGAGAGACTGGATCAACTGGGCCTGTATTCACTGGAGTTTAGAAGGATGAGAGAGGATCTCATAGAAACATATAAAATTCTGATGGGACTGGACAGGTTAGATGCGGGTAGAATGTTCCCGATGTTGGGGAAGTCCAGAACCAGGGGACATAGTCTTCGGATAAGGGGTAAGCCATTTAAGACTGAGATGAGGAGAAACTTCTTCACTCAGAGTTGTTAACCTGTGGAATTCCCTGCCGCAGAGAGTTGTTGATACCAGTTCATTGGATATATTCACGAGGGAGTTAGATATGGCCCTTGCGGCTAAAGGGATCAAGGGGTATGGAGCGAAAGCAGGAAAGGGGTACTGAGGGAATGATCAGCCATGATCTTATTGAATGGCGGTGCAGGCTCGAAGGGCCGAATGGCCTACTGCACCTATTTTCTATGTTCCTGTGCCTTTTTATATACCTGGGAAATGGTGTCGGGGCCAAAGCTGTTGACAAATGAATTGGAAGGGGAAAAATGGAGGAAAAAACCAAACTTGTTTCCTTATTTCTGCGTCCTCCCATGGCGGTCCTGTTATCAACATGCTGCCCCTTGGCGCCATTGCTTCAAGACATGGGTTCAGGTTCCACATGTGTACTGGTGACACTCTGCTCTATGCCTCTGTCTCCTCTCTCGACACCTCCACTGCCTCGAGCTCTTAGACTTGCAAACAGCCTTGAACAAGCTGCCGTTTCCTCCGGCCAAACATTGGGATGGCCAGACCACTTGTCCTTGGGGGGCCCCCGCCACAAACTGTATAACCCCGGCGCCGATTCCATCCAAAGCTCTCCGGGGTCACACCCATTGCCCCTGTGCTGGCAGACCTGCACTGGCTCCTTGTCCCACCAACACTTGTTTAAATCCCTGCATGGCCTTGCCTCTCCCTATCTTTGTAAGCTCCACTATCTTCCACAGATCTTGCATCCCTCTCACTCTGGCCCCTTGTGTATCCCTAAACCGCTTTGACCCACCATTGGTGGCTGTGTCTTCTCCCGCCTCGGCCGTATGCTCTACAATCCCCTCCCTACCTCCCCCCTCCTTTCAGACCCCCCTCAAAAACCCAGCTCTTTGACCAAGCTAGTGGTTACCCTTCCTAATCACTCCTTCTTTGTCACGGTGCCAATTGTTGTCTAAATCTGCTTCTACGAAGCGCCTTGCGACACTTATCTACGTTAAAGATGGTGTAAAAATAAAAGTTGTCACACAACAACAGCTTGTATTTATAAAACTTTTTTAACGTCCCATGGCGCTTCACAGGAGCGTTATCAAACTAAATTTGACACCGAGCCAGATAAGGAGAGGTAGGTTTTAAGGAGCGTCTTAAAGGAGAACAAAGAGGGGGAGAGGTTTGGGGAGGGAGTTCCACAACTTAGATCAACGGCAGCTGAAGGTACGGCCACCAATGGTGGAGCGATTATAATCAGGATGCTTAAGAGGCAAGAATTGGAGGAACACAGACAACTCGTGGGTTTGTGGGGCTGGAGGAGATTAGAGATATGGAGGGATTTTAAAATTGAGGTGTTGCCTAACCGGGATCCAATGTAGGTCAGCGAGCACAGGAGTGAACAGGATCTGTTGTGAGTTAGGACACTGGCAGCCGAGTTTTAGATAATTTCAAGTTTACGGAGGGCAGAATGTGGAGGCCGGCCAGGAGGGCAAGAGGAGTATATCCATAAAGCTAACTTAACACTAAAGTTAAAGCTTTAAAAAAAAAATTACAAAAATTGTTGATTTCCCCCATGCGTGTCCCCCATCTGACTTATCCCGAAAGAAAATAACGTGCAAGGGTTTTAAAATGTGTACTTTAGCTGCTCCCTACCTCTGATCTAGTGTGTCATTTTTAATCAATTTTTGCCATATTTGTACCATCTTTCATCACCTGCACTATCTATGGGCGATGACCACGCTAATGGAAGCCCTGCTGATTGACCACAGCTCACTGAATGTTCTGTTGAAATGTATGGCTTAAGTAACGTGCTGGATCGCGATAGAAGTGGAATGTATTTGATTAGCTAAATTAAATACTTGAATTTTCTAACACATTTACACTTGCGTGTGGCGTAAACATTTGGGGAAAAAAGGAAGAGAGGGGCCATTTTCTTCGATGCTGGTATAACTTGTGGTTTGTGTTTGATGCACTGTTGTCTCTGACACAGCAGTTCAACTGTCGAAATGATCGTTCCAGCAATGAAATGGCCGGTTCAGTTTCCTGAAAGGTGCAATGATGAGTTGGTAAAATTCTCTGACGCACTGGAGTTTCAGTTACAACGTTTAAACATAAATAAATTTAAGATGTCAGTGAAGTACAAGTGAATGCATGTAATTTATTTATACTGAAAAGTCCCAGCAGGGTATTTAGATTATAGACGTGTCTCCCAAACTTGGATTACATTGTGTCTGAAGAAAGTATTTTGAACTAATAGAGATCTTTAAAATGATGAAAGGTTTTGATAGAGTGGATACAGAGAGTGTGTTTCCACTTGTGGGGAAGAGTATAACTAGAGGCCATCAATATAAGATCGTCACCGAGAAACCCAATGGGGAATTCAGGAGAAACTTCTTTACCCAGAGAGCGGTGAGAATGTGGAACTCGCTGCCAGGGAGGGGTTGAGGCAAATAGTATCGATGCATTTAAGGGGAGGCTGGACAAGCCAATGAGGGAGAAGGGAATAGAGGGTTATGCTGATAGATTTAGATGGGGAAAGACGGGAGGAGGCTCGAGTGGAGCATAAACGCCGGCATGGACTGGTTGGGCCCAATGGCCTGTTTTGGTGCGATACATTGTGTGAGCGACACAACATCAGACATGTATTGCTGTAACGTGTCGATCATTTAGGGTGCAGATTATGGATGTACTGACTCTCGAACAATTTTTAAAAGTAATGATATAATTGCTGGGCCTTCCATTTCTGCCTGTGTTCCCCTGGCTGCCCCTCTCGCTCCCACCCACACTAATGCTGCCTCCTCTTTGCTTTGTTGTCCAGCATGGTGTGTGCCGTGTTTAGCGTCGTTCGAGATTCTCCAGGAACTGTGCCGCGAAGAAAAACTTACCTGTCCTGCCCTTGGGATCAACAAAAAGGACCTGCAGGAATACGAAGTAGAATATCTATGTGGACATAAGGAGAAGAAGGTAGGCAGGATGTGCACAAGCGATTCCTCCCTTCAGTGAAGCCGCTATTCTCTTCAAACCCCTCACAATGACTCTGTCCCTCTGTACTAGGCTTTGTAACGCAGCTTCTCATTTAATCCTCACTCATTGATAAATGTGCTACTCACACCGCCCCCACAGGTAATGTGGATTGAAGTTTCAGCCTTTCTTTACTTCATAAAGGCGCAGATCAACATGAAACGAGTGTCATTGAGAATAGTTAAAAGAAAGACTTGCGTTTATACAGCGCCTTTCAACACCACCAGAAATCCCAAAGCGCTTTACAGCCAACGAAATACTTTTGGAGTGTAGTCACTGTTGTAATTTGGGAAACGCAGCAGCCAATTTGTGCACAGCAAGCTCCCACAAACAGCAATGTGATAATGACTGGATAATCTGCTTTTTGTTACGTTGATTGAGGGATAAATATTGGCCCCAGGACACCGGGGAGAACTCCTCTACTCTTCTTCAAAATAGTGCCTTGGGGTCTTTTACATCCACCTGAGAGAGCAGACGGGGCCTCAGTTTAACGTCTCATGTGAAAGATGCCACCTCCGACAGCGCGGCACTCCCTCAGCACTGCACTGGGAGTTTGTGCTCCAGTCTCTGGAGTGGGACTTGAACCCACAACCTTCTGACTCCGAGGCGAGAGAGAGTGCTGCCCACTGAGCCACAGCTGACCCACAGTTACAGGAATGGCTTGTGTCTTTTTAAAAAAAAAAAAATAATAATAATTCTACCTATCTTTCAGTTTAATTAAGTTTATTAAAAACAGAAGTTCACTCCACATTAACCTGGGGTCTGTGGGAGGCGGTGTCTGGGGGGGTGGGGGAGGGGGGGGGAGATGGTCTGCGGAGGTGGGGCTGCAGGGGGATTGCCTGCGGGGTGGGGGGGGGGGCGTTGCAGGGGGATTGTTTGCGGGGGGTTGCGGGGATATCTGTAGCAGCAGCAGAGGATATTAGCAGCAGCTTTTGTGGCTTCAGTTTCGTTACAGATCACGGGTTATTTTTCTCGGTCCTCCCAGAATAAGCGCGCTCAGTAAGTAGCTCCAGTTGTGACTTGTTGTAAAGCTGTTGTCCAAACTGCTGGTGCCCCTGCTTTATCCCACCTTTAAATAGGCTAGATCAGGTGACCGTGGAATAATTTTAGCCACTGCCACTAGTTGGCGCTCTCGCTAAGTTGAGATCAGGAGGAAGCGCATTTTGTGTTAATTGCCAAGGATCTAATCGGTCTGGTCCTTCACATCTTTTCTCTTCAGTGTGGCCTCTTGCACATCCCCTATTGTAGCCACTCCACCAATGGGGGCCTGGGCCCCAAGCTCTCGAACTCCCTCCCTAAACCTCTCTGCCTCTTTACCCCCCTCTCCTGCTTTAAAATGCTCCTTAAAACCTCCCTCCAGCCCGAATATCTCCTTATGTGGCTCAGTGTCAAATTTTGTTTGATAATCGCTCGTGTGAAGCACCTGGGGACGTTTCACTACGTTAAAGGCGCTATATAAATACACGTTGGCAGCGGCACAAGTGATTCGATGAACTGAACCGCGCTGTCTGAAAGGAGCAGGCCAAAGTTTGAAGCTGCTTGTGTCCTTGCTAACCTTTTATGTCGTGGGTCTTGTGAAGATGGAGAAAATAGCAGTATTATAACACAATTATTGTTTTGTTAACATTTTGAATTTCAATTTTTTTCCCCCTCCAAGGGTAAAGAGTACTATCTGGTGAAGTGGAAGGGGTGGCCGGAATCTACCAACACGTGGGAGCCCAGGAAGAATCTCCGATGTGTTGGACTCGTTAAGCAGTTTCAGGACGATCAGAGCAAATTCTTGAAAAACGTGAAAATGGCAAAAAAGCTGAAAGTGAACAACTGTAAAGATTACAAATCTGCATTTGCGGAATATGTCCTAAAGAAATCGAAACAGAGGTTGGCCCTCAAGAGGTGGGAAGACGAACTCAACAGGAAGAAGAATCATCGAGGGAAAATTCTGGTGGAAAATGAAGTGGACTTTGAGCCCCCCCCATTGGACTTTCACTACATTAATCAATACAAGCCCTCGCACGGAATAAGTTTGAACAGGGACGCTTTGGTTGGCTGTGAGTGTTTGAACTGTTTGGAGGATAAGTGCTGTCCAGAGGAAGCGGGGGCACAGTTTGCTTACGATGACCAACATCAGCTTAAGATTGCTCCTGGCAAACCCATCTTTGAATGTAATTCTTGCTGCAGTTGCAATTCTCAGTGTCCGAACCGCGTAGTACAGAAAGGCACACTATATGACCTGTGTATCTTTAGAACTTGCAACGGAAGAGGCTGGGGGATAAAAACCCTGCAAAAAATCAAGAGGAATAGTTTTGTTATGGAATATGTCGGAGAGGTAGGTTGCCTTTACTTTGTGGTAGGTGCTGCCTTAACTAACACGTCGCACTAACATTATATCACCAGACTCTCTCTCTGGTCGCGTGTACACGGGAACAGAGCTGCTCACAAGTACTTAACCTGTAAAGGCCGAGTGTATCAGTGCCACATATGTGCACAGCGTTACCCGTTCAATGGTGGGTCAGTGACCTATCCGGAGGCCAGCTTTCCTCCTTTCTTCCTTACAGCTTTTTCTATTCGTGTGCGTGTCTGTGTGTCGAGGCTCCCAGTCGACTGCCCCAATGACATTGCTACTATTGTGGGGGGGGCTCTGGAACTCACGGCCTGAAAGGGTGGTAGAGGCAGAAACCCTCATCGCATTTTTAAACAGTACTTGGATGTGTATCTGAAGTGCTGTAACCTACAGGGCTACGGACCGAGAGCTGGAAAATGGGATTAGGCCGGGTAGCTCTTTGTCGGCCGGCACGGACACGATGGGCCGACCTATGCTGTAAATTTCTATGATTCTATGCCCTTTGAACACCTTTCTCTTCCCTACAATGGATAAAGTCCCTAAGATCAGACAAGATTGACGACAGCTTCTTTATCCCTTTTCCGTCCCTTATCCAAAGCCTGTTTTCGTTAGGAAGCAACTTATGTTTGGCTGGCTAAGATTGTGGGCTTGCTATTTTGTGAATTGAAGACTCAAGTCGATGATGCAATGCACTAGCAGCTGCGTTTAGAGATTGCCGCAATGTGATGATCCTGTGAATAAAACCCCTTCTGTTGAACTTGGCCATTTACATTAAGGAGCTTTTCCAATTGTGCCGATCGGTGTTTTCCCCCTCGGTGTAATTCCTGTTGTCCCCGGGGCAGCCGAGATGTATTTAGACAGGTGATTAATCATTGCTTGGAATATTTGCCGTCCCTCTTTTGTCGTTTCATTATTCTCCAGCCCCGGCACTCTGGGACCAGCGTTGTTCAGCCCGCAGCTGGTACGTGCGTTCCTTTGAATTACTGCTTAATTCATTCTTTTCTTCCTGCGTAGCAACAGTTCGAAAGTTGAGCAGGACTAGACTGTTTGGGGAGAAATTGGCCTCCTTTGTGCCTCTGGGGGGAGCGCTAATAGCACACCGACCGGGCGCGGCCAAAGTACCGCTGCCCGCGAACTTGCATGGTGGGTGATCACCGTTATCGGGAGATGAGCAAAACCGGTTGTGGGTGGGAGGGGGAGGGAGGGGGTGGGGGAGGGGGAGGGAAAGGGAAAGGGGCAGAACACACTCCAATCACGAGGATGTGAATGAGTCGAATGACTTGAAAACTGCTCAGTAGATCGGCCATGATCCTGTTGAAGCTCGAAAGGCTCAATGGCCTACTCCTGTTTCTTGTGTTCAATAAGGGAAGGGGGAACGTGCCACATGACACAAGATGACCCCAGTGAGGTGAGGCAATGAGAAGAACAACAACTTGTATTTATATAGCACCTTTAACGTAGTGAAACATCCCACGGCACTTCACAGGAGTGTTATAAGATTAAAAAATTTGACACCGAGCCGCATAAATAGAAACTAGGGCAGGTGACCAAAAGCTGGGTCAAAGAGGTCGGTTTTAAGGAGCATGTTGAAGGAGGAGAGAGAGGTAGAGAGGCGGGGAGGTTTAGGGAGGGAGTTCCAGAGCTTGGGGCCCAGGCAGCTGAAGGCATGGCTGAGAGTCTAACACACGAGCTAATGCACAGCAAAGGCGGGAGGTCTGAAGTAAAGACGGCAAACACTGGGAGCGTGCGGCGGGTACAGCAGTCCCAAAAACTGGGAAGGAATCAGGCTTGTGTCCCAGGCGGGAAGGCCCCTCCTCCTTTCCCCAGCGATAACCGATCCCCGGGGCAGTGTCTGCACCCCAAGTATTGATCTCCGTTCTTAAGTACTTTTGGAGTGTAGTCACTGTTGTAATGTGGGAAACGCAGCAGCCAATTTGTGCACAGCAAGCTCCCACACACAGCAATGTGATAATGACCAGATAATCTGTTTTAGTGATGTTGGTTGAGGGATAAATATTGGCCCCAGGACACCGGGGATAACTCCCCCTGCTCTTCTTCGAAATAGTGCCGTGGGATCTTTTACATCCGCCTGAGAGAGCAGACGGGGCCTCAGTTATTGCCATCCCTGCCCCTTTTTGCTATTCTTTGTGTTGAGCAACACTTCGCTTTTAAAATTCTCATCCTTATTTTCAAATCCCTCCATGGCCCTCGCCCCTCCCTATCTGTAATCCCCTCCCAGTCCCACAACCCCCCTCCCTCCCCCGAGATGTCTGCGCTCCTCTAATTCTGCCCTCCTAACCATCCCTGATTATAATCGTTCCACCATCGGTGGCCGTGCCTTCTGTTGCCTGGGCCCCAATCTCCCTCCTTAAACCTCTCCACCTCTCTCCCACTCCTCCTTTTAAGACCTCCTTAAAATCGACCTCTTTGATCAAGCTTTTGGTCATTGTCCTAATATCTCCTTATGTGGCTCGGTGTCAAATTTTGATTTATAACAGTCCTGTGAAGCGCCCTGGGACTACGTTACAGGTGCTATATAAATACTTGTTGATCATATCTTCTTTGCTATGACTCTGGCACCAGCTCGATCAAAGCTAAAGCCAGTGCTGTACAATCTGCCTGGGTTATGAATCACTGACTATCACGAGGGAAATATTTTTATCTGGCCTTTTCTGGGTTACATAATAATGCTCCTGGTTTTAGTTCATTTTATGTCATCCGACTGCTGCATAAGCCGTGAGTCAGGCCAAGCATGAGGCTTTGCTTAAAAAAAACAATAGATCTTGCCATTCTTTGAATACAATGGATTTCCCTGTCTCTTACTTCTCCTGAATGTAATCCGAAAGATAGTGACTTCTGAATGTGTGTGGGGTGGGGGGAGCAGAGAGAAAGAGAGAAAGAGAGAAAGAGAGAAAGAGAGAAAGAGAGAAAGAGAGAAAGAGAGAAGTGGGTCTCTCTGTCCCCCTCCCCGCCCCCCCACCCCCCCCCGATCTGTCCCTCGCCCCCCCGCCCCCCCCAATCTGTCCCCGCCCCCCCCCCAATCTGTCCCCTGCCCCCCAATCTGTCCCCGCCCCCCCCCCCAATCTGTCCCCTGCCCCCCTTCTTCCCCCCCCCCCCCCCAATCTGTCCCTCGCCCCCCCCCCCCCCCGATCTGTCCCCTGCCCCCCCCCCACTCTGGTGGGGGCACACTGGAATGCAGCATCCAGTGCTGGCCCTCGAGAAAGCAGCCGGTCAGAGCGGTGAGGAGGATCGGCATCGGGAGGGAGGACAGGACCAGCTTGAGCTTTTCAGCCCAAAAGGTGCAATCTATCGGGTGATTTTTGTGAAATATTGTTAACCCAAGATATCAGTTCAAATAAACTGGGAGTCGAACTCGGAAATAATGGCTTAAACGGGGAAAGGGTGATTTTAGAACTGATAGCGGGGCACACAAAGTGATCAGTGTGTGGCATAAACTTTCCTAAAGTCAAGACACAAATTCTGAAATCATTTATGAAACAACTCTGTGCTACCATATGGAATCGTAAAATGGGCCAAATGGCCTCCTTCAGCTGTTATCGAGGGATATGGGGATCGGGCGGGAAAGTGGAGTTTAGGTCGAAGGTCAGCCGTGATCTCATTGAATGGCGGAGCAGGCTCGAGGGGCCGAATGGCCGACTCCTGCTCCTAATTCTTAATTGTGATATGAAAAAATGAGTATATTTCTACAGTGTTGGCAAATGTGAGAACTAGGTATTACTTTTCTGATGAGCAAGACGTTTAAAAACCTAAATCCAGGAGCAAATGAGGAATGGGAATGGAACAAAATCGATCGACTTTATATTAAGGGGTGAAAATCAATAGTTGAGATATTCGTTAGAAAGTCGGTGCATTTCCCTGTTTGTTTTGGTCAATGACGGTCAAAGAAGAGAGAACTTGCATTTATTACAGTGCCTTTCGTGGATGTGTCGATTCATTTTACAGCAGTGCAGTCACTTTAATGTAGGCAGGCATAGCAAGGTTCCACTAACTGCACCTGAATGAAGTTGCTAGATAAACTGTTACTGGTGATGGTTGTGGAAGGGGAATTGTTGACCAGGAGCCTGGGAAAACTCCAGGTTTTCCTCTGGAACCGCAGAATTTTCCTCATCCACACGGAATCGCCATTTGTTTTTTCATCTGTTCCTGGGATGTAGGCGTCGCTGGCAAGGCCGGCATTTATTGCCCATCCCTAATCGCCTTTCTTACATAAACATAAGGAATAGGATTAAGCCATACGGCCCCTCGAGCCTGCTCCGCCATTCAATAAGATCATGGCTGATCCGATCATGGACTCGGGTCCACTTCACTGCCCGCTCCCCATAACCCCTTATCCCCCTTATCATTTAAGAAACTGTCTATTTCTGTCTTAAATTTATTCAATGTCCCAGCCTCCACAGCTCTCTGAGGCAGTGAATTCCACAGATTTACAACCCACTGAGAGAAGAAATTTCTCCTTATCTCAGTTTTAAATGGGCGGCTTCTTATTCTAAGATCATGCCCTCTAGTTCTAGTCTCCCCATCAGTGGAAACATCCTCTCTGCATCCACCTTGTCAAGACCCCTCATAATCTTATACGTTTCGATAAGATCACCTCTCATTCTTCTGAATTCCAATGAGTAGAGGCCCAACCTACTCAACCTTTCCTCATAAGTCAACCCCCTCATCCCCGGAATCAACCTAGTGAACCTTCTCTGAACTGCCTCCAAAGCAAGTATATCCTTTTTTAAATATGGAAACCAAAACTGCACGCAGTACTCCAGGTGTGGCCTCACCAATACCCTGTATAACTGTAGCAAGACTTCCCTGCTTTTATACTCCATCCCCTTTGCTATAAAGGCCAAGGTACCATTGGCCTTCCTGATCACTTGCTGTACCTGCATACTATCCTTTTGTGTTTCATGGACAAGTACCCCCAGGTCCCGCTGTACTGCAGCACTTGCAATCTTTCTCCATTTAAATAATAACTTGCTCTTTGACTTTTTCTGTGTTGCCCTCCTGGACTCTACTCCCCCTTCCCCCCCATAGTAAATATTTACCCATTGTCTTTGGTCCTCAGCAAATGAGGGTACAGGTACCAGGAGAGACGAGGGCACGGGCCCAGCCCGCACTGTGATATGTGAGCGCACTGGGTCCGTGCAGCAGAGCAGGTCTCCAGACATCTTGGTTAACCCTTGCTACTGGATAAAGACCTCGCTCTGTCAAGCTTGTGTGGTGGCTGGTGTGCAACGGTCACCCCACGTTAAAAAAAATCCACGCACAGGCATCTTCCACCCCTGGAGTTTAGGACTGGAGCATCGGGTCCTCCATTGAAGCATCTGTGAACTCCTCCCTTGTGGTGTGGAAGCAAGTCATCCTCGTTGGAGGGGCCACCAATGGTGGTGATTGCCCCTTGAGAAGGTGGTGATGAGCCGCTGCCTTGAACCGCTGCAGTCCGTGTGGTGAAGGTGCTCCCACAGTGCTTAATGTCTCGTGTAAGGTGATGCAGCACTGGGTAAGGAGCTCGGGTCTGTAGCGGGGCTTGAACCCACAACCGCCTGACTCGGGAGAGTGGTAGCGGCTGAACCAGGCTGGCACTGAAGCTCGGAATAGCGGTAGTTTGGTGCATGCTCACCCTGGTCGGGTAAACCTCGGAAGTGCAACGTTTAACCCCTGTAGGATAAACATTGCAAACCTAATCTTGGTTTATTAGATTCGGGATTGGACGAAATCAGGAACAATTTGTGGGGAATGATCGAATCACAGAAATTTACAGCAGGGAAGGAGGCCATCTCGGCCCATTGTGTCCGCGCCGGCCGACCAAGAGCCACCCAGCCTAATCCCACTTTCCCGCTCCTGTTCCGTAGCCCTGTCGGTTACGGAAGAGACAGAGGGAACAGAACAGCCCCCAACTTTGCATTGTCGCTTCAAGCAGCTTTTTATTAGTAAGCGACAATGCAAAGTTTGGGGGCTGTTCTGCCCGCTAATTAGAATCGTTTATTTGCAAGTTAATGGGGTCTCTGTGTATTTGCATTGCCCCTCGTGTTGTCTCTGGGTATATCTAATGTGCTTTAATGGTTTGTGACCACCCGCCATAGCTTTTCCCCGCTCAGCACCATCTGCGTTGGACCAGTATATCGCCCTCGTGCAGCACTGCTTGAATTGCACTGCCCCGTGCTGGGCGGGCTGAATCTCCTCCGAGTTTTTCAGTTCAAATGGATGCAGTGAGCACCACGTGACTTATCCCTCACTGCACTTTACTGCAACGCCGGTGATAGTCTGCTTAAAATTGAATATTATAATCTGGCTGTGTCCTAAGTACAGGCAGTGACCTAAATATGTGCAGTGACTGATTTTGCGTTGATGGTTGAAGCGAAGGTTGATGCCACGAGTTGCCCCACCAAACCACAGCTGTCCCTCACACTTTCTCTGTTGGAAGGTAATCACGAGCGAGGAAGCAGAAAGGCGAGGGAGATTCTACGACAGTAAAGGCATCACCTACCTGTTTGACCTTGATTATGTGGAGGACGAGTTCACCGTGGATGCTGCAAGATTTGGAAATATTTCGCACTTTGTGAATCACAGTGTAAGTCCCGTGCTTGTTTTAAACAACGCTGTGTTCTGTTTTTAAAATTCTTGGCCACCTCCTCTTACTGACTTTATTTTAGAAATTATATTTATAACAAGTCAAAGCAATTGTTGGGGATATTTTTTTAAAAGTTGTCTTGTTTTGGTGGTTAAGAATATTTCTGATTTCCCCCCCCCCCCCCAAGTGTTACTTGTCATGATTTAAGAATGTTGTTATTTAGAAGTAATTCACTCTCTTTTTAAAATTGAAACCAGCTGGGTTTTAATGGGTTTATTTTGCTGATTATAAATCTTCCGACCTTTTTTTCAATGTGTGCGTCTTTGCATAATGTGATGTCAATTTGCAGAGCCCGCAACGAACAAGATCTTTCGTTGGTCCCGATGCGAGAGAGATCGCAAACGTCCGCACAATTACAAACTTGCGGGAAGTGCAGAGCAGAGAAATTTTAACCCCTCAGTGAGTGGCACAGGCAACAAGCCAGTTCTCCAACAACAGCCGTTTGTGTTTATCTAATGCCCTTAACGTAGAAAAACAGTCCGCGGTGTGGCACCGAGGTGCAAGAGGTGGGAATGAAAGCTGAGACAAGGAAGGCGAGACTTGGCGCGAGGGGTCGGTTTTTGGGGAGAGTTGTGAAGGAGTTGGCGAGCGGGGGGGGGGGGGAGGGGGGGTTTAATGGAGTGGGTGCTAGAGCATGGGCTGGGGCCTAGGCAGCTGAAGACACGGTTGCTCGTGTCCAGAGAGTTGGTGGGAGGGGTGGGGTTTGTAGAGCTGAAGGAGGTTGGAGATTGGGAGGGGCAAGGCCTTGGAGGGATTCAAATACCAGGATGCCTTTAAGGGGAGGCTAGACAAGCATATGAGGGAGAAGGGAATAGTGGGTTATGCTGATACGAGGGGGATAGAGTATAAAAGCAAAGAAGTCCTGCTACAACTGTACAGGGTATTAGTGAGGCCACACCTGGAGTACTGCAGACAGTTTTGGTCTCCGTATTTAAGGAAATATATGCATTGGAGGCTGTTCAGAGAAGGTTATTGCGGAGATGAGGGGGTTGACTTATGAGGAAAGGTTGAGTAGGTTGGGCCTCTATCATTGGAGTTCAGAAGGATGAGAGGTAATCTTATCGAAACTTATAAGATAATGAGGGAGCTCGACAAGGTGGATGCAGAGAGGATATTTCCACTCGGGGAAACTAAAACTAGGGGACATAATCTCAGAATAAGGGGCCGCCCATTTAAAACTGAGACGAGGAGGAATTTCTTCACTGAGGGTTGTAAATCTGTGGAATTCGCTGCCTTAGAGAGCTGTGGAGGCTCTCTGAGGTAGCAAATATATTTAAGGCGGGGATAGACAGATTTTTGAGCGATAAGGGAGTGAAGGGTTATGGGGAGTGGACAGGGAAGTGGAGCTGAGTCCATGATCAGATCAGCCATGATCTTATTGAATGGCGGAGCAGGCTCGAGGGGCCAAATGGCCGACTCCTGCTCCTATTTCTTATGTTCTGATAGATTTAGATGAGGAAAGACGGGAGGAGGCTCGAGTGGAGCATAAACGCCGGCATGGACTGGTTGGGCCGAATGGCCTGTTTCTGGGCCGTATATCCCGTGTAATCCTAGGGTGAGCATTTTAAATTTGTGTTGGGGGGGGGGATGAGGAACCAGTGAGGGACTGGTGCTGGGTGAACGGGACGGTGCAGGATAGGATTAGGGGCAGTAGAATTGTGGATGAACAGGAGTGCTCAGTGGGTGGGGGTTGGGAGAGTGGCCGGGGTTCGGAACATTGGATTACTTTAGTTTGGAAGTGACAGCGGTGTGGATTCTGGGCAGCCGACGGCTGTGGACAAAGCAGTTCTTTGTGACGCAGCAGATTGGGGTCAGTTGCAAGGTCAGCTGGGGGGGGGGTTAAACAGGATACCGAGGTTTGCAAATTATGGATCAGCTGTGAGCCAGTGGCGGGAGGGGGAGGGGTTGGTTTGGCATTGTGTCTCACTGATTTGCCGGTTGGGAATTGTTTAGCTGCTACCTCCTGAGCTGTGAGCAGGGCAGTAGTCAGCACAGCACCGGTAAAATGCTGCTTGGATGTCGGGGTGACCGTGAACTGACAACGTTCATCGTCATTCTGCCGTTGAAACTGACACACCTTGGGGGATTGGTACACAAGGAGCTCCTGAAGTTGGGCTCAGTGATTCACTGCTCCGACACTGGCTGCACCCGCCCCCTCCCCCCGAGCCGGCAATCAGTGACATCACCCAAATCAGAGAAACTGACACAAACTTCGGATGTTCCGCAGTAATACCGCTGTTAAATTCCCCACTGAACGTTAGACCCTTTTGGATTCGGTGTAACTGGGGTTTTGTATTGGCTGCTAAACACCAGTCAAGGGCCTGGGAAATGAATTTTAGTTTTGTGCAGTGTGAAATTTGTCCATTTTAATTTTTTTTTTTAAAAGAACATTTTTAAGAAACTTTTGGAATTTTTTTTTTTAAGTTTGTCCATTTTTATTTCAGGCTTGTCTTTTCCCTGTGTGGGAGCCCCGAGCTTTCCTTTGCTCTCTAACTATTTTTTTTAAAGTGAGAATTTTAAGAGCGTACTCACTTCCTTGTTTGCTGTCTGAGAATTCTGTCTTTTGATTGGCTGCTCAGACAGCCTGTTGACATCACAGCAGCTCTCACAAGGGGGCCCCCACTCAACTTCGTTGAACTGAAGTTTGGAAAACCCGAATTTCTCGACACGGGGATCGCAAGATTTTTGTGGGAAGCCCACCTCGGGGACAGCAGCGATCGCCTTTGTTTCACCGTGGGCTGCAGAATCTGTGCCAGTGTGTTTAAAAAATGCACTTCACCACACAGTCAAAAACCTTTGACAGATCTTTGCGAAAATAGTTAGATCTCGAGTTCTAAATGAACTATTTTTGGAGATCCAGTCTTCAGCAGCATAGGAGAGAGATGTCAAAGTTCGAGCGACTAGACATGAAAGGAGATTGGAGACATTGAGGCAAAACAAGTGAAACTAAAGCAGGAATCCGTGAGTTTAGATTGCGATTGTACCATTGACTCGACTCACTTTCTTAATGTAGGCTGTTGCTGGCAACCTTGGTGCCACTGCAGGTGTCTGCATTTGTGCAGAATTGGGCACTCCACATGCATTTAAGGTTTAACGGGGTGGGCTTAATCAGACACTGAAGCTTGAGTTGACATTTTTCGAAATGCACCCTCGGCGATACCTGGCTCAGTGTAATTCCTAGACACACCAAAGTTTGACTGGGTGGGTGGGGGTGTGTGGAATGCGGCTGGTTACCTTTCCGAGTGATCAGAAATGGTATCCAAGACTATGATGCCATTTGTTTCCCATTTTATAGGAAGGATATAAAGGCAATGGAAAAGATGCATAAGACCAAAAGAATTAGGAGTCGGCCATTCGGCCCCTCGAGCCTGCTCCGCCATTCAATAAGATCACGGCTGATCTTCGACCTCAACTCCACTTTCCCGCCCGATCCCCATATCTCTCGATTCCCTTCATTGCCAAAAATCTATCGATCTATGTCTTGAATCTACTCAACGACTGAGCCTCTACAGCCCTCTGGGGCACAGAATTCCAAAGATTCACCACCCTCTGAGTGAAGAAATTTCTCCTCATCTCAGTCCTAAATGGCCGACCCCTTATCCTGAGACTGTGACCCCTGGTTCCAGACTCCCCAGCCCGGGGGAAACATCCTCCCAGCATCTACCCTGTCAAGCCCCCTCAGGATTTTGTGTATTTCAATGAGATCACCTCTCGGCTTTGACTCACTATAATGTGACCAGGGATGAGAGGCTTGTAGTTATGAAGAGAAGCTTGAGAATTTGGGTCTGTTTCCACAGCAACGCGCAAACACAAATGCAAGAATAATTATTTTGTGCAAAAGGTAGTTAGAATGTGGAATTCTCCACCACAAATCATTGATGAGAGAGTTTGTAAATTCTTTTTTTTAAAGGGCGAAATAAGTCGCTTGAAAAGCAGGAATAGTTGAGACGGGGAGGGAGCAGAAACGTTGGATTAGATTCGGGTCTTGTGTGCAGACCGCTGCAGACTTGGCAGCTCAAAAGGCCTGTCCTCGGAGTAACAATCTACATGCTTCATATCTTGTATTGGGATATTGGCCTGTAACTTGTGACCCCTTGCGGGTGTGTATGAGGCGTGCATGCGCTGAAACCTGGAACTTGCAATCTGACAAGAATTTTCATGGCCAGATCCAACGCATTCCCGGGAAAAGGGCCTCTGCGGGCGGAAAGTTGGGCTATTTGCCCAGCGGCTGCCCGTGAAACTCTTACGCTGGGTAAAAGCAGGTGCAAGGCTTGCTTAAGAGTTTGGAAAAAAATTCGTTTTGTTTTTTTAATCGTTTAAACATTTAATAAAAAAAGCGTGAAATAAGGTAAGGTTATTTTTAGCCGCTTTAAAACTTTTACATTTATTTTTCAAAAAATTAAAGCTTTGTTTTAAATATGTAATTACATGGCACTTTAAGTAATTTTAAATATGTGATGTTTATTTATTTATTTGACGTGTCGATGTATTTTTGGGGGGTTTCCCATACTATGGGGTTCCTGTACACATGGAATCTCCGTAAGCATGAATGGGGATTCCCTTCTGTCATTGGTTGGGCCGGCCCATGTGATCCCAGGGACGCTCGTGAACCGCCTGTACTCCTGAGATACACGGCCTCTACCCGCGGGAACCCGGAGAGGCCCAGGATCGCGAGTCTCCGGACCCCCAGGTACGCGGCGGGCGGAGAGGGAGACATTTCCCCGCGGGAGGCCTCTCTCCGCTAATTCAGGGCTTTTATTTAACAGTTTGATAAACAATTTAATGCTTTGATTTTTTTTTTAAAGAACGGGGCCAGGTGGCCCATATTGTAATAATCTGGGTTCCAAGAATGGATTCAAATTAGATTTTCTTTTTCACAGTGTGATCCCAATCTTCAAGTTTACAATGTTTTTATCGATAGTCTGGATACACGTCTCCCGAGGATTGCGCTATTCTCGACACGCGCTATAAAAGCTGGGGAAGAACTTACCTTCGACTATCAAATGAAAGGTGAGTCTTGTATTCCAATGTTGCACTTACCTGAAGCATGGGAGAAGGTGGTGGAATTGGCCTTCGGTACAAAGTAACTGTCCCAAAACCTAATCTGTAGATTTCTCTTGTGCTTTTAAAATATTTTTGAGGGGGGATGGGGTGTTATCAGTTGAGAAGAAGGTTGATCTTCATTTTATTCAGTTTGTAAATAACTCCAAACTTTCCTTTGTAGGATTTTCAGTAACCGTGCCAACTGTCTTGTGTCTAGCTCTGATTTACTTGTTGAGAAATGGCCTTCTCAGTAAACTTCCAACTTTGTAAATGCACACTGCTGGATTTTCAACTGGGACGATAATGGGTTTCTTGACTGGGGACCATACTTTTCTAATTCCCCTCTCTCTCTACAGCAGGCAGACAATCTGCCTGAATAGGCGTTGGTCTTATTTCCTTATTCCCACCTCACCATCACTGATTTAACATTACTTGTGGACGATACTTACTCTAAGAAGGTGGGGGCGGGCCAACATGAGTAGCAATTCATTCTTACAACTGAGCATTTATTTGTTTGTTTCTGAAGGGCATTCTGTATCTGCAAACTACAGTCACGTGTTTTTAAAAAAAAACTTTAATTTATATAGTGCCTTTCATGACCACCGGACGTCCCAAAGCGTTTACAGCCAATGAAGTATTTTTCGGAGGGTGGTCACTGTTGTAATGTAGGAAACACAGCAGCCAATTTGTGCACAGCAAGCCCCTGGAATGCTGAAATTGCCATCTTTGTAACACTTCTGAGCATGTCTTTACTGCTGAGTTTCTGCTGTAAAATCCAACCTCGTGAGAATCAGATTGCAAGAGTCCAAATTCATTTCACTTGAGATCCTTGAAGTTGAGTTCACAGCTTTTTAAAAACATTTTTTAATTCATTCCTGGGATGTGGGTGTCGCTGGCAAGGCCGGCATTTATTGCCCATCCCTAATTGCCCCTCGAGAAGGTGGTGAGCCGCCGCCTTGAACCGTAGAGGGCAGTTAAGAGGCAACCACACTGGGTCTGGAGTCACATATCGGCCAGACCGGGTAAGGACGGCAGATTTCCTTCCCTGAAGGACATCAGTGAACCCGATGGGTTTTTATGACAATCCGGTAGTTTCATGGTCACCATCACTGATCCTAGTTTTTTAATTCTAGATTTATGCCATGATCATATTGAATGGTGGAGTAGACTCGAAGGGCCGAATGGCCTACTACTGCTCCTATTTTCTATGTTTCTATAATTGAATTTAAATTCCCCAGCTGCCGTGGTGTGGTTTGAATGCATTTCTCCGGATCATTAGTCGAGGCCTCTGGGTTACGAGTCCAGTAACCCGGCCACTATGCTACCGTATTTGGAGCTGGTGGTGTTCCCATGCACCACCACTCTTGTCCTTCTAGGCGGCAGAGGTCGCGGGTTTGAGAGATGATGTCATTCTGTTCCAATAGAATGTTTAATGTTTTACTGTAAAAGCAATAAAGAAAGGAAAGATAGATTACGAAAGTAAACTTGCGCCAAACATAAAAACCGATAGTAAAAGCTTTTACCGATATATAAAACGGAAAAGAGTGACTAAAGTAAATGTTGGTCCCTTAGAAGATGAGAAGGAGGATTTAATAATGGGAAATGTGGAAATGGCTGAGACCGTAAACAATTATTTTGCTTCGGTCTTCACAGTGGAAGACACAAAAACCATGCCAAAAATTGCTGATCACGGGAATGTGGGAAGGGAGGACCTTGAGACAATCACTATCACTAGGGGGGTAGTGCTGGACAGGCTAATGGGACTCAAGGCAGACAAGTCCCCTGGTCCTGATGAAATGCATCCCAGGTTATTAAAAGAGATGGCGGAAGTTATAGCAGATGCATTCGTTATAATTACCAAAATTCTCTGGACTCTGGGGAGGTACCAGCGGATTGGAAAGCAGCTAATGTAACGCCTCTTTTAAAAAAAAAAATTAAAAAAAAAGGGGGCAGACAAAAGGCAGGTAACTATAGGCCGGTTAGTTTAACATCTGTAGTGGGAAAAATGCTTGAAGCTATCATTAAGGAAGAAATAGCGGGACATCTAGATAGGAATAGTGCAATCAAGCAGACGCAACATGGATTCATGAAGGGGAAATCATGTTTAACTAATTTACTGGAATTCTTTGAGGCTATAACGAGCATGGTGGATAGAGGTGTACCGATGGATGTGGTGTATTTAGATTTCCAAAAGGCATTCGATAAGGTGCCACACAAAAGGTTACTGCAGAAGATAAAGGTACGCGGAGTCAGAGGAAATGTATTAGCATGGATCGAGAATTGGCTGGCTAACAGAAAGCAGAGAGTCGGGATAAATGGGTCCTTTTCAGGTTGGAAATCGGTGGTTAGTGGTGTGCCACAGGGATCGGTGCTGGGACCACAACTATTTACAATATACATAGATGACCTGGAAGAGGGGACGGAGTGTAGTGTAACAAAATTTGCAGATGACACAAAGATTAGTGGGAAAGCGGGTTGTGTAGAGGACACTTGAGAGGCTGCAAAGAGATTTAGGTTAAGCGAATGGGCTAAGGTTTGGCAGATGGAATACAATGTTGGAAAATGTGAGGTCATCCACCTTGGGGGGGAAAAAAAACAGTAAAAGGGAATATTATTTGAATGGGGAGAAATTACAACGTCCTTGTGCATGAATCCCAAAAAGATAGTTTGCAGGTGCAGCAGGTAATCTGGAAGGCGAATGGAATGTTGGCCTTCATTGCGAGAGGGATGGAGTACAAAAGCAGGGAGGTCCTGCTGCAATTGTACAGGGTATTGGTGAGGCCGCTGATAGAGAATTCAAACGGGCTGCATTTAGACAGACTCTGAAAATTCACAGACCCACAAGTCAAGGCTGCTACGTGCAGTTCAGCATGTTGCATTAAGGCATCAATCAACTTGACATTTTGGGACCCTTGGGTAGCGAGCCAATTAAAAGGTTAAAAGACTATTAATTGAGCCAATAAGGTCAAAGAAGGCGAGTTCTTTTCTGTAAATTGATCCAGGTATAAGTACAGCCATTTTGACCATGTGGTCCCAGAAGGACAAAGACCTGGCTTAAAGCCAAGAACTTGTTGTTGCTCTCTGCCAAAAATAAAGAAATTAAAGCTACAATCGGAGTTTGTATTTCATTGGAAATTAAGAGATCTAACAATTTTGGTGTCACGAACACGATTGCTGAGGAAAGAAACTGAATTTTGGACATCGGACCTACATACTGAGGTAAGGACTCTTTTTTTAAAAAAAAGTCCTCGGTCAAAAGTCTAAATTCGCCTCTCCTTCTACGCCATTCCGAAAGCCTCCGGTTTGCGAACCCTCCGGTTGGTAGTCGGCTCGAGGTCCCATAGATGTCGAAACTTCGGCGGTGTGTAAGTTAATTAATCACCGACCTACTGATCGGCTAGCAGGCCTACGACTCGAGACCCCAGTAAAGAACTCCGTATTATGGCAGCAGGAGATAAGAGCAAAGAATTGCCTACAACTGTTAAAGGTGGGCAGGCACCACCTGAAGTTTCGGTAGATTTAATTCTCGAACAGTTGAAAGAATACATAGAGCAACAATGCAACTTATCTAAAACCTGTATTAAGATCGAACAAAAATACGGTACCTCCAAAGGACAATGGTCCTTGGACGAGATTAAAAGGGTCTGGGGAAAAACGACCCGTATGAAAAATAAAGAGCGAACTAGATGGTCCCTAGCGGTTATGGGCCAGATTCGAAACCGGAATGAAATTATAATGCGTTCCCAACATGATCGAGAACTGACCAGTACAAAGGACCAATTGCAAGCAGTTTGTGCACAGCTCCGACAGAAAAAGCTTGAACTTGAAAAGCTGGAAGTGGAAGTTGAAGATCTTAAAGGTGAAATTAAAGAATGGAAAAAATCATTAGGTCAAGAGACAGCAATAGGAAAAGGAAAATGTATCGGTCAATTCCCAGGGTACCCATGTTTGGATAAATTAAAAGCGCAAACCCGAAGACACGACCGAGGAATAGATACGAATTCTGAATCCTCTGACGATACAGGGTCGGAGGATGAAGAATTAGGGGTGCGCTTTGCCCCATTTTTTTAAAAAAAAGACGAGTTGTAGTCAAATCAGAAGAGACTGCGGATGAGGGCGGAACCAAAAAAACAAAGAAAAGGGTGTATGAAAAATACTTAGTTCATGATCCGGCAGACCCAGAGAAAATTGATAAATGATCCAAGGAATTGCCCAATCCAAAGAAAGGGGGAGTGAAAACGTGGGACCAATTGGACCGCTGAAGAAATATATATCAACTTCATCCCTGGGACGGAGTGCAAATTTTGACCATAATGGTGCAAAACACACAGGGAAGAAAATTGCACGACAAGGTAGAAGAAGCTTTGGGGCAGGATGAGCAAGAATTAGACGCAGGATGGGAGGCGATTAAACACTGGCTGCAAACCTTCAGTCCAGTTAAGACAGACTGGGGAAAAATTGCAGCCTGCCAACAGAAAGGAACAGAGGAGGTCCTGGAGTATGACGAGCAGTTTAGATGCACGTGGCTAGAACATTCGGGTATGAATAATACGGATGAGGAAATGGATGAACAAGTGTTTGGACCCCTGAAAGCAGCTTTCGTGGCAGGTCTAAAGCCAGAACTGTCCAAAATGCTTAAGGTAGTGTTACCGGACTGGGAAGGTAGAGGAACTACCTTTGCAGCATTGGTGGATAGATGTAACCAATTAGACCGGGATATGGGAGCTAAAGTCCGAGCTGTACAGGCTATGGGATGGAAATCCCAGGATTCCGATAAACAGTTATTAGGAAAATTACCCGGAAAATATCATTATTGTGGGAAAGAAGGTCACTGGGCCAAGACGTGCAGGGCAAAACAGCAAGGTCGTGGCTGGGGAAGAGGACGCAGCCAGGGATACAATTCAGCCAACAAACCAGGCTTGTCACAAGATAACAACCTCATAGAAGCATTTAAGCAACTGACAATACAACAACAGGACTTACTTGGGATAGCAAAAAACGATTAGAGCCCACCCTGGCTCCCCTCCTCGCACTAATACAACAAAGGGGAGATGAGCTATATATAACTGTGAGGTGGGCGATAAGGATGTGGACTGTCTTTTAGACACAGGCGGAATTAACATGCTTACCCCTACAATATGGAGACTTTTTGCCATTGGATGGTAGGGCACGTACAGCCTCTGGAGTTGGGGGCCATAAAATGGAAATTAAAAGGACAATACCGGTACTTATAGGGCTGGGTCCACATGAACTAACCACGCCGGTCTGGATAGGCCCAGTAGATCAACCCCTTTTGGGAATGGACGTTCTAATCCAGGTAGATTCATCGTTGCATTTCGAGGATGGTCGGGTGACATGGTCAATTAGAACTTTGAAGAAAGAAGAATTGAAGGAACACCTGATATGGGCGAAAGATAAGAACGATTGTGGCCTACTCCAGATGGAGCCTGCGTCATTTACCGGGACCAAGCCTCCATGTACTAAACAGTATCCCATCAGTCCAACTGCCATCGCAGGAATCTTACTGGTTATTCAGCAATTGGAGAAACAAGGGGTGCTTATTAAAACACATAGCTCCTCCAATAGCCCCGTGTGGCCAGTACAGAAATCTAATGAGACTTGGCGTTTGACTGCCGATTATAGGAAAGCTAACCAGTGTATTGATCAAAAAGCTCCTTTGGTCGCAGATCCCTCCACCATTTTTAATACCCTCAAACCGGAACATAAATATTTCTCGGTTATAGATATGGCCAACGGATTTTGGTCGGTGCCTCTGGCACCGGAGGTTTGACAGTGGTTTGCTTTCACGGTCCAAGGACAACAGTATACTTGGACCCGGTTACCGCAGGGTTTCCACAACAGCCCTACGGTATTCCACATGGCTTTACAAAACCATTTGCGAGAATTACCTCCCCTGTCATCCACAGTCATCCAATATGTCGACGATATCCTGCTAGCTTCAAACACAGAAGATCAGCATGAACAAGATTTACGAGCTTTGCTGGACCACCTTTGGCTGAAAGGACATAAAGCCAGCATCGACAAAGCACAAATATCCCAAGAAGAGGTTGAATACCTGGGACAAAAGATTTCACAAGGAAAGAGAGAACTTACCCAGGATAGAACTGCAGCCATTCGGGCTGCTAAAAAAAACCCCACCACTATTCAGGAACTAAGGTCTTTTTTGGGATTGTGTAACTTTAACAGAAATTGGATTGACTCCTTCACACAGCTTGCTCAGCCATTGAATGATATTTTAAAGGGGAAACGTGCCTCTAAAGAAGCCATCACCCTCACTAAGGAACAGCAAGAGGCCTTCCTGAGTTTGAAAAAGGCTTTGTGTTCGGCACCGGCTCTGGGAATCCCCGACAGTGGTAAGCCATTTACCGTGTTTGTCCATGAGAAAGAAGGATATGTGACATCTATACTGACACAAGAACATGGCGATCGGCAAAGACCTATTGGCTATTATTCGGCAAAACTGGATGCGGTAGCCCTCGGATGGGGAAGTTGCCTAAGGGCCATGGAAGCTACATATCAAGCGGTAATGATCACTGCGGGTCTAGTCCTCGACCAAAAGCTGATTGTCAAGTGTCCCCACACTGTACACGCTTTGCTGTCTATGAATAGAATGTCTCAGGTGACAGCAGCAAGATGGACCCGCTGGACAGCAGTTTTGGAAGCTCCTAATCTCCATATCGTCCGGGCCAGCCCGGTTAATCCCACAACTATGCTCCCAATGTCAGAATCGAGGGGGGAGAATGTGAAGAGCATGACTGCGTGGAGATTTTAAAAGAAACAGAAGAAGCAGCCTTAGCAGCAGAGGAGCCTCTGCACAACCCAGACCTCATCCTGTTTACAGATGGTTCCTCTTTTGTTGACAATGGTACCAGAAAAGCAGGATGGGCAGTTACAACCTTATATGAGGTAGTGGCAAAAGGATGTTTACCCTCAGGAACGTCAGCACAACAGGCCGAGTTATGGGCCCTGTCAGAATCATGTCGAATAGCAGAAGGACAGACAGCTAATGTCTACACAGATTCGCGTTATGCTTTTGGAGTCGGCTCACGACTTTGGTCTGTTATGGCGGAAAAGAGGATTCCTCACTGTTGCTGGTACACCTATCCGAAATGGAAAAGAAGTCCGAGACTTATTAGAGGCCATACAATTACCTCAGGAAGTGTCCATCCTGAAGTGGAAGGCCCATACCAAGGAAAATACCACAAAAGCACAGGGAAATGCCCTAGCCGACCAGGCAGCTAAAGATGCCGCCTCACAGGGCGTTCCTCCAGAAGAACCAACACAGATGTGCAGATTGAAAGCACTCATTACATTCCCCGATGGTGAGTCCCGAGTAGCATTGACTCCGATCAGGGAACACACTTCACAGGTGCTGTCTGCCAAGAAGTCTGTAGGTTACTGAACATTACGTGGGATTTACACTGTCCTTATCATCCACAATCATCAGGACAAGTAGAACGAATGAATCGAACTCTGAAACAACAGCTTGCCAAATATCACCAAGAAGGATCACCATGGCCCCAGGCACTACCAATAGTGCTATGTAGCATTAAGGCAACCCCGAACAGAACTACAGGTCTAAGCCCATTTGAAATTATAACAGGAAGACCCATGTCGCTGCCAGGAACTATCAATTTACAGAAAGCTGATGGTCACTTAATGAGTGACACTTTGTTATCATACTGTCAGAACCTAACCAATGCTATTAGTTCTGTTTCCCGACAGGTATCGGCAGCTTGGGGTAATCCACCCGAAGGAGGACACGACATCATCCCGCGAGTCTGGATGTATGTGGAAAAAGTTGCATAAAGAACCTTTGGGTGCCAAGTGGGAGGGACCTTATCAAGTGTTATTGACCACCCAGGCAGCTGTTAAAGTCCAAGGAAAGAAAGCCTGGATCCACGCTTCACACATTAAACAAGCACCCGTAACTGAAGCTGAAATCTAATAAGGACCATTAATTTTTGCGAAAATGTATAAATTTACTGTATTATTGATTGTAGGTATTCTAGGCATTTGCCTAATTCTTACTAGCCAACTCTCTGCACCAAAGGGAAATAGTAGGGTAGCAAGGGAATTACATGTAAATACTTTTTATATATGTCCTACATTTATGCCAAACAAGGTAACATTTCTAGTTGTTGGGTGTGTGCGCATATTCCTATTCACTCAAAGGGAGGGATTCCCTTGAGGCCAGTTCCCTTGAATATCTCGGAAATGGCTGAGTGGATAATTAATCAAAACAAAACAGGCAATGTGTTTCAGAATACGGAAAATTGGGCACGTAAATGGAAGTCAGCAGGTTACAATCTGACTACCTTTGAAGGGGCATACCAACCGTGCTACAATAATTCCAAACGGCCCCCAGCTTTTGTTATCACTAATACAACGGGAATAGGAAGACCGGGGGAATTGGTCTGTCTGATTAGAAACATCAAAGGAGGCCAAAATATGGGGTATAGTAACTGCTCCCGGAATTATAATATAATCAAGCCACGGAACCGTCCCAACTGGGCCGATGTGGGAATTTTTAACGTAACGGGGATTCTGAATAAAGCAGATGGAAAAGCCTGGACAGGCCCCGGAGTGTTGCTGACAAAGAAACAGCTAACTTTCATTGCCTACAATGGCACCTATTGGGTGTGTGGCCACAAGGCCTACCCTTGGCTGCCCCAGAATTGGACGGGATCCTGCTATTTAGCCTACATTGTGCCTTATATGTATCATATAAAGTCACTGTCGGAACATTTACACCGTCCTAAGAGAGCTATCACAGGAACAGAGAGGTTCTTTGCCATTCTGATCCCCAGGTATGGGACCGCCAGACTGGCAAGGGAATCCATTAACATGGCATCCGTTGTGGAACGAGTAGCCAATGTATCCTCAGAGGCCCTAGTTAACATCAATGCAGAAATGGTAGCAATCCGCACAGTAGCCCTACAGAATAGACTGGCCATTGATTACATTCTGGCTGAAAAGGGAGGTACTTGCGCCCTACTCGGAACTGAGTGTTGCACATATATCCCAGATAGCTCCGAAGAAATTACCCACTTAGCGGAGCATATCCAAAAGGAGGTAGAAAAACTTAAGCAACCCCCATCATTCACTTTGTGGAGCGGTGCCACTGAATGGCTAGATTCAATAGGAACTTCATTGGTGGAAGGTTTAATTCTATTTGTTGTAATTGTTTTACTTTTATATTGTTTATTTATGTTGATTAAATGTTGTTGCGACCAGGCGGCTGTAGCTGCTGTCCCGCAGGTGAGACACCTTGCAGGTCCCAGCAGACCGTCTGTACGTGGCACAGGGGTATGTTATGCTTAAGGGAAGGTTGTTTGCTGGTTGAACTAAGATATTGATTTGGATTAAATTGGAATAAGGTTAATTAACCTACTAAAACCAGACTTCCATTGTGGCCACGATGGAACTCGGGTTGGTGTAAATTTGTGTGGAAGCTGCTAGTCCGGACATGTGGCGAAACACATCAACAAATTTTAGAAGGAAACTCTATTAACATGTATGAAATTATTTTGTAGAATGTTTAACCAGTGATAGCTGATGTTTTATGATTCAGTTTGTGAAAGAATCAAAGGGGGGATTGATAGAGAATTCAAACAGGCTGCATTTAGACAGACTGTGAAAATTCACAGACCCCCAAGTCAAGGCTGCTACGTGCAGTTCAGCATGTTGCATTAAGGCATCAATCAACTTGACATTTTGGGACCCTTGGGTAGCGAGCCAATTAAAAGGCTAAAAGACTATTAATTGAGCCAATAAGGTCAAAGAAGGCGAGTTCTTTTCTGTAAATTGATCCAGGTATAAGTACAGCCATTTTGACCATTACAACAATTGTACATTCCTGTCTGGCGTAAAAATAAAAAAGGGAAGGTGGCTCAACCGTGGCTATCTAGGGAAATCAGGGATAGTATTAAAGCCAAGGAAATGGCATACAAATTGGCCAGAAATAGCAGCGAACCTGGGGACTGGGAGAAATTTAGAACTCAGCAGAGGAGGACAAAGGGTTTGATTAGGGCAGGGAAAATGGAGTACGAGAAGAAGCTTGCAGGGAACATTAAGGCGGATTGCAAAAGTTTCTATAGGTATGTAAAGAGAAAAAGGTTAGTAAAGACAAACGTAGGTCCCCTGCAGTCAGAATCAGGGGAAGTCATAATGGGGAACAAAGAAATGGCAGACCAATTGAACAAGTACTTTGGTTCAGTATTCACTAAGGAGGACACAAACAACCTTCCGGATATAAAAGTGGTCAGAGGGTCTATTAAGGAGGAGGAACTGAGGGAAATCTTTATTAGTCGGGAAATTGTGTTGGGGAAATTGATGGGATTGAAGGCCGATAAATCCCCAGGGCCTGATGGACTGCATCCCAGAGTACTTAAGGAGGTGGCCTTGGAAATAGCGGATGCATTGACAGTCATTTTCCAACATTCCATTGACTCTGGATCAGTTCCTATCGAGTGGAGGGTAGCCAATGTAACCCCACTTTTTAAAAAAGGAGGGAGTGAGAAAGCAGGGAATTATAGACCGGTCAGCCTGACCTCAGTAGTGGGTAAAATGATGGAATCAATTATTAAGGATGTCATAGCAGCGCATTTGGAAAATGGTGACATGATAGGTCCAAGTCAGCATGGATTTGTGAAAGGGAGATCATGCTTGACAAATCTTCTGGAATTTTTTGAGGATGTTTCCAATAAAGTGGACAAAGGAGTACCAGTTGATGTGGTATATTTGGACTTTCAGAAGGCTTTCGACAAGGTCCCACACAGGAGATTAATGTGCAAAGTTAAAGCACATGGGATTGGGGGTAGTGTGCTGACATGGATTGAGAACTGGTTGTCAGACAGGAAGCAAAGAGTAGGAGTAAATGGGTACTTTTCAGAATGGCAGGCAGTGACTAGTGGGGTACCGCAGGGTTCTGTGCTGGGGCCCCAGCTGTTTACATTGTACATTAATGATTTAGACGAGGGGATTAAATGTAGTATCTCCAAATTTGCGGATTACACTAAGTTGGGTGGCAGTGTGAGCTGCGAGGAGGATGCTATGAGGCTGCAGAGTGACTTGGATAGGTTAGGTGAGTGGGCAAATGCGTGGCAGATGAAGTATAATGTGGATAAATGTGAGGTTATCCACTTTGGTGGTAAAAACAGAGAGACAGACTATTATCTGAATGGTGACAGATTAGGAAAAGGGAAGGTGCAACGAGACCTGGGTGTCATGGTACATCAGTCATTGAAGGTTGGCATGCAGGTACAGCAGGCGGTTAAGAAAGCAAATGGCATGTTGGCCTTCATAGCGAGGGGATTTGAGTACAGGGGCAGGGAGGTGTTGCTACAGTTGTACAGGGCCTTGGTGAGGCCACACCTGGAGTATTGTGTACAGTTTTGGTCTCCTAACTTGAGGAAGGACATTCTTGCTATTGAGGGAGTGCAGCGAAGATTCACCAGACTGATTCCCGGGATGGTGGGACTGACCTATCAAGAAAGACTGGATCAACTGGGCTTGTATTCACTGGAGTTCAGAAGAGTGAGAGGGGACCTCATAGAAACGTTTAAAATTCTGACGGGTTTGGACAGGTTGGATGCAGGAAGAATGTTCCCAATGTTGGGGAAGTCCAGAACCAGGGGTCACAGTCTAAGGATAAGGGGTAAGCCATTTAGGACCGAGATAAGGAGAAACTTCTTCACCCAGAGAGTGGTGAACCTGTGGAATTCTCTACCACAGAAAGTAGTTGAGGCCAATTCACTAAATATATTCAAAAGGGAGTTAGATGAAGTCCTTACTACTCGGGGGATCAAGGGGTATGGCGTGAAAGCAGGAAGTGGGTACTGAAGTTTCATGTTCAGCCATGAACTCATTGAATGGCGGTGCAGGCTAGAAGGGCTGAATGGCCTGCTCCTGCACCTATTTTCTATGTTTCTATGTTTCTATGGTCCCAGAAGGACAAAGACCTGGCTTAAAGCCAAGAACTTGTTGTTGCTCTCTGCCAAAAATAAAAAAATTAAAGCTACATTTGGAATTCGTATATCATTGGAAATTAAGAGATCTAACAGCCGCACCTGGAGTACTGCGTGCAGTTTTGGTCACCTTACTTAAGGAAGGATATACGAGCTTTGGAGGGGATACAGAGACGATTCACTAGGCTGATTCCGGAGATGAGGGGGTTACCTTATGATGATAGATTGAGTAGACTGGGTCTTTACTCGTTGGAGTTCAGAAGGATGAGGGGTGATCTTATAGAAACATTTAAAATAATGAAAGGGATAGACAAGATAGAGGCAGAGAGGTTGTTTCCATTGGTTGGGGAGACTAGAACTAGGGGGCACAGCCTCAAAATACGGGGGAGCCAATTTAAAACCGAGTTGAGAAGGAATTTCTTCTCCCAGAGGGTTGTGAATCTGTGGAATTCTCTGCCCAAGGAAGCAGTTGAGGCTAGCTCATTGAATGTATTCAAGTCAAAGATAGATAGATTTTTAACCAATAAGGGAATTAAGGGTTATGGGGAGCGGGCGGGTAAGTGGAGCTGAGTCCACAGCCAGATCAGCCATGATCTTGTTGAATGGCGGAGCAGGCTCGAGGGGCTAGATGGCCTACTCCTGTTCCTAATTCTTATGTTCTTATGTACTATTTTGTTTTTGTAGGTTCGGGTGATATATCCATCACTGAGTCCTCCGACGCCAATGGTCCAACCAAAAAACAGCGCAGGATGGAATGCAAGTGTGGATCTGTGTCCTGCAGGGGGTTCATGAATTAATGCAGAGGTGGAAAAGAAGAAAATTGTATATTTTTTTGTTTTTAGTAGTAATAAGTTGATCCTTTTTTGATGTGTGTCCTGATTCCATCAGAAGTGTTGGGTAATGACACGTGACGAGGTTTTTAAGTGTGCTACCATGATGTATGTTGCTCATTTACTTGTTTAAAAGCGGATCGCTGGGATGGCTTTCAGGGAAGAAATAAATCTTCATCCTTCGTATCAAGTAACTGATGCTGTTTGTAACCTGGGTACAAGGGGTCACGGATCAACTGGCACCTTGGTCACTTTGCTCTTGGTACGGTGCGCCCTGTTTTAGCAGAGCACTCTCTACTCTCAATGACTTTCCATTTTTTAAAACCCACAATTTTTATTCCGAATTGAAGTGCCCCCCCACCATCAAAGCCTCCAGTGGACATGCGTAGTGTCTTTGAGTTTCTACCCATGAATGCTAAACTCTTTGAGTGAATTTAGCTGTTGTCCAGACGGGCTGCGGGCATCTAGACTGTGTTCGAAGTATCAGCGAAGAGTGGTTCAGTGCACCCCCATCTCTTTAATGCAGACCGTGCATTGGCTCCCGTGTCATATCTGTGTCGCTATATAAATCACAAATCTACTCTGGTCGAGGGGGAAAAAAGGCGTGTGTTTGCGTATCAATTATGGCCAAATAATTAGCGCCACTTTTAATGCCGAGGAGAATACTTACTTTCTCGGCCTTTACGTACTCGGTATATTGTTTTCCGATGGAGAATGACCACTGATATATCGGGGGAATTCAGCCGATTGTTAAACCATAAATTTAGGAGCCCAAAATGAAGTTACTAATCTTGACAAAACTGTGTCCCATGTAATCTTTCTGCTACTTTGTTTTAAGTTTCGAGGACAACACATCTTTAAAACTTAAAAAAAAATTATACCTTTACAAAAGTTTCAGGATATTTTCATGGTGTATTCTAAATATCCAGGCGCTATTGCAGGCAATACCTTTCGTAGAGTTTATTCCTACCCCATCTAACTAATTAGAAATACAATTGTAGAATCAGTTCTTAAAATAATGAAAATACATTTTCTTAATAGGAAGGGGATATTTAAAGAAATGAATTTCAATTACAAAACTACCTACTAGTGTCTTTCTCTCTTTCTTTCTCTCGCTCCTTTCTCTCTCTCTCCTTTCTCTTCTTTTTCTCTCTCTTTCTCTCTCTCTCTCTCTCTTTTCTCTTTTATTTCTCGCGCGCGCTCGCTCTCTCTCTCGCGCTCGCTCTCTCTCTCGCGCTCTCTCTCTCTCTCGCGCTCTCTCTCTCGCGCGCTCGCTCTCTCTCTCGCGCTCGCTCTCTCTCGCGCGCGCTCGCTCTCTCTCTCGCGCTCGCTCTCTCGCGCTCTCTCTCTCGCGCGCGCTCGCTCTCTCTCTCGCGCTCGCTCTCTCTCTCTCTCGCGCTCGCTCTCTCTCTCGCGCTCGCTCTCTCTCTCGCGCTCGCTCTCTCTCTCGCGCTCGCTCTCTCTCTCGCGCTCGCTCTCTCTCTCGCGCTCGCTCTCTCTCTCTCGCGCTCGCTCTCTCTCTCTCGCGCGCGCTCGCTCTCTCTCTCTCTCGCGCGCTCGATCTCTCTCTCGCGCTCGCTCTCTCTCTCTCGCGCTCGCTCTCTCTCGCGCTCGCTCTCGCTCTCGCTCTCTCTCTCTCGCGCTCGCTCTCTCTCGCGCTCTCTCTCTCTCCTCGCGCTCTCTCTCTCTCCTCGCGCTCGCTCTCTCTCGCGCTCGCTCTCTCTCTCGCGCTCGCTCTCTCTCTCGCGCTCGCTCTCTCTCGCGCTCGCGCTCTCTCTCGCGCGCGCTCGCTCTCTCTCTCGCGCTCTCGCTCTCTCCTCGCGCTCTCTCTCTCTCGCGCGCTCGCTCTCTCTCTCGCGCGCTCGCTCTCTCTCTCGCGCGCTCGCTCTCTCTCTCGCGCGCTCGCTCTCTCTCTCGCGCTCGCTCTCTCTCTCGCGCTCGCTCTCTCTCTCTCTCGCGCTCGCTCTCTCTCTCTCGCGCTCGCTCTCTCTCTCGCGCTCGCTCCCCCCCCCCCCCCACACCTTACCCCCACAAAGCACATAACAAAGCACTGTTGGGTGTATGGGTTGTGTGACCGCACAGCACTTTGTGCAGGTACCACGCTAGCCGCTCACCAGCGGCCCCGTTGAAGATGCTGCGCATGTGCGCGGCAAATGTAACGGTACGGCGTCCTACGGTAATATTGCAGGGAGTATCCCCCTCCCCAGATGTAGCTTTTTAAATGCAGCCACAGGCAAATCAATAAATGTACCATTGTTTCATTTTGAGATTTTGAAATGTGTGATGTCAATCGTCATGCTATTTAGTGCCAGCCGGGGCTCAGTGGGCAGCACTCTCTCTCTCGCCTCTGAGTCAGAAGGTCGTGGGTTCAAGTCCCACTCCAGAGACTTGAGCACATAAATCTAGGCTGACACTCCCAGTGCAGTGCTGAGGGAGCGCTGCACTGTTGGAGGGGGCAGTGCTGAGGGAGCGCTGCACTGTCGGAGGGGCCGTCTTTCAGATGAGATGATAAACTGAGGCCCCGTCTGCTCTCAGGTGGATGTAAAAGAATTATTTCAAAGAAGAGCAGGGGATTTATCCCTCAATCAACATAACAAAAACAGATTATCTGGTCATTATCACATTGCTGTGTGTGGGAGCTTGCTGTGCGCAAGTTGGCTGCTGTGTTTCCCACATTACAACAGTGACTACACTCCAAAAATACTTCATTGCCTGTAAAGCGCTTTGAGCCAGCTGGTGGTCGTGAAAGGCGCTAATAGAAATGCAAGTCTTTTATTTGTACATGCTATTTTTTTAAACTATTGTGCTTAGGGGAGTGCTCTCAAAACAGTAGTAATACTGAGTTTGCAGCTTAAGTTTGCAGGAAACGTGGAACAGCGAAGAGGCATTATATTGTAAGCAGATGAGAAAGAAACCCTTGTGGCTCGAATTATTCCAGTGTGTGGCAGCCCATGTGATGACTTCAGATTCCAGCCAGAAAGCCGCGGGCAAATGTAATCGTCCCTGCCCTTGGTGTTCTCTAGGCCTGTCGGTGATGACGGGATTAAACCCGTGCATCCTTCTATATCCAGGCGGTCCTGCTGCTGCTTCAGTGCAACCTGAGCGAATGCTGGTTTCACCGGCGTCTTCAGTTACGCAGTTGAAACAATTATTTCCCTCCCGACCCCGATTCTTCTAAATTTAATGTTGAACCTTTGTGGTAAATATCAGGGCAAAGCATGATGGGTGGTGTCACCGATCGGCACTGCTTTGGTCATTGCCCGAATTCCCAGCGAGCACTGTACCTGTGCGATGTGCTGAACGATGTTCGCTCTGGTCGACGGGGCGCGCCGGGGGTCCGGTGCATCGAGCTTTGCCGCATGGGTGCGGGTGTTTTGAAGGGGCCGCGGGGCCCGACAAAAACATATAAATTAGAGGGAACGTTGGGGGGGTCAGAGTATTCCGGCATCCTTTGTAGGAACCCAAAACCCCACGAGCGGGGACCGGCTAGCTTTAAGGCTTTGCCGAGGAGCTCTCCAAACCAGAAGGTCCGTTGGCCCTGGACAGAGAGGATAATCCTGTGCAACACCCAAAATGCACGCAGACCACACGCCCTTAACCCTTTTGAACTGAAAAGCTGCTGCTTGAGCAGTAATGTGATGGTGCAGCCATCAAAGAGAAAATTGAAATAAATCCAATGGGCCAATCAACACGCGAGGAGTTGGTTGGTTTTATTTTGGAGAGCTGTGTCTGGCGATGGATGAACTGGCGATTCGATGGTCTTGATGGGGTCATGTCACCTGTACATAAGATGTATTTACCTGAATTGAGTATAGAGAAAATGAACTTGTTATATTTTTCTTTACTTTCTGTAGGATTGTTTCAAGTCTTGTATACCTCTTTGTACTGAGCTGTGAATTAAACAGGTGCTGTAGAACAGGTTTGCTGAAAGGAATTAATAAAATGTCAATGTTTCAAATTGGTCTATTCCTGTTTCTGAATTTCCTGCCAATGGCTACAACGGCTCGCGGGAGAGTAGAATGATGGTAAGGGGAGGGTTCGTTCGTTTCTGGTTCATTGTTGCAAGATGCAGCCATAGAAACTAGCTTTTTTTTGAACACAAGGAAGGTTTTTTAATAATTCCTTCACGGGATGTGGGAAAGGCCAGCATTTATTGCCCATCCCTAATTATCCCAGAGAAGGTGGTGAGCCGCCTTCCTGAATACAACTGAGCGGTTTGCTGGGCCATTTCAGGGGCTGTGGGGTGTGGAGTCACATAGGTTCAACCTCCCTTATCCGGAACCCTGGGGACCAGGCCTGTTCTGGATAAGGGATGTTTCCGGGCGAGGGGTGGTCACGTTAAATTGGATGGTACAGGTACTGAGCAAGGGAATATCAGGGCTGGCTGGCTTGGGGCTAGGAGTGCAGCAGAGAGATCATGGGGGGTGGGGGGGAGGCGGTGTATCACGGGGTCAGGCCAGCGATTGCGGGAGTCGACAGCGAGGAAGGACATCAATTTGTTCATGTTGGAGTTCTGTGCATGCGCCAGCCGGTGGCTGGGAATGGTTCTGGACGAGGGGTGGTTCCGGATAAGGGAGTTCTGGACAAGGGAGGTTCAACCTGTGTAGGTCAGATGGGGTAGATTTCCTTTGCTAAAGGACATTAGTGAACCAGATGGGTTTTTACAACAATCCGGTCGTTTCATGGGGCCCAACGTTGCCCAAGCTGTTTTTTCGGCGTACTGACCTGAAGCGCGGCAACTTTGCGCGCTGGAAAGGGTGCCGGAAAAAAGGGGCCCCATCCTTGCCGCTCTTCGGAGTCGTGGCGTGGCATGCACGGGGTGGGGGGGGGGGGATGTGGCAGAGCAACAGGCCAGCGCACAAAGCACTGCTGGCAGCTGTGCGCATGCTCAGTGAGGGCTGCGCGCATGCTCCTGTCCTCCCAGCACGTCCTGTGAGCAGGACCCAATGCTCGCAGTCCCTATCCCCGGCTGAATTCCCTCCCGCACCGGCCCGCTGAGTTCCCGGGCCGAGGTAGGACTTCAGTTCTATTTTATATTTAGTGGCTGTGCTTGAGACTTTTGATTTGGGAGGGGGGGGCGGGGGGAAGAGAGAGAGAGTGTTTTGTATACCAGCATGTCTCTCTCTCTCTGGCTACTTACCACCACCCCTGTGACATTGTGGCCAGCAGCTCGCATTTCTCCGGTCGGATTTACTTCATTTTTATTAGTATTTTAATTGTTTGAGCTTTTCCTTGCAATGTTTGGTGCTTGGTTGTTGAGGCCCTCTCCAGTTCCCTCCCCTATCCCTGCCTTAATGTCTGCCGAATGTGCTCTGCTTTTTCTTCACTGCCCGCAAGGTTTTTCAGAGCTGGCCACATTCACTGACCTAAGTGGATTTGGAGTAAGTTTTTGCCAGCCAAAGTTGCATAAATGGCTAAAACTGGCATAAGTGTCTGGGAACGCACCCTTTTGGGGGGAAAAAAAAACTGACCTTAAAAAAAAAAAAAAAAAATCGTACCTAACTGACTTACTCTCGAGCAAATTTTGGGGGGAAAATGGTATTTTTTATACTTACGCCAGAAAAAACTCACTCCAAAAAAATTGATGCAAGTCATGGCCAAAATTGGGCCCACTGTCACCATTATTGATGCTGGCTTTTCAATTCCTGATTTATTTAATTAACTGAATTTAAATTCCCCAGCTGGTGGGATTTGAACTCTTGTTTCCGGATTACTGGTCTTGTAGCATAACCGCTACGGTGGCATTTAAGGGTAGAGTTTCCATGTGGGCTTGGCTATGCGCAGTCCCCTCTCGGCAGGATCAGCGCGGGCAGGACAGCAGCAGAGCTGACCTTGTCGTGTTTTACAAGATCAATTTAAAATACCGAGCTCCCTGTGAGGATCGGAATTCCTGCAAGCCTTTAATTGAAGACTCGAAATAGATTTGAAACACTTTTAGCAGCGATATGGGCGCGGGGGCAATTGTCCAGCAGATGAAGCAAAAGGCAAAATCAAACCGCAGCCCTAAATCCTTTAGCGGTCAGGCCTTGCATCGTGTTGGGAATATGGAGGTTGGAGGCGGGCATTTTGCAGTGGCTTTTTAAACCGAGCCACTGCAATTGAATCAAAACGGTTATAGCACCGGAGGCCATTCGGCCCATCGAGGCGCTCTGCAAGAGCACCTCAGCCAGTCCCCCTCCCCCATCCTTTCCCCGTAGCCCTGCCATATTTTTTTTCCTGCAGGTACTTATCCAATTCCCTTTTGAAAGCCACGATTGAGTCTGCCTCCACCACCCTCTTAGGCAGCGCATTCCAGATCCTAACCACTCGCTGCGTAAAAACGTTTTCCCTCGTGTTGCCTTTGGACCTTCTGCCAATCGCCTTAAATCCGTGTCCTCTGGTTCCCGATCCTTCCACCAATGGGAACAGTTTCTCTCGATCTACTCGGTCCACACCCCTCATGGTTTTGAACACCTCGATCAGACTTCTGGATTTCCTGACCAATTAACTGGAGTGGCTGCGGTGACTTCATGTATGACTTGAATTCAGCGGTGGTATTTACGGGAACAATGCACCCTATCACAGACCCTCCCTTTTGTTTGTTCTTCCCCTCCCCCCTCTCCATGCTTAAATCTGTCCTTTTGAAACATTCACCAGTTCTGACAAAGAGTCATCGACCTGAAACATTAACTGTTTTTTTTTCTCCACAGATGCTGAGATTTCCAGCATTTTCTGATTTTAATTCATGCCTGACAAACCTGATTGAATCTTTTGAAGAAGTGACTGAAGTAGTGGACAGGGGAATGTCTATGGATGTTATTTATATGGACTTCCAGAAGGCATGTGATAAAGTCCCACATAAGCAACAGTTATCTAAGGTAGAAATCCATAGAATTGAGGACAAATTATTGATCTGGCTGAGCTGCCTCAACTAGTCACAGTATTTATTAACGACTTAGATGAAGGTATAGAAAGCCATATATCCAAAATTGGCAATGACAAAAAGATAGGCAGTATTGTTGGCAGTGTAGACGGAAGCATAAAACTACAAAGGGATATCAACAGATTAAGTGAATGGGCAAAAACTGGCAAATGGATTTCAATGTAAGCAAATGTGAGTTCATCCACTTTGGATCTAAAAAGGACAGAACAGGGAACTTTCTAAATAGTGAAAAGCTAGAAACAGTGGAGGTCCAAAGAGACTTGGGGTTCCATGTACACAGATCATTAAAATGTCTCTGACAGGTACAGAAAATAATCAAACAGGCTAATGGAATGTTGGCCTTTATATCTCGAGGACTGGAATACAAGGGGGTAGAGGTTATGCTGCAGCTGTACAAAGCCCTGGTTAGACCACACCTGGAGCACTGTGAGCAGTTCCGGGCACCACACCTTCGGGAGGACACATTGGCCTTGGAGGGAGTGCAACGATACCCGGACTCCAAGGGTTAAAATTACGAGGAGAGATTACACAGATTAGGGTTGTATTCCCTGGAATTTGGAAGGTTAAGGGGTGATCTGATTGAAGTTTTCATAATATTAAGGGGAACAGAGAGGATGGGTAGAGAGAAACGATTCCCGCTGGTTGGGGAGTCTAGGACTAGGGGGCAGAGTCTAAAAATTAGAGCCAGACCTTTCAGGAGTGAGATTAGGAAACACTTCTACACACACAGGGTGGGAGAGGTTTGGAACTCTCTTCCACAAACTGCAATTGATGCTAGATCAATTGTTAATTTTAAATCAGAGATTTTTGTTAACCAAAGGGATTAAGAGATGTGGGCCAAAGGCGGGTATATGGAGCTAGGTCGAAGATCCGCCGTGATCTCATTGAATGATGGAACAGGCCCGAGGGGCTGAATGGCCTCCTCCTGTTCCGATGTCCTTCCCCCTCCACCTCCACCCCCCCCCCCCCCGGGCCAGGCCAATAACAACAGGTGGCCCTCCAGCAATGACACCGCTGACTGCAGCAGAGGGGGAGGTGCTGGAGATAAGCAGGGTTGGGGAGCTGCTGGTGGTGGGAGATGAAGGAGGGGGAACCTCCCAGCAACCCGCTGACACCGTTAAATATCTCAGCCACCTGGCATACAACAGTCACGCACATTGACTCGATGTCAGCAGCCAGTGAAATATGATCACGTGCAGAATTAGTCACTTAAAACATTCTTATAACAGTTCTAATTCATGTCTTTACACTCACACAGGCCCATCAAGTGTCTCCCCGTCCCCCCAGCACCATCCAGCCAGAGGAGGAAGACTCATCAGGTGTATCGGACTCCCTTGTTTAAAAATCCTAAGGACCTCCGTAACACAAGTATTTGTTTTCCTGTATAAGCGAGTGTGAAGTCTTTATGTCTTAAAAGGTTAAATAATCACAGGAGAGATTGAATGAACTAAAGGCGTAGAGATTACACAAGTGGAGCATATTCAACGTGTATTTATATAGCGCCTTTAACGTAGTGAAACGTCCCCAGGCGCTTCACAGGAGTATTGCGAGATAAAAATTTGACACCGAGCCACCAAAAGCTTGGTCAGAGAGGTGGGTTTTAAGGAGCATCTTAAAGGAGGAAAGAGAGGTAGAGAGGTTTAGGGAGGGAGTTCCAGAGCCTGGGGCCCAGGCAGCTGAAGGCACGGCCACCGATGGTGGAGCAATTATAATCAGGGATGCTCAGGAGGGCAGAATTAGAGGAGCGCAGACATCTCGGGGGGGGTTGTGGGGCTGGAGGAGATTACAGAGATAGGGAGGGGTGAGGCCGTGGAGGGATTTGAAAATAAAGATGAGAATTTTGAAATCCAAGTACGCAACCTCCAGACAGTTTACCAGTGAGCTGTTGTGAGCCTAGGACAGCAAACAATCCCCTGTTACTGGCTCCTACTTTACCAAATGACATTGTTGCTGGGCATGGCGGAGGGGAGTGGGGGAAAGATGTCTTTTCAAATCATGGCCAACATTCAATTTAATGCATACATGAAACATGCAAGCTCCTTTCATGAAGATTTTAATAACCAACGGACTATACAGGGTATTGGTAAGGCCGCACCTGGAGTACTGCGTGCAGTTTTGGTCACCTTACTTAAGGAAGGATATACTGGCTTTGGAAGGGGTACAGAGACAATTCACGAGGCTGATTCCGGAGATGAGGGCGTTACCTTATGATGATAGATTGAGTAGACTGGGTCTTTACTCGTTGGAGTTCAGAAGGATGAGGGGTGATCTTATAGAAACATTTAAAATAATGAAAGGGATAGACAAGATAGAGGCAGAGAGGTTGTTTCCACTGGTCGGGGAGACTAGAACTAGGGGGCACAGCCTCAAAATACGGGGGAGCCAATTTAAAACCGAGTTGGGAAGGAATTTCTTCTCCCAGAGGGTTGTGAATCTGCGAAATTCTCTGCCCAGGGAAGCAGTTGAGGCTAGCTCATTGAATGTATTCAAGTCACAGATAGTTAGATTTTTAACCAATAAAGGAATTAAGGGTTATGGGGAGCGGGCGGGTAAGTGGAGCTGAGTCCACAGCCAGATCAGCCATGATCTTGTTGAATGGCGGAGCAGGCTCGAGGGGCTAGATGGCCTACTCCTGTTCCTAATTCTTATATGAATCCTGCACTCTGCAATATTTAGCTAAGAAAACCGATGATGGATGGGCAGCATTATTTAGGACCTTGAATTTCTGGTCGGTAGCATAATCCGCGCCTTCACAAAGCACAGGTGGGAAATAATCATGGATTGTGACTCAAATAATTCACCGACTAACCCTCAAAAGGGAATGCTGTTACTCTACTTTTCCCATTGCTGTAATTAGAAGATTATTGAAGCTCCGAGCTTAATAACACTACAATCAGGCTGGCAGGCACAGGGTGTGACCTGAATCATTAAAATGATGCTTGTTACTAGCCAGGACTGCACACTGATAGCCAATCGGGTTGTTGGGGTACTTACTGATTTGTCTAATAACCCCCTCTGGCCGCACTCTCCCAGTAACCCTCTACTTTGGTCGGAAAAACAAAAAAGCAGAATAATCTTTTGAATGGTGAGAGACTGGGACCTGGAGGTCCTTGTACACGAATCATTGAAAGTTAACATGCAGGTACAGCAAGCAATTAGGAAAACAAATGGTATGTTAGCTTTTGTTACAAAGGGATTACAGTGTAAGAGTATGACATCTTACTACAATTATATCGGGCCCTGGCGAGACCACACCTGGAGTATTGTGCACAGTTCTGGTCTCCTTACCTAAGGAAGGATATACTTGCCATAGAGGGAGTGCAAGAAAGGTTCACCAGACACAGAAAGCCAGCGTCACGGAGAAGCTCCCGCGGCGATATTTTATCGGGTGTTTGGAATGGAATTTATTTATATTCATTTAACGTTCTGAGCTGTTCAACACGGTTGCTGATGTAAACAATCCTCCCTTCCAGTTGCCGGGTGGTCAGCTGATCTCCCCTTTCGGCGCTGGGATGCCGGTTTCCGAGCGCCAGAACTCCAGCAGCGCCCCCGCGATAGCGCCGCAGGAATCGGGGTTAGTGCCCGGAGAGGGTCGGGAAACGCTTCCCTTAGTGCTCCACTCCCCTCCTGGGGCGCTAAAAGTGAATATCCCGGTCGGAGGCGGTAAACATCGTCCGCCGCTAAAGTTAGCGGTGTCGCTGCCTCACACCGGGCTTCTCACCGATGTTGGCAAACACCAGCCACACAGATCGAGCAGGGTGTGGCGCTTTTTATGATCATTGAATGGATGTGGGCAACAGTGACCAGGCTGCATCCATTGGCCATTCCGAGTTGTCCTGGGAAGGTAGGCTTTCTCCTGGACGTGCCGTGGTCCTTATGTCGATGGGGTTCGGGACAGTATTCCGGGATATTGACTCAATGACCGAGGAATGACAATATTTGTCCCAAGTTTTTATAAATAGTACAAAACATTTGTGTTACATAAAACTTTTCATTTGTATACACTTTCTAAAGAACAATCGCATTTTATAATTCATTTTTTTTGCCACTCTGATTGGGCCGGTGTGTGACAAAAGTACAAATCATTTGGAAAGAATGAAAGACTTGCATTTCTATAGCATCTTTCATGACCACCGGACGTCTCAAAGCGCTTTACAGCCAATGAAGTACTTTTTGGAGTGTAGTCACTGTTGTAATGTGGGAAACGCAGCAGCCAATTTGTGCACAGCAAGCTCCCACACACAGCAATGTGGTAATGACCAGCTAATCCGTTTTTGTTGTGTTGATTGAGAGATAAGTATTGGCCCCAGGACACCGGGGATAACTCCCCTGCTCTTCTTCGACATAGTGCCGTGGGATCTTTTACATCCACCTGAGAGAGCAGACGGGGCCTCGGTTTAAAGTCTCATCCAAAAGATGACACCTCCGACAGTGTAGCATTCCCTCAGTACTGCACTGGAGTGTCAGCCTGGATTTTTTTTTGTGCTCAAGTCCCTGGAGTGGGACTTGAACCCACAGCCTTCTGACTCAGAGGCAAGAGTGCTGCCCACTGAGCCACAACTGACACTGCTGGGAAGAATATCTTTAGGTCCTCAGGTAGTTTTTCCTGCAGCTCCAATCCTCTCGTCTCTGACATTGTGACCACATTCCCATCACTAGGATTTGCTACCGCTTAACTGTTTATTTGTCTCGATTTGCACAGTTTCCCCAGCGGCTAGTTTACTGTACAGGACGTTCAGTTGCACTGGCTGCGGCACCTCAGAGTCTGGTGTTGACGGTATTTCAAAGTCTGAGGAAGTCTGGGAGTCAGACTTCAAACCAAGAGTTGAGCTTTGGGCACTTTCTGTCTGGTGGCCATCAGTAGCATTTGAGCTTAAGGATGTGTGCTCAGAGCATCGAACATTGATGTTTGCCAATGTGTCAGTGGTATCACGCTTAGAACCCCAGGCAGAATCTGAATGATTCCCTCTCTGATGTTCCCAGCTGTTTCTTTTCCCTACTCCAGGAGTTGTGTTCGACGGCGAGTTATCCTTACCGCTGAGGAATTTCACACAACCCATTTTATTTTCCGGAATGTGAATCGGTTCGGCATCGAGCAAGCTGCCTTGACTTCCTGGCTCGGAGATGTGGGTCGATTGGGATGAACTTTGTGAGGGAAAATAAGTGGAATCTCCATCTTCGGAATCACTGAAGAGTTTGGGTGATTGTGAACCAGCTCCTTGCTCCTTGGCACTCTCCGAACCCTCCTCCGTTTCAGAAATCAGCACGGGCTCCTGTTTGAAGAACATGTCCCAGCGCGGAGTGTCCGTGCACCAGACCGTCTCTCCCGTGGTCAGCGGCACCGAGGGATGAGAGGGCTCCTCCTTCCACACTGAACTCACATCAGCTTCTTCCTCTTCCTCATCTTCGTCGTCATCATCCTCATTTGACTCTTCACATTCAAAGAATTCAGTAGTTGAGCAGACGGAAGGTTCACACATACTCCCGGACTGGATACTCGGGTCTCTCTGCGGTAGATCAGACAGTAAGTCCCGGGTTTCATCGTCGAGCTGCCAACGTTGTAGGAATCGCAACTTCTGCTTCAGTGGAACCAGATTGCAGTCATCGAAAAGGTCAGTGTAATCCCCACCTGTTCAAAAAAACAATGTTAAATTCACATAACTGAAGCAATCTAGTGAAAATCACACCACAGCAATATTATACATCTAAACAGCAAGAATGATCATGGAAATTGTAACAACATCCATATTTAAAATCTTACATACTTACTACCACTTAGTTCATCAGTTGGCTCATACAACACAAATGTAAATAGGTCCGTCAGTCTGTGCTAATTAAAAAGGATCGCATTTATATAGCGCTTTTCACAACCACTGGACGTCTCAAATGCTTTACAGCCAATGAAGAACTTTTGGAGTGCAGTCACTGTTGTAATGCAGGAAACACAGCAGCCAATTTGCGCACAGCAAGCTCCCACACACAGCAATGTGACAATGACCAGATAAACTTTTTAGTGATGTTGATTGAGGGATAAATATTGGCCCCAGGACACCGGGGATAACTCCCCTGCTCTTCTTCCAAATGCTGCGTTGGGATTTTTTACGCCCACCTGAGAGAGCATCTGGTTCAACGTCTCATCCGAAAGACGGCCCCTTCAACAGTGCAGCACTCCCTCAGTACTGCCCCTCCGACAATGCCGCGCTCCCTCAGTACTGCCCCTCCGACAATGCCGCGCTCCCTCAGTACTGCCCCTCCGACAGTGCGGCGCTCCTTCAGTACTGCCCCTCCGACAGTGCGGCGCTCCCTCAGTACTGCCCCTCCGACAGTGCGGCACTCCCTCAGTACTGCCCCTCAGTGCGGCACTCCCTCAGTACTGCCCCTCCGACAGTGCGGCACTCCCTCAGTACTGCCCCTCCGACAGTGCGGCACTCCCTCAGTACTGCCCCTCCGACAGTGCGGCACTCCCTCAGTACTGCCCCTCCGACAGTGCGGCACTCCCTCAGTACTGCGGCACTCCCTCAGTACTGCCCCTCCGACAGTGCGGCACTCCCTCAGTACTGCGGCACTCCCTCAGTACTGCCCCTCCGACAGTGTGGAACTCCCTCAGTACTGCCCCTCCGACAGTGCGGCACTCCCTCAGTACTGCCCCTCAGTGCGGCACTCCCTCAGTACTGCCCCTCCGACAGTGCGGCACTCCCTCAGCACTGCCCCTCCGACAGTGCGGCACTCCCTCAGCACTGCCCCTCCGACAGTGCGGCACTCCCTCAGCACTGCCCCTCCGACAGTGCGGCACTCCCTCAGCACTGCCCCTCCGACAGTGCGGCACTCCCTCAGCACTGCCCCTCCGACAGTGCGGCACTCCCTCAGCACTGCCCCTCCGACAGTGCGGCACTCCCTCAGCACTGCCCCTCCGACAGTGCGGCACTCCCTCAGCACTGCCCCTCCGACAGTGCGGCACTCCCTCAGCACTGCCCCTCCGACAGTGCGGCACTCCCTCAGTACTGCCCCTCCGACAGTGCGGCACTCCCTCAGTACTGCGGCACTCCCTCAGTACTGCCCCTCCGACAGTGCGGCACTCCCTCAGCACTGCCCCTCCGACAGTGCGGCACTCCCTCAGCACTGCCCCTCCGACAGTGCGGCACTCCCTCAGCACTGCCCCTCCGACAGTGCGGCACTCCCTCAGCACTGCCCCTCCGACAGTGCGGCACTCCCTCAGCACTGCCCCTTCGACAGTGCGGCACTCCCTCAGCACTGCCCCTCCGACAGTGCGGCACTCCCTCAGCACTGCCCCTCCGACAGTGCGGCACTCCCTCAGCACTGCCCCTCCGACAGTGCGGCACTCCCTCAGCACTGCCCCTCCGACAGTGCGGCACTCCCTCAGCACTGCCCCTCCGACAGTGCGGCACTCCCTCAGCACTGCCCCTCCGACAGTGCGGCACTCCCTCAGCACTGCCCCCCCGACAGTGCGGCACTCCCTCAGCACTGCCCCTCCGACAGTGCGGCACTCCCTCAGCACTGCCCCTCCGACAGTGCGGCACTCCCTCAGCACTGCCCCTCCGACAGTGCGGCACTCCCTCAGCACTGCCCCTCCGACAGTGCGGCACTCCCTCAGCACTGCCCCTCCGACAGTGCGGCACTCCCTCAGCACTGCCCCTCCGACAGTGCGGCACTCCCTCAGCACTGCCCCTCCGACAGTGCGGCACTCCCTCAGCACTGCCCCTCCGACAGTGCTGCGCTCCCTCAGTACTGGTGAGTGAGCAAATGCATGGCAGATGCAGTATAATGTGGATAAATGTGAGGTTATCCACTTTGGTGGCAAAAACAGGAAGACATAATATTATCTGAATGGTGACAGATTAGGAAAAGGGGAGGTGCAATGAGACCTGGGTGTCATGATGCATCAGTCATTGAAGATTGGCATGCAGGTATAGCAGGTGGTGAAGAAGGCAAATGGCATGTTGGCCTTCATAGCTGGAGGATTTGAATATAGGAGCAAGGAGGTCTTACTGCAGTTGTACAAAGCCTTGGTGGGGCCACACCTGGAATATTGTGTTCCGTTTTGGTCTCCTAATCTGAGGAAGGACATTCTTGCTATTGAGGGAGTACAGCGAAGGTTCACCAGATTGATTCCCAGGATGGCAGGACTGACATATGAGGAGAGACTGGATCAACTGGGCTTGTATCCACTGGAGTTTAGAAGAATGAGAGGGGATCTCATAGAAACATATAAAATTCTGATGGGATTGGACAGGTTAGAGGTAGGAAGAATGTTCCCGTTGCTGGGGAGTTCCAGAACCAGGGGTCACAGTCTAAGAATAAGAGGGAAGTCATTTAGGACCGAGATGAGGAGAAACTTCTTTACTCGGAGAGTGGTTAACCTGTGGAATTCTCTACCGCAGAAAGTTGTTGAGGCCAGTTCGTTAGATATATTAAAAAGGGAGTTAGATATGGCCCTTACGGCCAAAGGGTATGGAGAGAAAGCATTGCTGAGGTTGAATGATCAGCCATGATCTTATTGAATGGCGGTACAGGCTCGAAGGGCCAAATGGCCTATTCCTAATTTCTATGTACTGCCCCTCCGCACTGCGCTGCAGTGGGACTTAAACCCACAACCTTCTGACTCGGAGGTGAGAGTGCTGCCCACTGAGCCACCAGTAATTAGTGGCCCTGCTGAGGGTTCTTTAACTCCAGTACCACTTGTTGGTGAGTTGCTTTCGTCTATCACCTTGTAAATGTCACACGTCTCAGTAGAAAAGATCCAGTTTTTGTGGCCCCTGCCCTGCTCGTCCCTCGGGAATGAATTACGTTCTTCAGTGAAACCAAGGAGAAAGGGAAATCAAATCTCTCGGGCACCCCAGACTTTTTTAATTAGAAAACATGATCATTTTCAGGATCGATTTCGTCAGGGGAGAGCACCCTAACTTCCAACCAATCAGGTGAACAGGAAAAAGAAACGGAGAATGCTGGAAACACTCAGCGGGTCAGGCAGCGTCTGTGGAGAGAGAAAGAGAGTTAACGTTTCAGGTCCATGACCCTTCATCAGAACTGGGAAAAGTTAGAGATGTCATTTCATCGACCTGAGACGTTAACTCTGTTTCTCTCTCCCCAGATGCTGTAGTTTAGTAAGGAGAGATAAAAAGAGAGTTAATATATCCTACTCCAGATATTCCAACACACGTACCCTCTTCATGCACGGAACTCCTCCTGGATCGCTTCAGCTGCCCCAGCGGTTTGTAAGCTGGTTCACCATCGCCTGAACACGTCCTGCACAATGGCTTCAAACTGAAGCAACACACAAACATAACCAATCACCGACGAGAACCACATTAAAACAAACAATAAAGACACCCAATGGGCTGTAACTGGGACCGCAGCAGCGACACTCCCGAGGGGCCGAATGTGGTCAAGGGCCTCTGCCCGCCCAAGTGCCGCCGATGGCCGGCGAGCTACCGGACGGTACTTTGGGCAGAGATCCCTCGGAGGTCGGCGGGCGGCAAATGGACGGCGCGCGCCGCCAATCTGGGCGACAACGGGCGGGAGGTCTCACTCTCGGCGGCAGAGGCGCTTTCCGCCCAAGTGCCGCTGAGGATGGAGCCGGGCCGTAATAAAATAAAAATCACCTCCAACAATAAAACCCACCCGAGGATCTTCAAGGGGGGCGTCATCCAGGTAAAGAAATAGTTTTAAAACATTCCATTTACCTATTTTGCAGCATCTTGCCCCTCACCATTCAGGACAGAGCCAGCTCCTCGCAGCGGCCCATCGCTGTCCTGCCCGCACCAAGCTGGCACCTTGGCGGACAGGAGTCTACTCACGCGCATCGGCCGTCCGCTGACGTCGGCGGGCGCTTCCCGGCGGCTCTCCCCTCCCGCCCGCGGCGAAAGTAGCACTGGGCGGTCCGAGCAGAGCGATGTGGGCGGCAAGTTCATCAATTCCGGCCTCCAGGTGTCGGCTAGATTAGCAATCGGCAACTAAAAACCTCCTGAGCTTTGAGTGTTTTTGAAATAGTTACTCAATATCTAACTCTTTTCTACTGCAATTTGCAGCTGCGCCAATTTCTCGTGCCGCAGAAGGTGGTCACTCTGTGGAGAATGTGTTAGTTCAAGCGATCCCCTAAATAGCGACATCGCTATAGTGTGAAAAATAACCAGGGTTGTTCATGTTGGCGGGGAGTCAAGTGTTACACTTACATCTCTTTCACATCTTCGAAATTCCTGCCCATGGGCACTACATTCGGGTACACCTTCACAGGCTGGATATAGGCAAGGAAATCCTTTATCTGAATCGAGAGGGAGGGAGGAAGGAGCAGAGGAGGGAAAGAGAGCAGAATAAAAGAGCAAGAGAGAAAGCACAGGAGAAAGAATGAGGAGAGAGCGAGAGAGAGAGAGTGGGCAAGAAAAAGAGAAAGAAAATGAAAGAGCGGGAGGAAAAGAAAAAGAGAAAGTAGAGAAACGGAGAGAGCGAGAAAGCGAGAGATAGAGAGAGTGAGAGAGAAAGAGAAAGAGTGAGCGAGAAAGAGAGTGAGAGAGAGCGCGAGAGAGAAAGAGAGCGAGAGAAAGAGTGCAAGAGAAAAAGAGAGAGAGAGAGAGAGAGAAAGAGCGAGAGAGAAAGGGTGCAAGAGAGAAAGAATGAACAAGTGAGAATGAGAGGGAAGTGAGGGAGAGAGAAAAAAAACAGGTTTTAATACATTGTAATTTTTCTTCCAAATTCCTTTGCATCATTTAGTATTTCAAACAAGTCAACAGGTCTACTTCAGAGTTCTACTACACATCTTTAAAAAAGAAATATAATGACCTGGCCCCCTGGGGACAGATTCCCCTCTGCCATTGCCCCGGATTGGGGGCGATTGTGTGACAGTCCAGCGGCTTAACGCCCCCCCCCCGCCCGCGATATTCTGCCTGACGCCCCCTTGGCCCTTGGCCACAATATGAGAAGGCACATCCTGAGCCACGGACGGCGGGAACAGATACAAACTAAGATTGAAAACTCAGTGCAGAAAAATGTTGCAGAAATTGAAGAAAAGCATTTATTTCAGGGAATAAAATCAGCTTTACCTCACTGAAGGACGAATGGAATGAGAAACACGCCCTATACGAACTCTCTCCGGTTCTGAAATTATAAATACAAAACCTAAGAATCAGCTGATTTTTTTCGAGTCATTCATTTCAGTAACTGCTTCAATCGCACAATTCTATTTGACACAACTCAAAAATATTCAATATTTAGAAAGTCCAGCAATTTTCATCGAAACAAAATGAAGTGGTTTCATTACAAAGCCTTGTCATCTCATGAACAATGAACACGACCAGCATCAAAGTCCACCTTGCACATACTCCTTCACCGCGGTATCACTTGCTTCATTAATAATGTCTGCGCCTCGGATACAAAGCCTTCCCTCCCCAATAACATTGAGATCTCCATATAGTTCCTTACATTGAAAAAAGACTTGCATTTATATCGCACCTTTCACGACCACTGGACGTCTCAAAGCGCTTTACAAAAAATGAAGTACTTTTGGAGTGTAGTCACTGTTGTAATGTAGGAAACGCGGCAGCCAATTTGTGCACAGCAAGCTCCCACACACAACAATGTGATAATGACCATTATGAGGAAAGGTTGAGTAGGTTGGGTCTCAGAAGAATGAGAGGTGATCTTATCGAAACGTATAAGATTATGAGGGGGCTTGACAAGGTGGATGCAGAGAGGATGTTTCCACTGATGGGGGAGACTAGAACTAGAGGGCATGATCTTAGAATAAGGGGCCGCCCATTTAAAAGAGATGAGGAGAAATTTCTTCTCTCAGAGAGTTGTAAATCTGTGGAATTCACTGCCCCAGAGAGCTGTGGAGGCTGGGTCATTGAATAAATTTAAGACAGAAATAGACGGTTTCTTAATCGATAAGGGAATAAGGGGTTATGGGGAGCGGGCAGGGAAGTGGAGCTGAGTCCATGATCAGATCAGTCATGATCTTATTGAATGGCGGAGCAGGCTCGAGGGGCCATATGGCCGACTCCTGCTCCTATTTCTTATGTTCTTATGACCAGATAATCTGTTTTAGTGATGTTGATTGAGGGATAATTATTGGCCTCAGGACACCAGGGATAACTCCCCTGCTCTTCTAAATAGTTGGTGCAACAGTGATTAGCTTTCATAAGTACTTCATTGGCTGTAAAGCACCCTGAGCTCATGAAATGCACAGCAGAAATGCAAGTCTTTTTCTTAGCCAAGAAGATAAGATCTACTCACACGCCAGCCACCATATAAAGTGTGATTTCTCCTGGACTGTAGTTTGGGATATTTCTGACATACAGGCAACCCAGTTAAATACCACTTAACAATGTAAACTAACCATTACGTTTATGTAAAAATGTAAATTATTGTATGGTAAAACTATCTGAATGTTCCCATCCCAAGTCATGCAGAATACTGACTGACATAGAAACATAGAAAATAGGTGCAGGAGCAGGCCATTCGGCCCTTCGAGCCTGCACCGCCATTCGATAAGATCATGGCTGATCATTCCCTCAGTACCCCTTTCCTGCTTTCTCTCCATACCCCTTGATCCCCTTAGCCGTAAGGGCCATATCTAACTCCCTCTTGAATATATCCAATGAACTGGCATCAACAACTCTCTGCAGCAGGGAATTCCACAGGTTAACAACTCAGTGAAGAAGTTTCTCCTCATCTCAGTCCTAAATGGCCTACCCCTTATCCTAAGACTATATCCCCTGGTTCTGGACTTCCCCAACATCGGGAACATTCTTCCCGCATCTAACCTGTCCAGTCCCGTCAGAATCTTGTATGTTTCTATGAGATCCCCTCTCATCCTTCTAAACTCCAGTGAATAAAGGCCCAGTTGATCCAGTCTCTCCTCATATGACAGTCCAGCCATCCCTGGAATTAGTCTGGTGAACCTTCGCTGCACTCCCTCAATAGCAAGAACGTCCTTCCTCAGATTAGGAGACGAAAACTGAACACAATATTCCAGGTGAGGCCTCACTAAGGCAACTGCAATAAGACCTTCCTGCTCCTATCCTCAAATCCCCTAGCTATGAAGGCCAACATACCATGTGCCTATGAAGCCTGTTGTACCTGCATGCCAATCTTCAATGACTGATGTACCATGACACCCAGGTCTCGTTGCACCTCCCCTTTTCCTAATCTGCCGCCATTCAGATAATATTCTGCCTTCGTGTTTTTGTCCCCAAAATTGATAACCTCACATTTATCCACATTATACTACATCTGCCATGCATTTGCCCACTCACCTAACCTGTCCAAGTCACCCTGCAGCCTCTTAGCATCCCCCTCACAGCTCACACTGCCACCTAGTTTAGTGTCATCTGTAAACTTGGAGATATTACACTCAATTCCTTCATCCAAATCATTGATGTATATTGTAAAGAGCTGGGGTCCCAGCACTGAGCCCTGCGGCACTCCACTAGTCACTGTCTGCCATTCTGAAAAGGACCCGTTTATCCCGACTCTCTGCTTCCTGTCTGCCACCAGTTCCCTATCCAGGTCAGTATATTACTTCCAATACCATGTGCTTTGATTTTGCACACTAATCTCTTGTGCGGGACCTTGTCAAAAGCCTTTTGAAAGTCCAAATACACCACATCCACTGGTTCTCCCTTGTCCAGTTACATCCTCAAAAAATTCCAGAAGATTTGTCAAGCATGATTTCCCTTTCATAAATCCATGCTGACTTGGACCGATCCTGTCACTGCTTTCCAAATGCGCTGCTATTTCCTCCTTAATAATTAATTCCAACATTTTCACCACTACTGATGTCAGGCTAACCGTTCTATAATTACCCGTTTTCTCTCCCTCCTTTTTTAAAAAGTGGTGTTACATTAGCTACCCTCCAGTCCATAGGAACTGATCCAGAGTCGATAGACTGTTGGAAAATGATCACCAATGCATCCACTATTTCTGGAGCCACTTCCTTAAGTACCCTGGGATGCAGATTTATCAGCCTTCAATCCCATCAATTTCCCGCCCAATAAGGATATCTATCCTTCAGTTCCTCCTTCTCACTAGACCCACTGTCCCCTAGTACATTCGGAAGGTTATTCGTGTCTTCCTTCGTGAAGGACAGAACCGAAGAATTTGTTCAATTGGTCTGCCATTTCTTTGTTCCCCATTATAACTTCACCTGAATCTGACTGCAAGGGACAGCAACAGCTGTTCGAAGGGTACTACATACCCAACACAACAAAGGGTTTACAGACACATTCACCACTGGCACAACACACCAAACCTCACCATGTTCAGTTGGTGGGATTTCTTAACACATTTTCAAAACTATTTTGATTACAATTATTTATTGGGCAAAATGAATTGTGGCTCACAATTTATAATTTAATGATCTTTGCATTGCAAAACTTTTTTTAAAAATGAGGAATGCATCTATTGGCCCGTGGTTTGTGGTCAGCGGTGAAGCATCCTCCCACACAGGTCTCGCCATCTCTGTGGCGAGAAGTTCGGCTTTTCCGACGTTCTGTTGAAATCAGCGTCATTTAGTGGGAATCCCCTCATGTGAGCTGCTGTGATGTCAACAAGCTGTCTGAGCAGCCAATCACGTCGCAGAATTCTCAGAGACAACAAACCAGGAAATAGAAAGCGCTAAAAATCAATCACTTTTTAAAAACATTTATAGAGAATGAAACAAAGATTGCGAGATACACATTGGGTTAAGGTGGAAGCTGCAATATCATGAAGAAACTTTAAAAAAAATGTAAGATTAATTTTAAAATTTAATAATTTTTAACTCAATGGAGAAATGTGACATTCCACATATATGAAATTAGTTTTTCAGGGCCAGAATGGTCGTTTATCAGTAAATATTACTCCGATCGGCGTTACAAAAAACCCAGTTACACCTCATTTAAATGGGTCTGACTGTTTATGGGGTTTCTAATGGCGATATTTGTTTGGAAAAGGGGACTTTTGTGTCAGATCGGTGATTTCCCTGATTGCCAGCTGTGTGTATGGGGTGAGGGTCCACAGTGCAGCCTGTGTCAGAGTGAATGACTGACCACAACTTCAGGATTTCCACATTTACACAGGATTACACGGGATATACAGCCCAGAAACAGGCCATTGGGCCCAACCAGTCCATGCCGCCGTTTATGCTCCACTCGAGCCTCCTCCCGTCTTTCCTCATTTAACTCTATCAGCATAACCCTCTATTCCCTTCTCCCCCATTGGCTTGTCCAGCCTCCCCTTAAATACATCGATACTATTCCCCTCAACCCCTCCCTGTGGCAGCGAGTTCCACATTCTCACCCCTCTCTGGGTAAAGAAGTTTCTTCTGAATTCCCCATTGGATTTCTTGGTGACAATCTTATATTGATGACCTCTAGTTATGCTCTTCCCCACAAGTGGAAACACTCTCTCGGTGTCTGCTCTATCAAAACCTTTCATCATTTTAAAGACCTCTAATAGGTCACCCCTCAGCCCTCTTTTTTTTTCCAAGAGAAAAGAAACCCAGCCTGTTCATCCTTTCCTGATAGGTACACCCTCGCATTTCTGGTATCATTCTTGAAAATCTTCCCTGCAGCCTGTGTTTAAATGCACATGCGTTACATCCTGAAGATATGGTCAGTTTCAGAGGTGTAATGGCGGTGAGCGCTGCCAATGCGCTGTTATCCGGACCGCAGTTCCAGCCTCAACACCTGATTCATGTTTCAGTACATTTCGGAAGTCTATTTTTTCACTTGCTACATGCGGCGCAAGTATTTCCCCCACCCCCTCCTTATCTAGTGGCCTACATGCTTGATGCAGACCACAACGACTTTGAACAGATCCTGTTTAGCTGTTGTCCCAGGTGCGTTACTGTGGGTTGAGCAGAGATCTGCCTGAACTCGAAAACATAAAAGGCTTTCAGAAAGAATGTTTACTGTGGGTGAAAGATTATTTGGGAGAGCATCAGAGCATAATGCACATCTTTATTCGTACTCCAACCACTGCAGCACGAGAGGATTTCAACTTTGCTGAAAAGAGCAGGGCTCAAAATACTGATTAAAAAATACACACACACACACACACACACACACACACAGAAAGTAATGGGAATGAATTGCAGGCTGCACAATATGTCAACGACAGATCGACTTTACAGAAACTTTCTTTTATAGAATCACAGAATGGTACAGCACAGGAGGCCGCCATTCGGCCCATCGAGTCTGCGCCGGCTCTTTCGAAGAGCGATCCAGTCAGTCCCCCTCCCCCGCTCTTTCCCCATATCCCGGCTATTTTTTCTCCTTCGAGTATTTATCCAATTCCCTTTTGAAGGCGACTATTGAATCAGTATCCATCGCCTGTCAGGCAGCATGTCCCAAATCCTAACCACACGATTCCTCAGTTCTGCTAAAGTGTCTCTCTCAAAACATAAACCAGTGTTTCTCTTTCAGACACCAACTGAGCCGACACGGACATGATGAGCCGAATGGCCTCCTTCTGTGTCGTAATTTTCTGTGATTCTATGCACATTTTCCCGGTCTTTATCGTTATTTCCCGGTTCAAATTGCTGCCTGCGCTGACGTTTACAACAGAGTTTCATTCAACTCACACCAAAGCGGGGAATTGGTCGGAGAGAACGAGAGGAATCTCTTCTCAACATCCACCCCAACTCTTCAACCGGACCAGCTTGATATGTCCGGCCTTGCACGGGGCATTACTGGGGGTTGGACATCGATCCGTCTGCACCGGAAACGCAGGCATGCGTCCTCCCTCCTTCGCTCCCTCCCTCCTTCCTTTCCAGCATTGATGGTACAGCCTCTGACTGTTTCCACCCGCCCTTGTGGAATTCACGTTCTGAATCCCTCCGCCTTGCTACTTCTACTCGTTTGAAACCAAGCCTTTGGTCTTCGCTCCTACTGTTTGCTTTGCATCTGTTTCTCCTGAACCGCCCTTGGTACATGAACTAGGTTGTAGGCGCTACATAAATGCAGGTTGTTGTTGCCGAGTCTCGCCTGCTGGTGGAAAGTGACTACGCTCGCTGGGCCACCGGGACTGAAGACTGTGTTGAGGTTCCCATATCTCGGGAGTCTCCTATCAACAAGAGCAGGCATCGACGACGAGATCCAACACTGCCTCCAGTGCGCCAGTGCAGCCTTCGGCCGCCTGAGGAAAAGGGTGTTTGAAGACCAGCCCTCAAAACTGACACCAAGCTCATGGTCTACAGGGCTGTAGTAATACCCGCCCTCCTGTATGGCTCAGAGACGTGGACCATGTACAGTAGACACCTTAAGTTGCTGGAGAAATACCACCAACGATGTCTCCGCAACATCCTACAAATCCCCTGGGAGGACAGGCGCACCAACATCAGTGTCCTCGACCAGGCCAACATCCCCAGCATTGAAGCACTGACCACACTCGATCAGCTCCGCTGGGCAGGCCACATTGTCCGCATGCCAGACACGAGACTCCCAAAGCAAGCGCTCTACTCGGAACTCCTTCACGGCAAACGAGCCAAAGGTGGGCAGAGGAAAGGTTACAAAGACACCCTCAAAGCCTCCCTGATAAAGTGCGACATCCCCACTGACACCTGGGAGTCCCTGGCCAAAGATCGCCCTAAGTGGAGGAAGTGCATCCGGGAGGGCGCTGAGCACCTCGAGTATCGTCGCCGAGAGCATGCAGAGATCAAGCGCAGGCAGCGGAAGGAGCGTGCGGCAAACCAGTCCCACCCACCCCTTCCCTCAACCGCTGTCTGTCCCACCTGTGACAGAGTCTGTGGTTCTCGTATCGGACTGTTCAGCCACCAAAGGACTCACTTCAGGAGTGGAAGCAAGTCTTCCTCGATTCCGAGGGACTGCCTATGAATGAATGAATGATGAGAAAGGGGAGGGGTGCCCAGGGGAGTGCTGCAAGATGGAATGAGGGGATGGTTTTAAACACAATCGTTTTTTGGGTCCAAGAATGTTTAAAGGGTGCTCCCACAATGACTCAGTGGGATAACAATGTTGCAATTTACAGAACCAGAAAGGATGATCAAGGTGTCCAAACTCACCCCCAAGTTCAAAAAAATACACATATCCCGTAATTGTTTCTTTTTCCAGAAAGCTATCCAACTTGATTTTGTCAGCCGTGGCTCAGTGGGCAGCACTCTCACCTCTGAGTCAGGAGGTTGTGGGTTCAAGTCCCACTCCAGGGACTGGAGCACAAAAATCTAGGCTGACACTCCCAGTGCAGTGCTGAGGGGTAGTACTGAGGGAGTGGATTTGCAGGATCTTGTGGAAGTAGCGCTGGTGATACTTCTCCAGTGCTTTGAGGTGTCTACTGCATATGGTCCACGTCTCTGAGCCATACAGGAGGGCAGGTGTCACTGCTGCCCTGTAGACCATGAGCTTGGTGCCAGATTTGAGGTCCTGGTCTTCAAACACTCTCTTCCTCAGGTGATCGAAGACTGCGCTGGCACACTGGAGGCGGTATTGGACCTCGTCGCCGACGTATGCCCTCGTTGACAATAGGCTCCAGAGGTACGGAAAGTGGTCCACGTTGTCCAAGGCCGTGCCGTGGATTTTGATGACTTGGGGGCGGGCAGTGCTGTGAGGCGGGGTCAGGTTGGTGGAGGACCTTTGCCTTACGGGTGTTTAGTGTAAGGCCTATGCTTTCATACACCTTAGTGAAGATGTTGACGATGGCTTGGAGTTTAGTCTCTGAGTGTGCGCCGACGCAAGCGTCGTCCGCGTATTGTCGTTTGATGACAGAGGATGGGACAACCTTGGATCTAGCCTGGAGGCGAAGAAGATTGAACAAGTTCCCACTAGTTCTATTGTTTAGGTCCACTCCAGCGGAGCGCTTATTGAGAGTGAGATGGAGCATTGCAGCAAGAAAATTTAGAAGAGGGTTGGCGTGATGACGCAGCCCTGCTTGACCCCGGTCCGGATGTGGATTGGGTCTGTATTGGGAATATTTTGTTTGCCGATTTTTTTTTCCAGGGAAGCCTCTCTCAGAGCGCTCCGAGGCCGGCCCGTTAGCAATGGATTTTCAGTTGCTCAGCCGGCCTAGTGCCCTGAGACAGGTGGGGAACGCCTCCCTTAGTGCTCCGCTCCACACTCAGTACCCAGCTGGTGAATTCGGAGGCTGCCGTCACAAACCATTTCCCGGTGCAAAATTTACCGTCCCGTCGCCATTATCGTCGCGAAAAAGCCTTCAACCGAAAATCCAGCCCCATACTTCTCTTCCAACAATGCCAATGGATCTTTCAACGTCGACTGGAAAAGGAAGCCAGGGCCTCATTCCAGAAGGCAGCATTACCGACAATGCGGTGCTCCCTCCGTATTGCACACAAGTGTCAGCCTGGTCTACAAGCTCAGGTACTTAAGGTTCTTAAATCCCACAACCTTCTGAAGTCAACAGGAGATGCAGATTTTTCCAAGTGTACCAGTTTGATATAGAACCGACAGCAATAGCTTATTGAGCAAAGAAGGCCTCTGTGTTGTGTATCTGTAAAGCATGCACTTCCATGTTCCGCCACCAGGGAGCGCATCCCCTGAAGTCCCAAGGGATCCCAGCATCCCTTGGGAGCACTGTATATAAGCAGGCCCCTAAGGCCTGTTCCTCACTCTGGAGTGTCTCAATAAAGACTGAGGTCACTGTTACTTTAACCTCTCTGTGTGCAGTCCTTTCTGTGTTAGGAACACAATAACTGGCGACGAGTATATGAATCCAACACAAAGATGCAACAAACTGTGGGCGTCCTGGAGAAGTTCTCGGAGGGTGAGGACTGGGAAGCCTATGTCGAACGGTTAGACCAGTACTTTGTAGCCAACGAGCTGGACGGAGAAGGAAGCACTGCAAAAAAAGGAGAGCGGTCCTCCTCACAGTCTGCGGGGCACCGACCTACAGCCTAATGAAGAATCTTCTGGCTCCGGTGAAACCCACAGATAACTCGTATGAGGAGCTGTGTACACTGGTTCGGGAGCATCTTAACCCGAGGGAGCGTGCTGATGGCGAGGTATCGGTTCTACACGTGCCAGCGATCTGAAGGTCAGGAAGTGGCGAGCTACATCGCCGAGCTAAGGTGACTTGCAGGACAATGTGAGTTTGATGGCTACCTGGAGCAGTTGCTCAGAGACTTTTTTGTACTGGGCATTGGCCACGAGACCATCCTACGAAAACTTTTGACTGTAGAGACACCGACCCTCAGTAAGGCCATTGAGATAGCACAGGTGTTTATGTCCACCAGTGATAACACCAAACAAATCTCTCGGCACACAAGTGCTAGCAATGTTCATAAATTAACTGGAACTATGTTTGCGAGCAGAAATGTACAGGGCAGAACCCACGAGTCTGCAACTGCCAGCAGGCCTCAGGTGACCCGGATGACTCAGAGTCCCCAATAAAGGATGAATGCAAGGCAATTCACACCTTGTTGGCATTGTGGAGGCTTCCATTCAGCCTATTCATGCCGTTTCAAAGGGTATGTTTGCAGGAGCTGTGGAACAATGGGGCACCTCCAACAAGCTTGCAGACGAGCTGCAAGCTGCAAAACCTGCTAACCACCACGTGGCAGAGGAAGATCGGTCCATGGTGGATCAAAGCAATTTCGAGCCTCAGAGAGAGGAGGCAGATGCTGAAGTACACGGGGTGGACACATTTTCGACTAAATGTCCACCTATAATGCCAAACGTAAAATTGAATGGCTTACCCGTAGCCATGGAACTGGACACTGGCGCTAGCCAATCCATCATGAGGAAAAAGTTGTTTGAGAGACTGTGGTGCAACAAGGCATTCAGACCAGCCCTGAGCCCGATCCACATGAAACTGAGAACGTACACCAAAGAGCTTATCACTGACCTGGGCAGTGCTATGGTCAAGGTCACCTACGAGGGCACGGTGCATGAACTGCCACTCTGGATTGTCCCGGGCGATGGCCCCACACTGCTTGGAAGGAGCTGGCTGGGCAAAATCCGCTAGAACAGCGATGACATCCGAGCGCTATCACATGTCGATGAGGCCTCATGTACCCAGGTTCTTAACAAATTTCCTTCCCTTTTTGAGCCAGGCATTGGAAACTTTTCCAGGGCGAAGGTGCGGATCCACTTGGTCCCAGAGACACGACCCATCCACCACAAGGCGCGAGCGGTACCTCACATGATGAGGGAGAGTGTGGAAATCGAGCTGGACAGGCTGCAATGCGAGGGCATCATCCCCCCAGTGGAATTCAGCGAGTGGGCCAGCCCGATTGTTCCAGTACTCAAAAGTGATGGCGCGGTCAGGATTTGCAGCAATTATAAAGTAACTATTAATCGTTTCTCGCTACAGGACCAATACCCGCTACCTAAACCAGATGACCTATTTGCGACGCTGGCAGGAGGCAAGGCATTCACCAAGCTCGACCTGACTTCGGCCTACATGACGCAGGAGCTGGAGGAGTCTTCAAAGGGCCTCACCTGCATCAACACGCACAAGGGACTGTTCATCTACAACAGATGCCCGTTTGGAATTCGGTTGGCTGCAGCGATCTTCCAGAGAAACATGGAGAACCTACTCAAATTGGTACCACACACGGTGGTTTTTTAGGATGACATATTGGTCACGGGACGGGACACCGCTGAGCACCTACAAAACCTGGAGGAGGTCCTCCAGCAGCTGGATCGCGTAGGGCTGCGGCTGAAGAGGTTGAAATGCATCTTCATGGCAACAGGTGGAGTTTTTGGGGAGAAAGATCGCGGCGGACGGCATTCGGCCCACAGACGCCAAGTCAGAGGCTATCAGGAACGCGCCCAGGCCACAGAGCGTCACGGAGCTGCGGTCGTTCCTTGGACTCAACTATTTTGGTAACTTCCTACCGGGTTAAGCACCCTCTTAGAGCCCCTACATGTGTTGTTGCATAAAGGTGAGAACTGGGTATGGGGAAAAAACCAAGTAATTGCTTTTGAGAAAGCCAGAAACATTTGATGCTCCAACAAGCTGCTTGTATTGTATAACCCGTGTAAAAGACTTGTGCTAGCATGTGATGTGTCGTCGTACAGATTCGGGTGTGTATTACAACAAACTAATGTTGCGGGGAAGTTGCAACCTGTCGCCTATGCCTCTAGGAGCTTGTCTAAGGCCGAGAGGGCCGACAGCATGATTGAGAAAGAGGCATTAGCGTGTGTGTTTGGGGTAAAGAAAATGCATCAGTAACTGTTTGGCCTTAAATTTGAGCTGGAAACCGATCACAAGCCCCTCATATCCCTGTTCGCTAAAAACAAGGGGATAAATACTAATGCTTCAGCCCGCATACAAAGGTGGGCACTCTATACCATCCCCCACAGGCCAGGCACCGAGAACTGTGCGGATGCTCTCAGTCGGCTACCATTGCCCACCACGGGGGTGGAAATGGCGCAGCCTGCAAACTTGTCGATGGTCATGGAAGCATTTGAAAATGATAAATCACCTGTCACGGCCCGCCAGATTAGGACTTGGACCAGCCAAGATCCTCTGCTGTCCCTAGTAAAAAACTGTGTACTGCATGGGAGCTGGGCCAGCATCCCTGTTGAAATGCAAGAGCTAATCAAGCCGTTCCAGCGGTGAAAGGACGAGCTGTCCATTCAGGCAGACTGCCTGTTGTGGGGTAAACGCGTAGTGCTACCAAAAAAGGGCAGGGAGACGTTCATCTCGGATCACAGCACACACCCGGGTATAGTAATGATGAAAGCGATAGCCAGATCCCACGTGTGGTGGCCCGGTATCGACTCTGACTTAAGAGTCCTGTGTACGGCAATGCAGCGTGTGTGCTCAGTTAAGCAACGCACCCAGAGAGGCACCACTAAGTTTGTGGTCCTGGCCCTCCAGACCATGGTCGAGGATCCATGTCGACTATGCGGGCCCGTTTCTCAGTAAAATGTTCCTGGTGGTGGTGGATGCTTTTTCAAAATGGATTGAATGTGAAATAATGTCGGGAAGCACCGCCACCGCCACCATTGAAAGCCTGAGGGCCAGGTTTGCCACCCACGACTGCCTGACATACTGGTCAGTGACAACGGGCCATGTTTCACCAGTGCCAAATTTAAAGAATTCATGACCCACAATGGGATCAAACATGTCACCTCGGCCCCATTTAAACCAGCCTCCAATGGGCAGGCAGAGCGAGCAGTACAAACAAAGAGTCACAGAAGGCTCACTCCAAACCCGCCTGTCCTGTGTACTGCTCAGCTACCGCACGAGACCCCACTCGCTCACAGGGATGCTCCCAGCTGAGCTACTCATGAAAAGGACACTTAAAACCGGACTCTCGCTGGTTCACCCCAACCTGCATGATCAGGTAGAGAGCAGGCGGCAGCAACAAAATGTAAACGATGGTCGCGCCACTGTGTCACGGGAAATTGATCTGAATGACCCTGTGTATGTGCTAAACTATGGACATGGTCCCAAATGGATCGCGGGCACGGTGATAGCTAAAGAAGGGAGTAGGGTGTTTGTGGTCAAACTAGACAATGGACAAATTTGCAGAAAGCACCTGGACCAAACGAGGCTGCGGTTCACAGACTGCCCTGAACAACCCACAGCAGACACCACCTTTTTCGAGCCCACAACACACACCCAAAGGATCAACGACACCACCCCGGACCAGGAAATCGAACCCATCACGCCCAACAGCCCAGCAAGACCAGGCTCACCCAGCAGCCCTGCAGGGCCAACAACACGCCAGCCCAGCGAGGGCACAGCCAACACACCAGAACAGACATTTGTACCGAGGCGGTCCACCAGGGAAAGAAAGGCTCCCGACCGACTCACCTTGTAAATAGTTTTCACTTTGACTTTGGGGGGGCGGGGCAGGGGGGGAGTGATGTTGTGTATCTGTAAAGCATGCACTCCCATGTTCCACCACCAGGGAGCGCATCCCCTGAAGTCCCAAGGGATCCCAGCATCCCTTGGGAGCACTGTATATAAGCCGGCCCCTAAGGCCTGTTCCTCACTCTGGAGTGTCTTAATAAAGACTGAGGTCACTGTTACTTTAACCTCCCTGTGTGCAGCCTCATCTGTGTTAGGAACACAATACTCTGCAGCCAACAGAATGCTCCACTGATCTTCAGGGGTGCCAACACGCTGAACATCGTTACTCCAGGTGGCTTGATAGTTACGATCTCTTACATATCGAGAATCATGGCCTTAACCACATACAGTCTGTGTAAAGGGTTTTGCGGTAATTAAGAATATATCAGAGAGTGTTGTACGGGGTTAGAAACTGACGGTGTAATTTATACCAGAACATTGTGTTAGCATTAGTTTTGTCTTTTCAGTTTAACTGGGGGAAAAAAATAAACATTCTTTATTTCATTTTTTAAATGCTGTTCTTCAAGAGGCAAGTTCTAAATATAGTCACGTCAACTGTATTCTATTTGGCTTTAAAAAAAAATACATTCCAGGAATTCTTTCATAAGAATTAGGAGCAGGAGTAGGCCATTCGGCCCCTCGAGCCTGCTCCGCCATTCAATAAGATCATGGCTGATCTCCGACCTCAAAAAAAGAAAAGACTTGCATTTATATAGCGACTTTCATGACCACTGAACATCCTAAAGCACTTTACAGCCATTGAAGTACTTTTTTTTTTGAAGTGTAGTCACTGTTGTAATGTGGGAAACGAGGCAGTGAATTTGCGCACAGCAAGCTCCCACACACAGCAATGTGATAATGACCAGATAATCTGTTTTTGTGATGTTGATTGAGGGATAAATATTGGCCCCAGGACACCGGGGATAACTCCCCTGCTCTTCTTCAAAATAGTGCCGTGGGATCTTTTACATCCACCTGAGAGAGCAGACGGGGCCTCGGTTTAGCGTCTCATCCGAAAGACCAGCAAATGAATCAGAGACTTTCTGATGTATATATCCGACTATTACAGCTTTAACCCACCGGCCATCCAGGTGAGGATGCGGGAAAGCTTCACAACAGTTTGTGATATTCTATATCATATACCCACGGCTGGAAATTAATCAACCCACATCAGACTGGCTCAGAGTAAATTGTCAAAGTACATAGTTGTCGTGATTGAATATTGAATTTACCAAAGGTATCGAGCTGGGAGGAGAGAAAGAAATAAGAAGCAGGGCGAGTAATGTGTGAATAATTTAACAGGTAAAAATGGCCCCACTGTATATACTATATTGGCTACATTGGCTCCCGGTTAAGCAACGCCTCGATTTCAAAATTCTCATCCTTATTTTCAAATCCCTCCATGGGCCTTGCCCCCTCCCTATCTCTGTAATCTCCTCCAGCCCCACAACTCCCCGAGATGTCTGCAACCCTCTAATTCTGCCCTCCTGAGCATCCATTATAATCGCTCAACCATCGGTGGCCCTGCCTTCTGTTGCCTGGGCCCCAAGCTCTGGAACTCCCTCCCTAAACCTCTCCGCCTCTCTACCTCTTTCTCCTCCTTCAAGGCGCTCCTTAAAACCGACCTCTTTGACCAAACTGCCCTAATTTCTCCTCAAGTGGCTCGGTTATTTGTTTTGTTTGATAACCGCTCCTGTGAAGCACCTCGGGACGTTTTACTACGTTAAAGGTGCTATATAAATACAAGTTGTTGTTGTATATTGAGTTTCAAGACTGAGGGACAAACTGCAGCTTCTTCCTTCACTCACAGTCAATCTTCGGTACGGCAGGAGGACACACGGGTGCATTACCGAGTGCTACTGGTATATATCGGGACAGCACGGGTGTTGTGTGCAGAGCAGGTAATGCGTGTTGTGTGCAGAGCAGGTAATGCGTGTTGTGTGCAGAGCAGGTAATGCGTGTTGTGTGCAGAGCAGGTAGTGTGTGTTGTGTGCAGAGCAGGTAATGCGTGTTGTGTGCAGAGCAGGTAATGCGTGTTGTGTGCAGAGCAGGTAGTGTGTGTTGTGTGCAGAGCAGGTAGTGTGTGTTGTGTGCAGAGCAGGTAATGCGTGTTGTGTGCAGAGCAGGTAGTGTGTGTTGTGTGCAGAGCAGGTAGTGTGTGTTGTGTGCAGAGCAGGTATTGCGTGTTGTGTGCAGAGCAGGTAATGCGTGTTGTGTGCAGAGCAGGTAATGTGTGTTGTGTGCAGAGCAGGTAGTGTGTGTCGTGTGCAAAGCAGGTAGTGTGTGTCGTGTGCAAAGCAGGTAGTGTGTGTCGTGTGCAGAGCAGGTAGTGTGTGTCGTGTGCAGAGCAGGCAGTGTGTGTCGTGTGCAGAGCAGGTAGTGTGTGTCGTGTGCAGAGCAGGTAATGCGTGTCGTGTGCAGAGCAGGTAATGCGTGTCGTGTGCAGAGCAGGTAATGTGTGTCGTGTGCAGAGCAGGTAGTGTGTGTCGTGTGCAGAGCAGGTAGTGTGTGTTGTATGCAGAGCAGGTAATGTGTGTTGTGTGCGTGTCGTGTGCAGAGCAGGTAATGCGTGTTGTGTGCAGAGCAGGTAGTGTGTGTCGTGTGCAGAGCAGGTAGTGTGTGTTGTATGCAGAGCAGGTAATGTGTGTTGTGTGCGTGTCGTGTGCAGAGCAGGTAGTGTGTGTTGTGTGCAGAGCAGGTAGTGCGTGTCGTGTGCAGAGCAGGCAGTGTGTGTCGTGTGCAGAGCAGGTAGTGCGTGTTGTGTGCAGAGCAGGCAGTGTGTGTCGTGTGCAGAGCAGGTAGTGCGTGTCGTGTGCAGAGCAGGTAGTGCGTGTCGTGTGCAGAGCAGGTAGTGCGTGTCGTGTGCAGAGCAGGTAGTGTGTGTCGTGTGCAGAGCAGGTAGTGTGTGTCGTGTGCAGAGCAGGTAGTGCGTGTCGTGTGCAGAGCAGGTAGTGCGTGTCGTGTGCAGAGCAGGCAGTGCGTGTTGTGTGCAGAGCAGGCAGTGCGTGTCGTGTGCAGAGCAGGCAGTGCGTGTCGTGTGCAGAGCAGGCAGTGCTGTTGTACGATGCTTGCTTACCTTACAATGACGTTCGTCCTTTTTATCCTTTCGCCAAACCACATTGTAGAAGGTTTAATAGTGATGATGCGTAGAGGAGTCCCGTCTCTGGCTATAATTCCACACGGAAGTCTGGTCCCACGAATAAAGTCCTCATCCTGGGATTAGAGTACAAGAGTAAAGATGTCTTACTGCAATTATACAGGGCATTGGCGAGGCCCCACCTGGAGTATTGTGCACCGTTCTGGTCTCCTTACCTAAGAAAGTATATACTTGCCATCGAGGGAGTGCAACAAAGGTTCACCAGACTGATTCCTGGACTGGGGGGATTGTCCTATGAGGAGAGATTGAGTAGACGAGGCCTATATTCTCTAGAGTTTAGAAGAATAAGAGGTGATCTCATTGAAACATACAAAATTCTTAAGGGTGAATGCTGAGAGGTTGTTTCTCCGGGCTGGGGAGTCTAGAACCAGGGGTCACAGTCTCAGGATAAGGGGTCGGCCATTTAGGACTGAGATGAGGAGGAATTTCTTCACTCAGAGGGTGGTGAATCTTTGGAATTCTCTGCCCCAGAGGGCTGTGGAGGCTCAGTCTTTGAGTATATTCAAGGCCGAGATCGATAGATTTTTGGGAACTACGGGATATGGGGATATGCAGATCAGATACTGAGGGAATGATCAGCTATGATCTTATTGAATGGTGGTGCAGGCTCAAAGGGCCGAATTGCCGACTCCTGCTCCTATTTTCTATGTTTCTATGGGCGGGAAAGTGGAGTTGAGGTCGAAGATCAGCCATGATCTCATTGAATGGCGGAGCAGGCTCGAGGGGCCGAATAGCCGACTCCTGATCCTAATCCTTATGTTCTTGTGTAAAACATCAATTAAAAATAGACAAGTTTAAAAAGAGTTGTGGAACGTTACGGTAAAAGTATCGCGAGCAACGTTCCCGTTAAGCTGCGCGGCCATGTGGTGGTCTGGAGGTCCCGATCCGGCCGCTCATCGACTTTCCCACGGAACTAACCGCGGAAAACTCAATGGGCCGCACAACCCATTAAACGGCCTGCACATGGAAAACAATTACAGGGGACATCGATTGTGACAAGTAACATTAGGATTAAACAAGTAGGACCACACCAAGAAAGGACAATGCGCATTACACATCATCATCATCATAGGCAATCCCTCGGGATCGAGCAAGACTTGCTTCCACTCTTAAAATGAGTCCTTAGGTGGCTGAACAGTCCAACACGAGAACCACAGTCCCAGTCACAGGCGAGACAGACAATCGTTGAGGGTAAGGGAGGGTGGGACAGGTTTGCCGCACACTCTTTCCGCTGCATGCGCTTGATTTCTGCATGCTCTCGGAGTTACAGAATCAGGACATGACCCTGGTTTGCTGCAATACATTAACGAGGAAAAGCAATGGGAATATCAGTACCCTGGGGTGTCTGCACGCGTGAATCTGCGTCGTTCTGTCCGTAGTCACATGATGCAGAATGTCTGGCATATTATTAAACATGTCCAGCTTGTTAAGATGCACCTGAAAAGGGACAGGAAAAAAAAGTATTCGTACAAGGAAGTACAAGCGCGAACCACATTTCATGAGAGGCAAACAATAAGTATGAGGCATGAAACAAAAGGTAGCAATCACTCAAGTTAATGTCCTGCTTCCTTCCTTTACCCTGCCGTAATGTACGCACTGTGAGGATGCTCACAGGTTTGTAGAGCTGATGCATTGCCAGTCACGTGATGTTCACAAGACTCAATAAAACCCCAGCCAGTTATCCACGATGAGGTGTGCAGTTGTGAGCCTGGTGGATGAACCGGTAATGTGCAGTGTGATTGTTAAACCTTTGTTGATGAACCAACTAATTCTTAATAGCAATGTGTTGCTATGAATTCTTAAGCAAAGAACCCATGAAGCAAATACATTCCACCTGCTGTACATGATCTCCAGCTGAGGGAGGAAAGAGATTGCAGTGTTACACCCCTGGCAGTCACACTGCGAGTGTCTGTTCGTAGGCACATGAGCCACACAAGCTCATGTTCTCATTGTCCGAGCCAAACCTCTGCTTAGCATCCTGTATCAGACAGGACAGGTTTTTCCATTTGCTTCTCCAACATCTTCAATGGGAGAAGTAGCAGAGGAAATACGTAGAAACATAGAAATTTACAGAGCAGAAGGAGGCCATTTCGGCCCATCCTGTCCACATTCATGAAAAACTCTGGATATTCAGCCTTGGGAGGTTCACAGATGACCGAGAACCTCACTGGATCCCGGTTCCAAGCACAAAATCTACTCTCATCCCCAAAGCACTGAAAATGCAGCAATATCCACGACACTTACACTGGGCAGTTAGCAACAGGCACAGAGCCTCTGTCACCCACCTTAAGGCTGAACTCTTCACTGAGGTTAGTGAAGAGGTACTCGTATCCGTAGGCTGCTTTGCAGTTTAACCACACCACGTGGTAGGAGCTGAGTGTGATCCAGCTTCTTACCAACTCCAGTATCCCATTCAGACACTCCTCCTGAGAACAGCAAGGCACAAAACAAAGTATAAAAGGCATTTAGAGTCATAAATTGCATTAACTCTAATTTTTCAGGCGTTTTACATATTGTTAATCAGCTGCCCGGACGCAGATATACAAAATCAAAGCTTAAAAAGGACAATGTCCCAAATTAGAGTCTGATTTTGAATTGCAAATTGAGCGCTTTCAGTATAATGCTTACAAAAAAAAAACCTTGCATTTATATAGCGCCTTTCAGGACCACTGAACGTCCCAAAGCATTTTACAGCCAATGAAGTACTTTTGAAGTACAGTTACTGTTGTATTGTAGGAAACACGGCAGCCAATTTGCACACAGCAAGCTCCCACAAACAGCAATGAGATAATGGCCAAATAATCTGTTTTAGTGATGTTGATTGAGGGATAAATATTGGCCCCAGGACACCGGGGATAACTTCCCTGCTCTTCTTCGAAATAGTGCCATGCGATCTTTTACATCCACCTAAGAGAGCAGACAGGGCCTCGGTTCAACGTCTCATCCGAAAGACGTCACCTCTGACAGTGCAGCACTCCCTCAGCACTGCCCCTCCGATAGTGCAGCACTCCCTCAGCACTGCCCCTCCAACAGTGCAGCACTCCCTCAGCACAGCCCCTCCGACAGTGCGGCTCTCCCTCAGTATTGCCCCTCCGACAGTGCGGCACTCCCTCAGCACTGCCCCTCCGACAGTGCAGCACTCCCTCAGCACTGACTCTCCGACAGTGCAGCACTCCCTCAGTACCGCACTGGAAGGTCAGCCTGGATTTTTTTTATGTGCTCAAGGAGATGAGTATAAAAGCAGGGAAGTTTTGCTACAGTTATACAGGGTATTGGTGAGGCCACACCTGGAATACTGCGTGCAGTTTTGGTTTCCATATTTACGAAAGGATATACTTGCTTTGGAGGCTGTTCAGAGAAGGTTCACTCGGTTGATTCCGGGGACGAGGGGGTTGACTTATGAGGAAAGGTTGAGTAGTTTGGGCCTCTACTCATTGGAGTTCAGAAGAATGAGAGGTGATCTTATCGAAACGTGTAAGATTATGAGGAGGCTTGACAAGGTGGATGCAGAGAGGATATTTCCACTGATGGGGGAGACTAGAACTAGGGGGCATAATCTTAGAATAAAGGGCCGCCCATTTAAAACAGAGATGAGGATGAATTTCTTCTCTGAGGGTTGTAAATCTGTGGAATTCACTGCCCCAGAGAGCTGTGGAAGCTGGGACATTGAATAAATTTAAGACAATGATAGACAGTTTCTTAACCGATAAGGGGTTATGGGGAATGGGCGGGAAGTGGAGCTGAGTCCATGATCGGATCAGCCATGATCGTATTAAATGGCGGAGCAGGCTCGTGGGGCCATATGGCCTACTCCTGCTCCTATTTCTTATGTTCTTATGAGAGTGGGACTTGAACCCACAACCTTCTGACTCAAAGGCGAGTGTACTACCCACTGAGCCACAGCTGACACTCTAATAACAGGGTTGTTATACCGGGGTTCCAGAAAGCAATAGCACTTCATGGGGTGGTGAGGGCAGGGACTGCCTGGTCAACAGTCAGAGCAAGACTCAAATCCAAAACAGATTCATTGGACAGAAAGGCAAGGGAATACACAATAAATGGTAGGATACTGAGAAGTGTGGAGGATCAGAGAAACCTTGGAGGGCATGTCCACAGATCCCTGAAGGTAGCAGGACAGGTAGATAAGGTGGTTAAGAAGGCATACGGGATATTTGTCTGGAGGGTTAGAGTGAGGCAGCTCACATAAGAACGTCAGAAATAGGAGCAGGAGTCGGGCACACTGCCCCTCGAGCCTGCTCCGCCATTCAATATCATGGCTGATCTGATCTTGGCCTCAACTCCACTTTCCTGCCTATACCCCATAACCCTTCACTCCCCTATAGTTCAAGAATCTGTCGATCTCAGCCTTGAATATATTCAATGACCCAGCCTCTACAGCTCTCAGGGGCAGAGAATTCCAAAGATTCACGACCCTCTGAGAGAAGAAATTCCTCCTCATCTCAGTTCTAAATGGGGAGACCCCTTATTCTGAAACTATGTCCCCTAGTTCTAGATTGCCCCACGAGGGGAAACATCCTCTCTGCATCTACCCTGTCCAACCCTCTCAGAATCTTAAACGTTTCAATAAGATCACCTCTCATTCTTCTAAACTCCAATGAGTACAGGGTATAGACCCAACCTGCTCAACCTTCATGAATTTTAGCACAGACGTTGACTCACTCTACAGGAGCAGGTGGAGGAACATCAATATAAAAGCAGGTTAATGCACCCTGCCTCATGTAAGTCGGATTTAAAAATGCTGCAAAATTGGCCTTAATTAGAATGGAAGAAATGGACCTGGTTGTAAAGCCGCTGTAGATTTGTTCTGTGGTTTGGACATCCTGCATTACATCATCATCATCATGGGCGGGCCCTCGAACGAGGATGACTTGCTTCCACAAGAGTTCACAGATGTTTCAATGAAGGACCCGATGTTCCAATCCTGAACTCCAATTGAGGGGGGTGGAAGTTGCCTGTGTGTGGATTTTCTTAACGTGGGGTGACCGATGCACACCAGCCACCACACGGGCTTGACAGAGCGAGGTCTTGGTCCAGTGGCAAGGGTTAACCAGGACGACTGGGGACCAGCTCTGCTGCACGGACCCAGTGTGCACACATATCGCAGTGTGGGCTGGGCCCGTGCTGCCCCTGGGCCCTCGCCTCTCCTGGGCCCCGTGCCCTCATTTGCCGCACCTTTACATTACAACACATGTTAAAACACTCACATAACTCACTGGTACAGCCAGAAAAGTGATTGGCATAACCAAGTGGAAATATTAATATTCTGAAATATTTACCCTGGTCGGGATTTGGTAGAATTTTGGATCACAAAAGGTTGTGTCTAAGTAAACACTAGGAATATCTTTGACCCTGTAACAGAACAATGAAACACTGTTGAACCATACAAGTAAAACTTGCACACATACATAACGTGAAATGTTCGGCATTCTCCACACCAAGTTCCCCGGAGCAAGGATACAGCTGGGAACTGTAACCAGGCACAGCAAATACTGTCCAGCGGACAAGAGGAATGCAACGCAGTCCAGGTGACTCAACGTCGAATTTATCATCCATCCAACTCAGGACAATCTTTGCCAACATGTGCTGCCTTTCTCAACTGAGATCATCGTGGTGCATTAATGGAGCACCTTTAATGTCCCGAGCAGTGATTCCCCCCCGAAGCTGCACGGCCAAAGGTTACAAATAACTCCCAGTGTCGGTTCGCTTCCCATGCCTACCAAAGGCAAATGCCAAAAGAGGTTAAGGACCGGTTTTCCTGCTGATTTTTCACTTACGGTCCCGTGGGTATATTTTGGTTCTAACTCTGTGCATCCATTCGTTGCATTTGTGGGGTGAAACCTGGAGATGGCACGGATTGACCAGTCAATCGGGTAAATAAATTCCAAGCGTTACCTGCCAGCGGAATGCAAGAGCTCCATGCGGGAAGCCTCCCCTCGCGCCAGGCGGAAATCTCCGGTGTATAGGACAGTGCCGCCTTCACCTTCAAACAGGAACCTGCAACAACACCAACCCCATCTCACCTCGTACCAAAAGCTTCAAATGTTCAAATAAGTGTCGTTCCACAATCCCCAACCCGCGGAAATAGTTTGGGCTAAACTTTCTTTCATTCCCGGCGGGTTCTCGCTGATTATCTTGGCGGTACAGCTGTTTTTCTGCCCGACGAAAGTTTCCCCTTTATTTTTTTTTAGTGGTATCGCCCAAATCTGAAAACGCCCGCCGGGACCAAACTGCCGACGCTCACCGCTGAGAAAATCGCCAGGGCGTAGGTTTGGCCTCAAGGGAAGCCTCGAGGGAACCGCCCGGTGAAAGCTGCTTAAACCGGGCAGTAGGTAAGTACTCTGCAAAGGGAGGCAAGTTAAAGGTTCTTTATTTATTTTTAATTGTAAAATGGCGATTAGGTGTAAAAGTGCCTTGGGAATGTTTTTTTTGTGAATTTTTAAAAAGGTTTTCCCCCCTCCCTAGGCCCAACCACAGCCTCGGACTAAATTTTTTAAAAAACGACCGTTTTACTCAGTTTCCCCTTAATCACCGAGAAAACCGCCGAGAATAAAAGGTGCAAGGTTTATTTAGTTTTAATTTTAATTAGTTTTAACATAAAAGTATAAATTTTCGCCAGCGTTACTGACCAAACGTTAGCGTTTTTTTTGAGCAGGCAACTGAGGGTTGAGGGGCTCTCGGGAAAGTCTAGCCCTTTCTGTCTATCTACCCTCTCTCTTTCCCTTAATATCTTGATAACTTCGATCAAATCACCCCTTAACCTTCTAAACTCGAGGGAATACAGGTGGAGCATCCGAAATCCGGAAACCTCGGGATCGAGGCCGTTTTGGATTCCTGGTACTTCCGGATTTTGGAACGTCATTGCCTGGTCCGAGGTCGGTGGGGTTGAGCAGCCGAGGTAAGGGGGCAAGGGGGGAGAAGGGGCCGGGGCGAAACCAGGCCAGGCCAGAGGTCAGGCTGGGGTCGGGCCGGGCCGAGGTCGGGCCGCCGAGGGCCGGGGGAGTCTGGTTTTCGGAACATTTCCGGATTCCGGACGATCCCGCCACGGATCGGCCCG